>NC_060130.1:925365658-925705242 GCF_021461395.2 Schistocerca americana
GGACAAAAGCCCATTTGTCTTTATGCTGGAGGAGGAAGGCAGACATCCTATCCTTCCATTGTTCTATTTTCCAGCCGGCGAGCCGGTGGCAGAATTCACGCTGGAGATGCTTCGTGCGATGCTTATCCCGAGGACCATGAAACTGCTTCCACCGCCTGTGGTAGCGGTTCTTCTGGATTTCAAGTTCGCACAAGAGGGGAGGCAAGTCATCGAGTGGGGTTAAAGCCCTTGAGATAATGGGAGTAGAGGCCTTCATCGCCTTTTGGATTTCTGTGGTGAGGTAATCAACAGCACTAACCAGATTGGCAGGTGTTGTTAGGTCGAGATGTTGCCGAGTGGCGTTATTTAGGATCCTGGAAAATCTGTCCCAGTCCATGATGGTCAAGGTAGGACAGCTGTCTAAAGACAGAACGACATCGGTAAGGTGCAGGAGCATCAGTTCGCGGTCAGAGGCCAGTTCATGAAGTGTTTCCAACAAAAACTGCACCACAATGTTCTTGAAAATGGCCACATCCAAAACGTCCAGCTGGCAGTCAGAGCGGACTGGTATATGGGTGGGAATGTAGGGGCCATAGACCGACAGCGCCAGAACATCTTCTAGGTCAAAGAGGAGTCTTCCTTTGTGATTAGCAATGCGAGAATACCGAGGCAGATGCTTGGTATTGAGCTCTGCCCCAACAATGAGTTTGTCAAATGATGTCAAGGTATGGAGATCAGCTTCAAGAAGTGGTAGATTAGCGTTCAAATACGTTGCAGCAAAAGTTATAGCACCAAAGCGGGTAGAAACAGTAATTGCTGTAGCCTCTATATGTTCGAGTGGTTGGAGAACCTCGTGATTTTGGATGAGTAACTTATGCAGAAACACTGCCAAGCCCCCCCCTTGGCGATGGAGTCGACAAGTGCAACAACGAACCATGTTGTGGAGACGAAAACCGTCGGCGGGTTTCAGGTGGGTTTCTCAGACAAGTAAAATGTCCACATGGTGGTTGTAGAGGAAAGCGTTCAGTTCAGTCTTCATATCTTTAAGGCCGTTAGCATTAAAAATATAAACAACTTGATCCTGAGGGGGCTGATGGTGGTGGGCGATTCGCCATTATAACAAAATCTGACTGAGCCCTTCAACAAGGGCGATGACCTTAGTGAGCCCGTGCTCCGACCAACTGGTCTTTTGACCATTTTCAGGAATGACAGTCCTGATTTGGGGCCGCGTGAAAAGAGAGATCACCTGGAGGATCCATTGCATGTCAACCCCGAAAGAAACATCTGTCACCATCACTGGAGGAACACCCTGGAAGGGCTGCTTGACCCTGCGATGGGCAGGGGCGTCGTCATAGCTGGTGGAGAAGGCACTTTAGCAGATGGGCAGGAGGAGGCCACAGACAGTCTTTCAGCTTGGTGGGCGTTGGTATGCGTCACAGAAGACAGATGAACAGGGGGAGACTGAGCTGCAGCAGCGAATGTGGTCGTAGGGGATGGAGTTGGAGGGGGCTCCTGTGTCGCAGATGCATCAGGGGCCTGAGCATCAATGGTGGGATGGTCGTCGGATTTACCCCGTAAGATGGGGAAATGGGTGCGGTCCTGTGATGACGGGGGTGGCCGATTCGTCCTTGGTTTCCTTCGTGGAGGGCGGGAAGACTTCATAGGCTTCTGGTATATAGGACAACCCGTCCAGGAAGCCAGATGGTGGGGATCGTGAGAGGTGCCCAAACTGCGGGTACACGCGGGTTTCTCTGAGGCCAGGAGTTTGCAGTCCTCTGACGGAATGCGAGCCAGCACACCTGACACACCAAAAAGGCAGTAAACAGTAATTGCCAGTGTGGCGTAAACGTTGACACCTATGGCAGATTGAGGGGCAAGTGTGGCCTTCATATGATTCAATACACACCTTGGTGCACAGGAGATACTTGATTTGGTAAATGCGTTCGATGTCCTCTCTCCTAATAAGGGAGCCAACATGGGTGGGCATAGGAATTAATTTCCGGGCCTCAGGGCCCCTCTTATTGTATTGGTGGACCAAAGGGTCCAGGAACTTGAGACAGAGTAATTCATCCCTGACATCTGTTTCTGTAACTTCGCAAGGAAGGTCTTTGATGACGATTTTTGTTCTTCTGTCGCCAGAAGCCTGATGAGTGTAGTAGTCCATAGCACTGGACTTCACAAAGTTGAAGACTTGGAGATAATGCTCCATGGTGTCAAGCAGGTACTTGACATAGTCTTTCTGGTATACGGCCCACAGTGGGCCCCAATAAGGCGTTGCAATTCAGTGTTCAGTTTAATGTAGTTCGGGGAATTGTAAACAGAGAAAGGAAGGATCTTCTCCTTATTAGGTGGTGGTGGCAGTGTATTCTGAGAAGTGGGGCTGGGTAGAGGACCCACGCCCTTGTCCATGGCAGCATCAGGTGCTGCTGTGCCAGGCGTAGAGTCAAGCGACGCTGTGTACAGGGTTCACGTGAATCGGTATCGCTGTCAGTGGTTATCGGTGACTTGTGGCGGGAGGCACGATGCGTGCGGTCCGTCGCCCGTTGGGTGGTGTCCGTATCAGCGCAGCCGGCAGCTGGCCGGGAGGCCGTCGAGTGGCCGGTGTCACATTGCCGCGAGAAGGGGCGGCGGAAGAGTCGCCTAGCCACGGATTCCTGTCCTTGGCCCTATTCATGTTTAGCCCCCGCCCGACTGCCGACTGACGTAGTCAGGGCGCTGGCACGCTATAGGCACGAACGCCTATCTCCGATACGTATGTACCACGTACAAAGGGTCGCGTACGAAATAACAACGCTGCCTTACAAGTAGAACGACAAATCAACGTCGACTCAGACACTACAACTACACAACGCTGAGCAACACTCGTGACCGTAGTCGCAAGTAAAACTTTATCAGGGCTCCTACCTGACTGGCTGGTTCAAATGGCTCTGAGCACTATGAGACTTAACTTTTGAGGTCATCAGTCCCATAGAACTTAGAACTACGTAAACCTAACTAACCTAAGGACATCACACACATCCGTGCCCGAGGCAGGATTCGAGCCTGTGACCGTAGCAGTCGCGCGGTTCCAGACTGTAGCGCCTAGAACCGCTCGACCACTCCGGCCGGCCCCGAGTGGCGTGTCGTAGACTGTCCGAGCCGCGACCTTTATAGCCAGATAGCGGAAGGATACCTGAACTAAACGGCCCAGTTTATGGCGGGTCATGGCCCATCGAACATAGGCCGGTGTGAGGTGGAGCGTACACCATTAAGTTAAGTAGTGGTTTTGACTTTGTACATATGTACTGTTTGTGTTTTCCTTTTCTTTTTCGTTTATAAATGTAGAGCTATGGTGTTCTTTTAATCATTGACAAAGATCTTCTTAGGCACTTGTGAGTCTTATTGTTCTTCTGAAGAAGGCGTAGTTATCTACGCCGAAACCTGGGTTAACACTTATTACTAGGTGCTTTTTCCGCAATCGAGGCGGGTTTTTAGTTTTGTAATAAATTACAGAAACGGAAGGGGCCTTGTAACAATAATTCCCTGTGTAATGAGATCCCTGCTGTCATCACTTTAAGAGGAATTTAAAAAAAATGTTCAAAATAGCGAGGGCCTTTAAAGAGATTAAACTTTAAACGGAAAGTCTTCTCGTCTTGAGGCGTGCAAGAACACACAACATCCCGTCGTCCCAACGCCCGAGGCTGCGTCCGGTTAGGAAACTTCTGGGACAGAAAGCAAGCGACATGGTCTATGACCCAGCAGGCAACAGCTAGCCGCTCAACCACCCAGCAAGTTAGCACAGCAACTACGTTTTCAACCGTAGACACACTAGTGTAATGTGCCGACCAGCTAACAAAAGCCCTGAGCATAACCGCTAAAGTCATGGCGGCCACTGAGTGACGCGCGTTTCTTTGGCTCGCGAGTTTTTCCGCTCATTGAAGGTGTTACAGAGAAGTGCGGCAGTCCACAACGTGTACATCCGACTAAACAAGTGTTACTTGCCGTGGTGTGTTGCTCTCCGTTGATTACCACAAGTGATAAGTGATAAGTGAGTGAAAAATGGGAAGAGCACGAGTAAGCGGCAGCAGGCGAGGCTACAGGGGCGCGGGCAGCGCGGGCGCCCGGTCTCCGGCGGCAGGTGAGGCGTCGCTTCCCGACATCGGGGAGCTCGTCCGGTCCCAGGTGAGTGCGGCGCTGCACAGTAAAGACACGCTAGACGTAATAGTGCAATCCATCACGGACTCTGTGACGGCCGCGGTCATGGACAAACTGCAAGAGTCTGTCGGGCGCAACAGCACCGAAATCCAGTCTCTTAAAAAGTCCCTGGCCGCACAAGAGAAAAAAGCCGCCGACCTAGAAGCTAAACTGTCTGCGGCCACCGATGAAATTGAGCAGTATCAGCGAAGGAACAGCTTGCGCTTGTTCGGGGTAGCTGAAAACGATCGTGAAAACACCGACGACCTGGCCATTAGCCTCGTGCGTGAGAAACTTGGCGTGCAGATCGACGTGGCCGATATTGACAGAAGCCACCGTGTTGGGCGCAGGATACCAGGTGCGATGAAACCCAGGCCCATAATAATTAAATTTGTGTCATACCGGAAAAGAGCTGAAGTGTTTGCTCAGAAAAGAAAACTTGCCAAGAGTGGGGTTACCCTGAGGGAAGATCTGACGCGCGAAAGACTAAAAGTTTTGAACACTGCGATCACACAGTTCGGCCTTCAAAATGTATGGACCCAGGATGGCAGGATCGTAGTCAAGACGGAAGGAGGGAGGAAAACGGTGACGAACATGTCCGAACTGAAAGACTGAGCGAAATCTCGCGAGACACAAAGTCTCATATTTTACTGTGTCTAATATAAGTTAATTTTTATTCTTTCTTTTCATTTTTTTTACGTAAATATTGCTTCGTTATTTCTATATGTACCATAAGTACTCTATTTAAAATCAGTCAATTGTTTCACATAAATATTGCTTCTTTAGTTGCCTATCATAAGTGCCCATTTATATTCATATTGTCAGTCAAATGGGAATTAACATTCTCCATTAACAGGAATCTCCTTAAAACCGCCTTTCTATATCTGTTATTTTCATCCTCGTCACTACCACTACTACTACTATTATCTTTATCGTAACCACTACTGCCACTTTCCATCTTTCTTTTCGCTCCCTTCTCCGATACCACCAGCCTGTCTTTCACCTTTAGCCCACAGACGCTTGAGTCAGTCACGACCTTGGACACACCTGTAAATATGTCTTCCCCCGCGAAATCCAGCTTTTGTCCCTCTTCCGGCCAGCAGGTAGACGGAGCGCGCTCGGTCCTACAGGCGGCCACAATGGGACGGACCGGTTCCGGCGGCGGGCTCTTTGTGGCCCACGCGAACGCTCAGTCGCTAACGGCTCACTTCGACGAGTTCTGTGACCTGTTCTGCCAATCGCTGTTCCATATTATCCTCGTCTCTGAAACTTGGTTGAAACCAAACATTTCTTCCGACGCTATCCGAATCACTGGTTACTCTCTCCTAAGGGCAGATCGTGAAACACGACGCGGGGGTGGTGTGGGTGCCTATATTCGCTCTGATCTGAGACCTACTATACTATGCACATCGGATGCAAAGGGCGAAGGAGAAGCAGAGTTATTGTTTTTCGAAATAAATACATCAAATCAGAAACTGCTAATTGGAGTAATCTATAAACCTCCAAACGTCGGTGCTATGTCCTCCTTTCAGTCTGCCCTGTCCTCGCTCGTGACACTGTATGAACACATAATCATTATGGGCGACACAAACATCGACTTACAGTTAAAATCTCCCTCTGCAGAAAAACTTAGGAGACTGTTCCACTCCAATGATATGAGTTTAGCTTCGCTGGACCCAACTCATCACACGCCACACAGCCATACACTCATAGATATAATAGCAACAAAGCGACCAGATAAAATAATTCGCGCCAATCAGACATCCGCTCCAGGACTCTCTGCTCATGACGTGATTTTCTTAAATTACTCAGTACATACTACCAAAGAAAAATCTCACCTGGTAACCTACAGAAACCTAAAAAATGTTAACCATGACGCTCTTCAAAAGGATTGCTCAGACATCCCTTGGCATGATATAAGCAATAAACCGACTTTAGACGGAAAAATTCGGGAATTATGTCGCAAAATTATTGCACTGTATGATAAACATGCTCCTCAACGCACTGTCAAGGTAAAGAGAGCTCCCGCTCCGTGGCTCACCACTGCATTACGCCAGTTAATGAATGAACGTGATGCTGCACATAGGGCCTTCAAGCGTAACCCAACTCCCGAGGCGTACGAAGCTTATAGGAAACTCCGAAATAGAACCAAGCAAAGCGTGAGGAATGCCAAAATCAGACATGCCCGCTCTGTCGTATGCGGCATATCAAAACCTGCCGCACTGTGGAAAAAGCTGCGCAGTTTCGGTATAGGGAAGCGAAGATCTGACGCTGTTTATCAAGCGTCTGCAGAAGAATTAAACGATTTCTTCTCAACAGCCGTAAACTGCCACGCAGCGACAAATTACCAGCCCCAAGATATCAATCTTTCGAGAGACAAGTTTTTCCTAAAACATGTCACTACCGGCACAGTACACAAGGCAATTATGAGAATCTCTTCCGAGGCAGTAGGAAATGATGGAGTGAGCATTGGCATGATTAAGAACGTCGTAAACACTATTACTCCAGTTATCACAGACATCTTCAACCTGTCTCTTGTCAGTAGTACATATCCTACTGAGTGGAAGCAAAGCTTAATTCAACCTATACCCAAGACTGACAACCCTAAGTCGCCAGGTGACTACAGGCCGATCAGCATACTTCCTGCAATATCTAAAGCCCTAGAACACATCGTCCATGAACAGCTGACAGATTACCTCAAAACTCATAACATCCACGACAAATATCAGTCAGGTTTTCGAAAGCACCATAGTACAGCAACTGCATTAATCAAAGTAACTGATGACATTAAACATGCTATGGACAGACGTGAAGCTACCATCCTAACACTGCTTGACTTTAGCAAGGCTTTTGATACAGTTGACTTTGATATATTACTAATTAAAATGAAGCAGTTGAATTTCTCAAACAGCGCAATACACTGGTTCGACAGCTACCTCAAAAACAGAAGTCAACAAGTCATTTGTGGATCGGAAAAGTCATCATGGAAAAACGTGCGCTCTGGAGTTCCCCAAGGCTCCGTCCTTGGTCCATTACTCTTCTCACTGTACATCAATGATATTTCTTCAGTGATTCACTCCTGCAACTACCATCTATATGCCGACGACATCCAACTGTACATAAGTGCAAGCCCCAAGAACATTGCTGACGCAGTAGCGAGTATGAACGCAGATCTTTGCTCTGTTTCTCGATGGGCACAGAACCTAGGTCTGAAACTAAACCCCAAGAAATCCCAGGTCATACTTATATCTCATCCAAAGTTAATCAGTCGGTACTTTCGCGAAACAGTCCCTCAAATACTCCTCAATGGTACCCAACTACCATACCAAAAAACAGTAAAAGACCTTGGAATAATCTTGGATGAACACCTAAACTGGGAAGAACAAACAGTCACAGCTTGCCGGAAATCGCTCTCCTCCCTACATGCAATTCAAAAGTTTAGAAAAATATTTCCATCCCATGTTAAACAAAAATTAGTCCAAGCACTAGTCTTGCCTAATCTTTACTACTGTGATGTAGTTCAACATGGCACAAATAATGAAAATTCGAGATGCCTCGAGCTAGTGATGAATGCTTGTGTTAGATACGTATGCAACATACGGTTGTATGATCATATCAGTCCTTCATACTCCCAGCTAGGTTGGATACGCCCACATAAGGCACGCGATCTCCACACGATGTTCTTACTTCATCGATTTCTTAGCCACTGGTGCCCCCAATACGTATCTTCTCACATTAAACACCTATCATCATTCCACAACCGCAATACCAGATCGGATACGTCTAGCATCTTGGCTGTACCTTTACATAACACAAAATCTTTCTCCGTGTCATTCTCCATCTCAGCCATACGACTATGGAACGCGCTCCCCTGTGATCTGCGTCTTATCCAAAACCATTCAACATTCAAGAGGGAACTTAAGACTTACATATTAGGGACGGTATAGCCACCATTGTTGTGCCCCCCCCCCCTCATCTTTTTCTTTCTCCTCTCCATCATAGCTTCGAATTTTACCATTCTATTTCTCTTCCTCTAACCTATCTACCTCTTCTATATCTCTTTCACCCCATTCCATCTCGCATTCGGGAGGACGACGGTTCAATCCCGCGTCCGGCCATCCTGATTTAGGTTTTCCGTGATTTCCCTAAATCGCTCGAGGCAAATGCTGGGATGGTTCCTCTGAAAGGGCACGGCCGACTTCCTTCCCTGTCCTTCCCTAATCCGATGAGACCGATGACCTCGCTGTTTGGTCTCTTCCCCCAAAAAACCAACCAACCAACCATTCCATCGTCTTATGTCTCTGCTTGATGAGAATAACTTACAAGCTGCAAGAATATAACGAGAAAATTCCCAACTAGCAATAGGACTGACACTCATATAAGAAAAATATGTTTACTTTCATATACATAGTCATTATTATTATTATTGTTATCATTATTATTATTATTATTTTTATTATTCTTGATTGTTATAATTATTTTTTGATTGTTATAATTATCATTGTACTACTTTTATAATCTCTATTTTTTTTCTTTAACATTAATACTGTATAACATGTTATATGTCCTAATTTTCTGTAGACACTGAAATTTGTTGAATCTGAGTATGCCTGGTTAGGTGTAAGAGAGGGCCTGAAGGCCCTAATCTTGCCAGGTAAAATAAATGCATAAATAAATAAATAAATAAATAAAGCCACATTCTGGAACGTCTTCTTGGAAAGTCCACTAGGTACCCTCTCACCCGCGACAAACCTATTGTCCGTACGTACACTCCACCATGCGGTGGGAAACCTTAACGCTTCGTGACTCCAGGTACAGTCTAATAACGAAACTCGGATTCGATCCCCGTTTCAGTCGGTGGGCGATCACGATTCAGTAGTCTCTCTTTGAAGTGTCCTCGGTTTATTTTGTGTAGCTGTAGGTGAATGCTAATTCTGTATGTCATTCTGTGAACGTGCCTATGCCGGAGGAAGCTGCCCTCGGTTAGGCGTACATTGTTCTGTGCTAATTTCATAATATGTCCCTTTCTGCCAGTTTCTAAATCTTTTATTTGTGTTGCGATTTCTACCACCTTCCCCCGTATCTATTCAAATCAGTGGTTCCCTGCGAATAATAACATGTGAATCCGATGGCCTCTCACTAACTGAGTCAAACTATTTTCATTCAGGCCTTCTGGGATACGAAAACCGTGGCAGTCCGTTTAGGTGCGGAAGCGCAACTTGGCGACCGTTTTCAGGACCCGTTTCGGGCCCACGTTAACCACAGGGTTCACTGCCATCACAGTGAGCTGCGAATTTTACTGCTCCCTGCTGAAGCGTTTCCTAGAATTCCGGCCCTGTCTGATATCCGAGGAACGTAGCCGCGCTGACAGCATTACACTCCTTCCTGTTGGAATAACCACATCCTTCGACCACGTTTGGCGATTTTGGACAGGCGCTATCGCTAAAGAACTTCGGAGAGAGTGGGAGGGAAGGAGAGGTAGATGAGGGAGAGAGAGAGAGTCATCGTCTATAGAGAATTAAACTGGTGTCATGAGACAAGGTATAAAGTCTAAGGGGGATAGGCTGGTGCAGCAAGAAGATGCATAGACAGACCAAATACTTTTCTGCCTGCACCGGCCACGCCACAACGGACAAAAACTTGCATGGCGACCGCCAACCGGCCAACGGTGGCGTCGAACCACAGCCTCCAGCCACCGCATCTAGATCTGAGGGAAGCATAGCGTCGCGTAGCGATGCCACCACAGTAGCGGAACCTGTAACTGTGAATAGACGACTTAGCCACCGCCACCGCCGTCGTCTCCGACGTCGCTCCTGGAAGCAGAGGAGGCGACGAAACGATTACAACAGTGTTGGTCAGTCCCCAGCGATTATAGACCTTGCCACTCCGGCAGATCAAAATGCTGCCGGCATTGCAGGGTTTAATCAATCTCCAACAGTTGTAGAAGGCCTTAGAATTAAATTTAGGTCATCTCTCTTTCCTGGATTGCCGAAATGCGGCAGCGGAACATTGCAGTACTTCAGACAAATTTCTGCCATGCTGCCAGAAACGCCGAAGAACAGTGTTTTCAAGAGATTGAGAAATTAGCCAGAAAATCGTAGATGTCCATTCATGCTTGTAAGAAGACCCGGACAACGGCTCTGAAAAGGTTTTCTGGACGTAAGTAACCTGAAGATACTTTTTTGTTGAGCTGAGAAAGAGTCCTCAGATGGACTGCCCCTTTTATCACATTAGTATATCGCAGAATAATTACTGATTATTTAAAGAAGCATCCAGTTATTTACGTGTTATTCCAGCGCTAGTATTAAATATTGCATGTACAGTGTAATATCATTGTTCATTTCAGTCGCTTCTGTGCAAATTTAAATCTAGTAAGATTGTATTAAATGATGCAGAATACTGTAAGATTGTCTCCTGAAGTTCAGCCATTATCCCGTCCTAGGCCATTCACTGATTCCAGTCTTGTAAGAGATAATGTCCCATTTGGGTTGTTTTTATTTATGGGTGCTAGTAGGCAGTGCACCGAAAACTTCTCGCAAGGTGCGACCCGCGAGAAAAGGTAGTCAGTCGCCCTTAGAGTTGACTACTCTAGTTTGGGTAGGACTAGTCCGATGTGTGCGACTGCTGCAGCAGACCAATGTATGTACCCCAAGAACCTGCAGGTTTGTTTTTCTTTTTTTTTTTCTTTTTAGCCTGTGAAGTAACTGACGCATCGTAAGTGATTTACTAGTTAAGGAAGTTTTGACACGAACATTCAAACGTTCACTCGTGTCAGAAGGAGGTTCTTGCTCAACTAACAGTTTCCTAAAACCGGCAGGAAAGAGACAAAACTCTCGTTGCCCCAAGAATCCACTTGCTGTCGCCCCCCAAAAACTTCGACGATCTGTGCGAATTTCAGTGTCTCTTGTGTTAGAATCGGCCGTCGCTGAGTCGGCACGCTGAGAGAAAAAATTGAAATTTGTGGTAAGGTCTTATGGGACCAAACTGCTGAGGTCATCGGTCCCTAAGCTTACACACTACTTAATCTAACTTAAAGCAACTTACGCTAAGGACGACACACACACCCATGCCCGAGAGAGGACTCTGACCTCCGACGGGGAGAGCGGCGCGAACCGTGACAAGACGCCCTGAGACCGCGCGGCTACCCTGCGCGGCAAGCTGAGAGAAAGAGCTTTTATGAACATTTATTTGTATTCCTCGTCGCACTTGTTACTCATAGAAAGGGTCTACATGCCATTCTGTCACTGAATTGGTAACAATTTTAGGTTCAAATCGCTTCACTATTTGCTATACAAGGGTCAAAGTGTTCATGTTTGCTTATAATAATTTATAAGTAATGCGTTAATGTCCTGCTATGTGTTCTGTCCAGACAGCTCGGAGGATGTACATTGTTTTAGAAAAGTAAGAATTTAGGTTAATTTAGAGACTTTAAGCACTAATAGAATAACTAGTGAACCCTCCCAAGTTCCTGGAAGATTATAGCTTAATACTACTTTCAAATTTAATGTGTTTAAATGCGTTTTGCCCATTTGATAAAAACATTGTGTGATTCGAAATCAGAGACATGAATTCCTTAGGACCCAGATTGTAGTGTTCATTAGTGAAATAGGTATAATTATATTAATGTGTGAAATTAAGAGCAGTTATTATTATGTAAGTTATGAAATAGTAGCGGAGATAAAGCATCAGCCAGCGACCCATCATTGTCTGCGAGGAACCTAGCTTCACGCAAGAGATTAAGTGAAGACATTAGTCATTACCGATTTGAGGAATGACAGCTCCTGGCGGTAAGAGACAGACGTGGCTGAATTTCAAGCGCAGCTACGTCCAAGGCAGTCTGCTACGAGAGACGTCTTGTTGTATGGTGTCTACTGTTTATAGTTGTGCAGCTGGGCGTCTTCGCATGTCTGCCGATCGCAGGAGGTGGGCCCGCACACAGACAGCCGACCCGTCTCAGTCTCGGCATGGGGGATGGCTCCGACGTCACTGGGCGATCCCCAGCTGTCGGCTGTCAAAGCACGCGACTGTCACGCCCACTTCTGCCCCTCTGTGTAGTATTACGCCAAATACATCTATAGGCCACAGTGCTCCCTCTAAGAGAGAACGGAAAGCCATTTCCACCCTACTCCCTCTCACAAACGCTAAATCGCAAGTGATGAGTTGGTGAAATGCCATTTTATCTTTCTTTTCATGAGTCAATTTAATAGTGTTTACCTCGTTTTTGAAGAACTCTTCGGCCTCGACAAGAGTCTCATATGTGCTACTCACCATCCATACTTATTTATTTTGAATGTGTGGGTGGGGGGCGAGATCTTATGTTAATGACGCTTTGTGTTAATTCATGTAATAAAGATGATGCATTGTAGAAAAAATGTTTATTGTTGCTACTCCCAAGTAGCTTTGAAATATGCTTATGATTTTGTTTGTGTTTTCTTTTCAGTGCTCTTGCTAATAAGTGAGAATGAAAAGTACCGATATATCTTTTGTGTTGGTTTAATAATTGTGTTCCTTTCTTCCATTGACTCATTCAAGACTTAGGTTACATAATTTTACGAAGGGGGGGGGGATCACTGAATCATAATTAACCGACCTGCCTCAGACTCAAAGTTCTTGAGGGTGGCGGAAAGGGGGGGGGGGGGCATTGTAACGTAACATACTGTTACGAGCCGTCTCAAGAACGTTACATGCAGTGATAAGCACGTGGGCGGCCGTGCAGGGCCGGAGACTAAGGATGAGCCAGGATGAGATTTTCACTCTGCAGCGGAGTGTGCGCGGATATGAAACTTCCCGGCAGATTAAAACTGTGTGCCGGACCGAGACTCGAACTCGGGACCTTTGCCTTTCGCGAGCTACCCAAGCACCACTCACGACCCGTCCTCAGAGCTTCAATTCTGCCAGTACCTCGTCTCCTACCTTCCAAACTTCACAGAAGATCTTCTGCGAACTTAGCAGAACTAGCGCTCCTGGAAGAAAGGATATTGCGAAGACATGGTTTAGCCACAGCCTGGAGGATGTTTCCAGAATGAGATTTTCACACTGTAGCGGAGTGTGCGCTGATATGAAACTTCCTGTGGCGGACCGAGTCTCGAACTCGGGACCTTTGCATTTCGCGGGCAAGTGCTCTACCAACTTGCCCGCGAAAGGCAAAGGTCTGAGTTCGAGTCACGGTCCGGCACACAGTTTTAATCTGCCAGGAAGTTCCAAAGAATTAGTCGAGAGGAATTAATGAATATGAAATCACGTGACAGATTCTGGACCTTTTGACAAGGAATAAACCGCTGATCTATCCATAATTCACACGTCAATTTTATTTCGAAGTATCTGAAGATTCCACTGAGAAATAAAACATCTAAATAATTACAGAAATGAAAGAAACCTTGTAATAGTAATTCCGTGTGCACAGAGGAATCGAAATCCGTAAACAGACCTCGGCTGTCGTCATTTCGAGAGGAATTAATCTATTGTTCGAAATAGTAGTGGCCTTTAAAAAGATTCAACTTTAAACGGTGAGTCTTTTCTTCTTGAGGCGCGCACGAACACACAACATCCTGCTGCCCCAACGGCCGAGGCTGCGCCAGGTTAGGAAAATTCTGCAACAGACAGGAAGTGGCCAGGTCTGTGGCCCAGCAGGGCAACAGCTAGCCGCTCGATCACCCAGCAAGTTGGCAGAGCAACTACTTTTTTCAGATGTAAACACACTAGTGTAAAGTGCCGACCAGCTAACAAAAGCTCTGAGCATAGCCGCTCGAGCCCCATTCTGGAACATCTTGGAAAGTCCACTAGGTGCCGTCTCGCCCGCGACAAACCTGTTGTTCATACGCACGCTCCGCGATGCTACGGAAAAGCTTAACGCTTCGTGACTTCGGGTACAGTCTCATAATAATGCTCGAATTCTATCGGCATTTCGGTCGTTGGCCGATCACGATTATTTCACGATTCTATGGGAGAGCAGCAGCGCCAGCCATGTGGTAAGGTTCACTGAATTCTCCCCCCCCCCCCTTTTTTTTGCTGAAACCTATTTCTCATGATTCAGTATTCTCTCTCTGACGTGTTCACAGTTAAATTTGTGTATCTATAAGTTAATGCTATTTCTATACGTCATTCTGTGTATGTGTCTATGCCTGTGGGGGCTGCCCTCGGTTAGATGTGCATTATTGTGTGATAGTTTCCGAATATACCTCTTTGTGCTAGTTCCCAAATCTTTAATTTGTATGGCGATTACTACCACCTTCCCCAATAACCATTCAAATCAGTGGCTCCCTGAGAGTAGGGTCGTAGTCCACGCTTTTCTGAGGTCTGATACTGGGCAGAATAATAACATGAAATCCCTGCGACCTATCAATATTTATCTTACCCACTAACTGCGGCAAGCTCTTTTCATTCAGGCTGCCTGGGACACGAAAAATGTGGCAGTCAGTTTAGGTGTTGTAGAGCGCTGTTACTGCAATTTTACTGACCAGTAATGTAATTAACTCTCCAGAACCGCCCGGCCAACCGAAGGTGTTGAAACGCTGCTTCCGGGATACGGGCAGACGGGCAGACGAACCTGACCCGGATGTAATCCGCCTCGCAGATTAACTACAAGCACTAGTGTGCCAGCTAGCACGGATGTGGTTTTCAGGCTGTTTCCCATATCTTCCAAGGTAAATAAAGGTAAATACCGAGCTGATAAGCCCCCCCCCCCCCCCCCCACACACACACATCATACTACGTATCTATTTAGAAAACATTCTCACTCTTGAACATTAGGTTTACTCTAGACGCCCACAGATGAGGCACACAGATTCTGTCCGGGTGGGGGGAGAAGGAAGTGGTGACGTCAGGAAGGTCATCCCGCCACCAGATATCGCTAACATTGCCACAACCCGTATAACAATGGCGACCTCGTAGAAGAAATGAGAACAGGCAAATGAAACGGGAGAAGTATGCCTTACACAACATAGTGGGAGGTAAAATTAGACGCCCATTAGGGTGTGTCGTCAGTACAAACGAAGCACTAAATAGAATTGCACAAGGCTAAACGAAACCGTTGGCTGAAGGGTGACACGGAGTACACTCGTGAAGAACGAAGTCCAGAGTTTAGCGTACTGTAGACGTCGTGGTAATGAGAAACGGCGCACAAGCCACAATTGAACACCGAGGTGACAAAAGTCGCAGGATACCTCCTAATATAGTGTCAAAATTCCTTTTGCCTTGCATAGTGCAGCAACTCGCCGGCCGCTGTGGTCGAGCGGTTCTTGGCCCTTCAGTCCGGAACCACACGTCTGCTACGGTCACAGTTTCGAATCCCGCCTCGGGCATGAATGTGTATGGTGTGTGGTATCCTTAGGTTGGTTAGGTTTAAGTAGTTCTAAGTTTAGGGGACTGATGACCTTAGATGTTAAGTCCCATAGTGCTTAGAGCCATTTGAACCATTTTTTTGCAGCAACTCGACGTGGCATGGACTGAACGAGTATTTGGAAGTGCTCTGCAGAAATATTGATCCATGCTGCCTCTATAGCCGTGCATAATTCGAAGTGTTGCCGGTACGAGATTTTGCGCACCATCTGATCTCTCGATTATTTCCTATAAATGTTGGGCGATCTGGGTAGACAAATCATTCACTCGAATTATCCAGAAAACTTTTGATACTAATCTCGAACAATTGTTGCCTCTTGACTTGACGCATAGTTATTCATAAGGTTTCCATCGTTGATTAGGAACTTGAGGTCCATGAATGACTTCAAATGATCTAAAAGGAGTCGAACATAACCATTTTCGCCGGACGGAGTGGCTGAGCGGCTCTAGGTGCTACAGTCTGGAACCGCGCGACCGCTCTGGTCGCAGGTTCGAATCCTGCCTCGGGCGTGGGTGTGTGTGATGTCCATAGGTTAGTTAGGTTTAATTAGTTCTAAGTTCTAGGGGACTGATGAACTCAGCAGTTAAGTCCCATAGTGCTCAGAGCCATTTGAACCATAACCATTTCCATTCAATGATCGGTTCAGTTTGACCAGAGAGCCCATCCCATTCAATGTAAACACAGCCCACTTCATTATGAAGCCACCACCAGCATGCACAGTGGCTTGTTGATAACTTGAGACCATGGTTTCATGGGTGTCTGCGCCACACACTAACACTACATTAGCTGTTAGCAACTGAAATCGGGACTCATCTGACCAGGCCTCGGTTTTCCAGTCGTCTGCAGCCATAGCCCATTAACAAATGGTTCAAATGTCTCTGAGCACTATGGGACTTAACATCTATGGTCATCAGCCCCCTAGAACTTAGAACTACTTAAACCTAACTAACCTAAGGACATCACACAACACCCACTCATCACGAGGCAGAGAAAGCCCATTAACATTAAATTTCGCCTCACTGTCGTAACGGATGCGTTCGTCGTACGTCCCACATTGACTTCTGCCGTGATTTCACACAGTGTCGCCTGTCTGTTAGCACTGACAACTCTACGCAAATGCCGCTGCTCTCGGTCGTTAAGTGAAGACCGTCAGCCACTGCGTTGTCTGTGCTGAGAGGTAGCGCCTGAAAGTTGGTACTCTCGGCACACACTTGAACACTACTGCAATATGGGACCCACAAGTGTTTCGTGAACAGTCTAATTTGTAGACTGGCTGCGTTTTCCACGTATCCTACCAATGAACCAAAGACTACCACCAGCTTTACCTATGATTGAGCGTATGTGATCAGCCTATTTCATGTCGCTACACCTTATTATTCTCAGACATTTGTAGAAGGTGACACTAGAAGGAAAAATTAGCTTTATTACCCATAAGTAAATCTGTCATTTGCTCAGAAGGAAGGTCAATGTGCAGCAACAAAAACGTTTGCTCTTTCACCGAGTAACATAAAATGGTGAGAAGCAGCAAAGTAAAATTTAAATCTAATCTAAAATCATTTCTCCTCGATAATTCCTTCTGTTCCTTGGACGCATTACTGTTTAAAACAGTTAGTTGAAAAAGTTGTATGAGTATCACTACAAATTAACGTGTTTTTAATGTTACCACTGATCATGTATATATCCTGTAGACTGACACGTTCCACATCATTTCTATAAAATTATCTTTCAAATTATCCATGGAACATGTAACTAACTAAGTGACCATCTATGACTCATTCTCCATCTACATGACTACTCTACAAATTACACTAAAGTACTTGGAAGACGGTTCATAGAAGCATTTTGAGATTATTTCTCCAACGTTCCACTCCTGAATAGCACGTGTAATAAATGAATACCTTCTGCGAGCTCTGATTTCTGTTACTTTAATACGATGGTGATTTCTCCATAAGCAGGTGGGAGTCAACAAAATATTTTCACATTCGGAGGAGAAAGTTAGTGATTGAAATTTCTTGAAAATATCTCGCCGCAATGAGAAACGCTTTTTTTTTCTATGATTGCCACCCTCGCTCGCATACAATATCCTTAACACTGTCTCCCCTATTTCACGATAATACAAAACGAGGTGCCCTTCTTCGAAATTTCTCGACGTCCCCCTTTAATACTATCTGGTAAGGATCACACAGTGCCCGGCAGTACTCCAGTAGAGGACGGACAAGCGTAGGGTAGGCAGTCGCTTTAGTAGACCTGTTGCATCTTCTAAGTGTTCTGCCAATAAACGCCAGTCTTTGGCTCGTCTTTCCCACCACATTATCTGTATGATCGTTCCAATGTAATTCGTTCGTAATTGTTATACCTAGATATTTAGCTGAACTGGCAGCCTATCGATTTTTATAGACACATCAAAAAAAGTTTTGCATTATCCTCGGTTCCGATGGTTCCGAAGCCTGTACAGAAAATTGGAACTGAGATTAACTTAAACATCATTTCCGCCCTTTTTATTCCTCATGAAAACCACACATAGCATGTTGTGTCACCATACAGCGAGACCTTCAGAGATGGTGGTCCAGATTGCTGTACACACTGGTGCCTCTAATACCCAGAAGCACGTCCTCTTGCATTGATGCATGCCTATATTCGTCATGGCATACTATCAACAAGTTCTAGAAGGCACTCTTGGTCCAGATTGTCCCACTCCTCAACAGCGTTTAGGCGTAGATCACTCAGAGTGGTTGGTGTGTCACGTCGTCCATAAACAGCCCTTTTCAATCTATCGCAGGCATGTTCGATAGGGTTCATGTCTGGAGAACATGCTGGCCACTCTAGTCGAGCGATATCGTTACACTGAAGAAAGTCATTCACAAGATGTGCACGATGGGGGTGCGAATTGTCGTCCGTAAAGACGAAAGCCTCGCCAATATGCTGCCGATATGGTTGCACTAACGGTCGGAGGATGGCATTCATGTATCGTACAGCCGTTACGGCGCCTTCCATGACCACCAGCGGCGTACGTCGGCCTCACATAACGCCACCACAAAACAACAGGGAACCTCCACCTTGCTGCACTCGCTGGATAGTGTGTCTAAGGCGTTTAGCCTGACCTGGTTGCCTCCAAACACGTCTCCGACGATTGTCTGGTTGAAGGCATATGTGACACTCATCGATGAAGACAACGTGATGCCAATCCTAAGCGGTCCATTCGGCATGTTGGGCCCATCTGTACCGCGCTGCATGGTGTCGTGGTTGCAAAGATGGACCTCGCCATGTACGTCGGGAGTGAAGTTGAGCATCATGCAGCCTATTGCGCACAGTTTGAGTCGTAACACGATGTCCTGTGACTGCACGAAAAGCATTATTCAACATGGTGGCGTTGCTGTCAGGGTTCCTCCGAACCATAATCCGTAGGTAGCGGTAATCTACTGCAGTAGTAGCCCTTGGGCGACCTGAACGAGGCATATCGGCGACAGTTCCTGTCTCTCTGTATCTATGTCCGAACAACATCGCTTTCGTTCACTCCAAGACGCCTTGACACTTCCCTTGTTTAGAACCCTTCCTGGGACAAAGTAACAATGCGGACGCGATCGAACCGCTGTATTGACCGTCTAGGCATGACTGAACTACAGACAACACGAACCGTGTACCTCCTTCCTTGTGGAATGACTGGAACTGATCGGCTGTCGGATCCCTTGCGTCTAATTGGTGCTGTTCATGCATGGTTGTTTACATCTTTGGGCGGGTTTAGTGACATCTCCAAACAGCCAAAGAGACTGTGTCTGTGATACAACATCCCCAGTCAACGTCTATCTTCAGGAGTTCTGGGAACCGGGATGATGCAAAACTTCTTTTGTTGTGTGTATATGTGGTGTCTGTTCTTTCGGTCATGTCAGAAAGAACAGACACTACAGACATAATTGAGGCGAGGATGGCTAATGAGCCTTTCAGGTGCAGATGCACACCGAGCTCAAACTCTTACGGGAATAGGCGAAACGTCGCGAACAGTGAGGATAATGGACAGCGGCACTCGTCAGTAGCGTGTGGATAAGGTGAAAATTTGGGTCTGACTGCAGGCGAGCTATGGTAGCTGTGCAGTTGCGATGACCACTATGTTCAGATGGCAAAGGGAAAAAAGAGAAAAAACAAAAAATAAATAAATAAAAAGAGAGATGGCTTTCTGGTCAGAGCATCTGCCTAGTGAGCAGGAGACCGGGGTTCGAATCACGGTCCGGCACAAATTTATAACTTCCTGCTTGATGTAAATCAATGCCCGCTTGCAGCTAAACGTCGTTAATTCCTTTGTGTCTTCAGATTTTTGCGATTTATCATGTAACTCAAATGTATCTGGATGTAGCCGGCCGGGCTGGCCGAGCGGTTCTAGGCGCTACAGTCTCGAACCGCGCGACCGTTACGGTCTCAGGTTCGAATCCTGCCCCGGGCATGGACGTGTGTGATGTCCGTAGGTTAGTTAGGTTTAAGTAGTTCTAAGTTCTAGGGGACTGATGAAAAATGGTGCAAATGGCTCTGAGCACTATGCGACTTAACTTCTGAGGTCATCAGCCGCCTAGAACTTAGAACTAATTAAACCTAACTAACCTAAGGGCATCACACACATCCATGCCCGAGGCAGGATTCGAACCTGCGACCGTAGTGGTCACGCGGTTCCAGACTGAAGCGCCTTTAACCGCACGGCCACACCGGCCGGCGGGTCTGATGACCTCAGAATTTAAGTCCCATAGTGCTCAGAGCCATTTGTATCTGGATGTCCTCACATTTTCCATGATTTAGGGCCAACTGCCACTTTTCGCACCATATAGATAGATATGTTGTCTAAATCATTTTCTAATTTGTATTGATCTTCAAATGATTTTATTAGATGGTAAACGACGGCATCGTTGAAAAGGGTTGCTCAGATTGTCTCCTAAATCGTTTCTATCGATTAGGAACAAGGAAGGGCCTATAACACTTCCTTGTAAAACACCTGATATCACCTGTGTTATACCAGGTGTCTTGCTGTCAGTTTCTATGAACTGTGACCTTTCTGACAGAAAATCACGAATACAGTCGCACAACTGACACGATGCTCCGTAGGCTCGAAATTTACTTAGAAGCCGCATGTGAGGAACGGTGTCAAAAGCCTTTTGGAAATGTAGAAATATGGAATCATCTTGAGATCCTCTGTCGATATCACTCGTTAGTTCGTGTGAGTAAAGAGCCAGTCGTATTGGTGTCGCAGTCATATGATGCTATATTTATTCGTTCTGTGAAGTGCATAATTTTATACTTTTGAACATTTAAAACAAGTTGCGAATCTATGCACCACTTCGACCTCTTGCCAAGATCTGACTGGATCATCAACATCAGCTACCTATGGAGTTGCCTCAGAAGATTTAGGGAAACCACGAAAAACCTAATCACGTAAGCTGCGAGGCAATGTGAACTCCGTTTTTATTTAATACTAGGGTCCCACACGCTGCACCATCTCGTTCATTACCGCTGTAGAGTACGCGAAAGAACTTGCCCTCCTTCTAAGAGCCGTGTACCGCAAGTCTCTAGAGGAACGGAAGGTTCCAAATGATTGGAAAAGAGCACGTGTAGTTCCATTTTTCGAGAAGGGTCGTCGAGCAGATGCGCAAAACTATAGGCCTATATCTCTGACATCGAACTGTTGTAGAATTTTAGAACATGTTTTTTGCTCGCGTATCATGTCATTTCTGGAAACCCAAAATCTACTCTGTAGGAATCAACATGGATGTTGTTCTCAATGGAGAGACGTCTACAGACGTTAAAGTAACCTCTGGCGTGCCACAGGGGTGTGTTATGGGACCATTGCTTTTCACAATATATATAAATGACCTAGTAGATAGTGTCGGAAGTTCCATGCGGCTTTTCGCGGATGATGCTGTACTATACAGAGAAGTTGCAGCATTAGAAAATTGCAGCGAAATGCAGGAAGATCTGCAGCGGATAGGCGCTTGGTGCAGGGAGTGGCAACTGACCCTTAACATAGACAAATGTAATGTATTGCGAATACATAGTAAGAAGGATCCTTTATATTATGATTATATGGTAGCTTAACAAACACTGGTAGCAGTTAGTTCTGTAAAATATCTGGGAGTATGCGTACGGAACGATTTGAAGTGGAATGATCATATAAATTTCATTGTTGGTGAGGTGGGTGCCAGGTTGAGATTCATTGCGAGAGTCCTTAGAAAATGTAGTCCATCAACAAATGAGGTGGCTTACAAAACACTCGTTCGACCTATGCTTGAGTTTTGCTCATCAGTGTGGGATCCGTACCAGGTCGGGTTGACAGAGGAGATAGAGAAGATCCAAAGAAGAGCGGCGCGTTTCGTCACAGGGTTATTTGGTAAGCGTGATAGCGTTACAGAGATGTTTAGCAAACTCAAGTGGCAGACTCTTCAAGAGAGGCGCTCTGCATCGCGGTGTAGCTTGTTGTCCAGGTTTCGAGAGGGTGCGTTTCTGGAGGAGGTATCGAATATATTGCTTCCCCCTACTTATACCTCCCGAGGAGTTCACGAATGTAAAATTAGAGAGATTCGAGCGCGCACGGAGGCTTTCCGGCAGTCGTTCTTCCCGCGAACCATACGCTACTGGAACAGGAAAGGGAGGTAAGGCCGGTATTACACTATCAAATTTCTTTGTCAAATATCTTTGTCCAATATCTTTGTCAAAGATATTTGATGGTGTAACAGGGAACATTGTCAAATGTCGTCCAATATTTGATCAAATCTAGGGCCTCGCTGTAGATTTGATCAAAGAAGTCGCTTGTCTTCTGTTCACTGCAATGTGACATGTTACCACATGGAGCGCTAGCATCGCTGTATTCTGTTGTCTGTAGTGTTTTTATAAACATTGTGGGTAAATACAGTTGGTGTGTGCCGACAACTACAAAATTAATAGGGATGTATGAAGCTGATGAGGCGCTTTACAATGTGATGCACGCTGAATACAAAAATAGATCACGAAAATTGGAGACCTGACCTGACCTAACCTAACCTAACCCTCTCCTGTAGCAAGGAATCGGAGTGTTACAGTGAGCCTGTGGGTAGCAGTTCCTAAGTGAGTATTGTGCTTTGTGATATGAAGATACACTTCACTGAGCACATACAGAAATGTATGCTGATCCATTCTTAAGTAATTGATGTACTACTTGACGTCCTTCACTATAAGCTCACGTAACAAGTTTTGTTGAATGCTTTTATCGTGTCGTCGTAAAACCTACGGCTTCACCCAGCTATGTTTCCTTTTTTTTTTTTCCCCGCTTCTCTTCAGCATATGCACACAGTGCAATTGTGGTACATGCAACTGCTGCGGCTAATAACAAGTTGTTGTTGTCAGCCATCTTGAACTTTGACGAAAAATATGATGACTGTGTAATACCCCTTCTAGCGCTACGTCAAAGATCTTTGTCAAATATATTTGACGGAATATTTGATCACATCTTTGATCAAATCTTTGACAAAGAAATTTGATAGTGTAATACCGGCCTAATGACAGTGGCACGTGAAGTGCCCTCCGCCACACACCGTTGGGTGGCTTGCGGAGTATAAATGTAGATGTAGATATAGATGTTGTAGACACGTGTTCGCTCATTTCTGGGAGCACTGGAGCAACGTTCTCATTGCGTCTCCCATTCCAGCTGAGGTGCGTGTATGTAGGGCTCGTTCTTCTCGGAGGATCGATAGTTTATGGAGGAAAAGTGCGTCTTTCCGCGCTGGCGACTTCAGAGACAGTGCGAAGGAAAGCTATAGGCGTGTGTACATAAGCGAGGCCGGGTCTGAGGCAACAACTTTACTGAAATACCCCAAAATAAACGCGCGCCGATCCACGCGCCTCGGCAGCGGCGGCGTTCGCGTCGAGCTGGGGCGGGCCGCGCGGCGCTGCGCTGCAGTCTCGCGTCGCGCTATGAATAGCCGCGTGGCTGCGCGCGCGCACCGCGCACCGAATAAATGGCCGCCCGCTTGTTTATTTTTCCGCATTTGTGAGGCGGCGCGCGCCAGTGAATGAGCCAGGTGCGAGCCATGGCGACCGGCACCTCCACCACGATGCTGCGGGCGCGCCGCAAGGACATCAACGTCAAGCCCAACCGCCGGCTGG
This sequence comes from Schistocerca americana, assembly GCF_021461395.2. Classification (NCBI taxonomy): domain Eukaryota; kingdom Metazoa; phylum Arthropoda; class Insecta; order Orthoptera; family Acrididae; genus Schistocerca; species Schistocerca americana. The sequence continues at coordinate 925,389,264 of NC_060130.1, forward strand.
ACCGGCGCTCGTCGCGCGGCATGATCTTCGAGAACGAAGAGCTGCGCCTCCGCACCATCAGCATCAACGCCGAGGTCGAGAAAGGTACGCGGGCGCCGGCGCGCTCCAGCCACCGGCTCCTCACTTCCGTAGTCTCGCCGGGACCAGATGCTTTTGGCGTCGACCCCGTTAAAGCACCGACACAAGTTTCCTGCCGTCCCTTCCGTTAATTACATACATCCTGTTATTCATCGTGTTGGCGTGACACCAGTTTACACACTTTGAGAGAGAACAATCTTACAAACACAGACACGGTTTTTCAGATAAACAAAAGTACTAACGAACACTGCACTGGTTGTCTTTCTCTGCTGTGACCATAAGCAATATAAATATCTTTTAATTTCGAGTAACAGATACCACTAGGAGTAAAGTAGAGTATCACTAAATCTGGTAGGTAGCTGATGATTCAATAATAGTGTATTTAAAGAAATGAAGTACGTAACTCTACGTAAAAGATCACAGCTATTGACAAGATAAGGAAGAGATATTTTCCTAGTCTTCCTTCTAATTTCAATAATTTCAAGTTACAGATAGCACTCAGAGTAAACTAACGCAACAATAAATATGACAGGTTGCTGAGACCTAGATAATTTTTTTTTTTTTTTTTTTGAATGAATAGGTTTAAGCAGCTCTACGTAAAAGATCATGACGATTACTAAGATAGGGAACATTTTCTTGAAGAGAGTGAGTACTTCTCTGTTGGTTACAGGAATCTTTGAAAAGTATCCCAGATTTTGCTTCGTTCCATGATTTCGTGAAAAAGTATATCAGTATTCGGTTATTTAGCATATTTCGTTAAAATATGTACTCGAAGCAACCTTATGGCGCTTAAAACGCAGATCATCACAGGGAGAAACCGACCTCTTTTTTAAAAGTTTTCTATAATTCTTAACAAAAAGAATCGGTTCTGCCGAATCTTCGCTCAGAAAATACCATTAACACGGCAGTAAAAGACGGAAACAGGAATATTTTGAACATTTCTCATTGCACGATCATGAATGATATATGATCCTTGTATTGTGGAATCATACATTTTTTTCTTTATGTCTGAGGCGTAATAAATTTGTTTCAGCAGATTTGCAACATTTTTGTATTATAAATGAATGAAAATTAAGCTCTGTTAGTACCAGATTTCTTTGTGCACAATCGGGAAAAACTTGTTAAATTTTCTTACTGCGTATCTCGTGCTACAGGACATTAAACACCAAAACTAAGAGTAGTTTATTCTAACAAATTCAGTGTATAATACTCTTAAAATTTACCTGACTGCAGAATAAAGTAAGATGCTACAGAAATTTCTCCGCAGTTAAATAGACAAACGCTACACGTTAAACCATCACATAGTTCCATCGAAAATGTAGAGACTCAGATTTAAAACTTCTTTACTGTATTCAGATATTACCTGCGGCGTCAAGCGTTGTCACGTTACCGACAATTTACCCTGCATTTCAAAATAAAGACACAGGCATCAGTGAGTCCAGAAATTACTTGTTCTGTACGTAAAATTTTACGTATTAAATGAAGAAACAAGTTCTATTCAGTGTAGAAAGTCTTAATAGGCTAATAAAGAACTGTATATAGCAGAGGACAGTTTGAGATATTAATTACTTTGTTAGCAAGCGGTTCTATTTTCACACAGAGTAGTAATGCCGTACATAAACTGCACGAGCCCTCACGTTGGGGAATATGAATTTATTCTGAGAGTGGCTTCATTGTTGGAATGACTTCACTGTGGTGTAGGTAAGACATAGCCTCCGGCAGTGACGTAACAAATCAAAACAGCCGAACGGCTACCAAACTCTGAAAAGTAGGCCGATAGCCTGTTACAACACAATCGTACCAACAATAAGGATGGCAGGAATAAATTCTCGAGGCAATTGTTTCTCTTCTTAGTATGCCGCTCATTTTTTCCCTTGCGGTTTTGTAATATCTCTTGTCTTTCCATCTAGCTTCAAGTTTCATTTCATTGGAGAGCAAAAGTCCCATCTGAAAAGGACAAACGTCGATGATTTAAAGTTATAACCACAGCGTTAGTATTAGACAGAAATGCATTTTCACTGTCGCAACATAAGTCAGTGCTAGCTACTGCATTCTTATGGTGCTACAGAGTTCCACAGAAAAGTTGCGATTATTTCGTAGGCATCCGCATATTTAATACCTCTGGAGAAGTAACATACGTCGCCGGCCTACATAGAAGCGTGTGTACGAGAATACACTGACGTTACCACGCCTGCGTCTCCTGGCGGTGTACCACTGCGCGTTCAGCAGTGTACATCTAGACATGTTATAGCATGCTCTGTAGCACATAAAACGAAAATAAAGATTTTTCTACTTGTTGGCAACACGTGTGTACTCTCAACAAAAATTTAGTTCTGTAATTCCTGTTCATGTATGGGATGTACTACTACAAAATCTCCCTCTGAAAATAATTCCGACTGCCAGTTTTGGAATCTACAGTCTTGCAGCTACTAAAACCTACAAAATATTATCTGCCGCTCTTGTTAGATAGTTCTTAAACAAGATTTTACAAAGCAGTACTCGATATTACGAAGATAGGTTACTAGAATGAGCATGAATAGGGAATTAGCATGAATAGAATTAGCATGAATAGAGAGTAATAAATGCTGATGTATGCGACGTATGAGTACTGAGAGAATTTCTTGAAAACTGTTGCCGTTCGCACTGAGTCAGTTGACTGGAGGGTAAAGATAAGACAAATGAGACGACTTTTTGTTGGTATTCGGAAGCACCATAATTCAAATAATGGTTTATATTTGGTTGGCTTCTCTAAACTTAGCCAGAATGACTTCATACGCAAACTAGTATAATATTCGTTTTATTCTTGACAGCCCTCATCGGTTACTGTATCCTCACAGACACGCTATTGAATTTGATGAAAATTTTATGTTCAGTTTCAGGCTAACATGAATTGGCTCTGAGCACTATGGGACTTAACTGCTGTGGTCATCAGTCCCCTAGAACTTAGAACTACTTAAACCTACCTAACCTAAGGACATCACACACATCCATGCCCGAGGCAGGATTCGAACCTGCGACCGTAGCGGTCACGCGGTTCCAGACTGAAGCGCCTTTAACCGCACGGCCACCCCGGCCGGCGGCTAACATGAATTAATAAGGTAGCAGCAGTATACGTTAATGGTAAACGAGGTTTTAAACGAAAGATGGTTATAGTTAATGATTCATCGGCATCGATTTATGTTAACATTAACTGATACTTATGTTCAAACTCAGAAAATTAAGAACTGTGGAAAGAAATTTTGTCAATGAAACAGAAAGAGAGCGGTCAGCGACAACATAATGGAAGGAAAAGCTTGCCAGCTTGCAATGAATGGACACGAGTCGTGCGTATTTATTTCTACAAAATTTCAAAACCTTGAGATCTTTATAGCACCCGAAATATCTGCGCCCACTCGCCCAAGCCGACAGACCATTCTGAAGCAGGTTATATTAATAACAGCGAAAGTATTTCTGTGACCGATACTGCAATACACAATTTCTTTCTCCGATATAACCATTTTATAGGTCCCCATGATACAAAATGAGAAATATTAAGGGTAAATCATTTTAATTAAATAATAAATTTTAATTTATTTGGCTTCTTCCTAGATGACGCGTGTTCTCATCTAATAACGCCCCGTAAGTTTGTTCCTTCCGGACTATGAGGAAGTTTCTCGAAACCTCTCAGTAAGTAGGTTTATTGCTCCGACACATGCGCCTTTAAAACAGTTGTGGGGCACCCCGTTTAATGTTTGTAAACAATCCCGACATACTCCAGCGTAATAGCGGCACGCTACAGTAGCTTCCCACTAAACGAAGAGCACGTGCAGTTTGCTATGCTTCACATTTTATCCTCAGTTAGGAATATACTTTTAACATACATGTACAGATACACTTTCTTCAACAGAAATTTTGGAAGAAGTCAGCGAGTGCGGTACCTCGGTGCTTGACACAAGACTCATATTGTGAAGATTAGAGATGATATTCCAGATCCGTGATTCATATTTAAGTCTTGCAATGTTTTCGTAAAACGCTTACAAAGCAGAAAGTAAGATTAGCGTCTAATGTCATGTCGACGACGAAATCATCAGAGTCGAGCACACCCTCGGATTGGCGAAAGCAAATTGGTCTTATCCTTTTCAAAAGAGCCAGCCAGCCATATTCCTGAAGGGATTTGAGGAAGCTTTGATAAACATAACTTCTGATGGCCGATCGAGGATTTGAACAGCCCTATTCGCCGAATACAAGTCGAGCGTGACAACCGCTGAGCCACGTCGCGCGGTCTAAATAACTTAAGGCTGATGTCACGATGGTCCGTTTGAAAATGAATACCATTATTCTGCCCCATCCTGTGACGGTCCGAACTTGTGTTCAAAAACTCTCCTCCCTCGTCAGGAAGCTAAAATCTAAAATCCCGTCCTTCAATAAGTCAGGAGTAGCTATCATCTAAGACAAATGAAACGATTGCTACAGCCGGCTTCCATTAGTAATTTACTCACAAAATCTGACAATTAAACTAACAAATGGATGACAATGAAAAGACCTGGTGAGGCGGTGAAGCGGTGTGATATTCAACTCACATTTGGAAACAAAATGGTTCCCAGCCCTGTCCTGCAACCCAGATTTAGCTTTTCCATGCCTTCCCTAACTCGGCTGATTCGAATGGCTGAATAGTTCCACTGAGAAAGCCATTGCAATTTTCTTTGCTATTATTGTCCAGCCCAAGTTTCTGCTCCCTCTTTACGTTGTCAGCGTATAGTGAACCGTAATCTTCCTTTCCTTCTACATCTACATACATACTCCGCAAGCCACCGTACGGTGCATGGAGGGAGGTACTTTGCACCACTACTAATCATTGGCTTTCCTGTTCCACTCGCGAATGGAGCGAGGGAAAAGCGACGATCTATACCAGTCCATACGAATTCCAATTTCTCTTATCCTGTCTTCGCGGTCCTTACGCGAAATGTACGTTGGCGGCAGTGAATAGTCCTGCAGTCAGCAGCAAATGCCGGCTCTCTAAATTCTATCAATAGTGAACGTAGTCTGCCCGCTGGGGATTCCCGTTTAAGTTCACAAAGCATTCCATAATACTCGCGTCTTGATCGGACCTACTGGTACCAAATCTAGCCAGCATCCAGCCTCTGAATTGCTTCGATGTTTTCCTTCAGTCCTACCTGGTGGGGATCCCAAACACTCTAACAGTACTCAAGAATGGGTCGTAGTAGTTTTGTATTCGCGCTCTCCTTTGTAGATGAGCTACAATTTCCTAAAAGTCTCACAGTAAACCGAAGTCGACAATTCGTCTCCCCTATTATCGTCCTCACGTGCTAGCTCCATTGCAACGTTACGCCTAAATAATTAATCGACGTGATTGCGTCTAGCAGAGCACTACTAATGCTGTATTCGAATATTACTGAGAGTGTTTCTCCCTCTCATCTACATTACCTTAAATTTTTCTACATTTAAAGCAAGCTGCCATTCGTCACACCAACAAGAAATTTTGTCTACGTCAACGTGCATCCTCCTACAGTCACTCATCTTCGACACCTTCCAACATCTAAGTGTCATCAGCAAACAGCCGCAGATAGCTGCTCACCCTGTCGTCAGATCATTTATGTATATAGAAAATAATAGCGGCCCTATCACACATCCCTGGAGCACTCCTGGTGGTACCTTCTTCTCTTGTGAACACTCGCCGTAGAGGACAACGTACTAGGTTCCATTACGTAGAAATCATCAAGCCATTCACATACCTGGGAAAGTGCTCGTACCTTCTTCAACAGTTTGCATGGAGCACCGTGCCAAACGCTTTCCGGAAGTCTAGGAATATAGAATCTGCCTGTTGTCCTTCATCCATAGTTCGCAATATATCATGTGAGAGAAGGAAAAGCTTAGTTTCACACGAGTGATGCTTCCTAAATCCGTGCTGACTTGTGGACGGAAGCCTTTCCGTCTCAAGGAAATTTGGTATATTCTAACTGAGAATATATTCAAGAACCCTGCAGCAAACCGATGTTAAGGATACTGGTCTGTAATTTTGCGGATCCGTTCCTCCTACTCCTCTTATGTACATGAGTCACCTACGCTTTTCTCGAACCTCTTGGAACGCTGCACTGAGCGAGAGGTTCGCAATAAATGCAAACTAAGTAAGGGGCCAATGCAGTAGGTCATTCTCTGTAATACGGTATTGGGATTCCATCCGGATTTGGCGACTTACTTGTTTTCAGTTTCCTTCAGTTGCTTCTCTAGACCACGGATGCCTATTAATATGTCCTCCAAACGGGAGTCTGTGTGACGCTGAAACGACGGTATCTTTTATGAGTATATAAGTTCAAAAATGGCTCTGAGCACTATGGGACTTAACATCTATGGTTATCAGTCCCCTAGAATTTAGAACTACTTAAACCTAACTAACCTAAGGACAGCACACAACACCCAGTCATCACGAGGCAGAGAAAATCCCTGACCCCGCTGGGAATCGAACCCGGGAACCCGGGCGCGGGAACGCTACCGCACGACCACGAGCTGCGGACGACACACCAATTTCTACTAACCTTTGTTTGTCATCGTTTGCGTGTACCTTTTTGATCCGAGAGTGCAACCGTCTCTGATACCTCAACATTTTCCAGATTTCGTTATTAAACCAGGTTGGTCTTTTCAATTCAGCATCTACTTGGAAGAGCAGTTGAACGGAATGGATGGTGTCTTGAAGGGAGGATATAAGATGAACATCAACAAAAGCAAAACGAGGATAATGGAATGTAGTCGAATTAAGTCGGGTGATGTTGAGGGTATTAGATTAGGAAATGAGACACTTAAAGTAGTAAAGGAGTTTTGCTATTTGGGGAGCAAAATAACTGATGATGGTCGAAGTAGAGAGGATATAAAATGTAGACTGACAATGGCAAAGAAAGCGTTTCTGAAGAAGAGAAATTTGTTAACATCGAGTATAGATTTAAGTGTCAGGAAGTCATTTCTGAAAGTATTTGTATGGAGTGTAGCCATGTATGGAAGTGAAACATGGACGGTAAATAGTTTGGACAAGAAGAGAATAGAAGCTTTCGAAATGTGGTGCTACAGAAGAATGCTGAAGATTAGATGGGTAGATCACATAGCTAATGAGGAAGTATTGAATAGGATTGGGGAGAAGAGAAGTTTGTGGCACAACTTGACCAGAAGAAGGGATCGGTTGGTAGGACATGTTCTGAAGCATCAAGGGATCACCAATTTAGTATTGGAGGGCAGCGTGGAGGGTAAAAATCGTAGGGGGAGACCAAGAGATGAATACACTAAGCAGATTCAGAAGGATGTAGGTTGTAGTAAGTACTGGGAGATGAAGAAGCTTGCACAGGATAGAGTAGCATGGAGAGCTGCATCAAACCAGTCTCAGGACTGAAGACCACAACAACAACAACAACAATCTACTTACTCGGCACATACCTTTCCAGAACGCGATTTACAATTACTTGAATCTTTTCCTATAATTGCTCCAAGTCCATCATATTGGAACTAAATGATGTCCATTCACTCTCTGCTTATTTGCCGGCCGGGGTGGCCGAGAGGTTCTAGGCGCTACAGTCTGGAACCTCGCGACCGCTACGGTCGCAGGTTCGAATCCTGCCTCGTCCATGGATGTGTGTGATGTCCTTAGGTAGTTAGGTTTAAGTAATTCTAAGTTCTAGGGGACTGATGACCTCAGATGTTTAACTTCCATAGTGTTCAGAGCCATTTGAACCATTTTCTAAATTATTACCATCGCGTGTGGACTGTCGAAGTAGCCGCTCAGGACGTCTTTCATAAAACATGTTCAAAACTACTTCACAGGACAGTCCGTCCCACCTACAGCGAATCCGTAGACTTCCCTGCCTATAGTCGGTAGGTGAAAGTCGCCTCCAACCAACCGAAGCATGATCTGAGTATTTAACTGCAACTGAGCGTAGACTTCCTTTGAATCACTCCTGAACTGTCATGGCGAAATCGGGGAATAGGTGCTCTATGCAAGCTGAAATCTTACTTGACAAGTCAGAGGTTTCGAGTTTTTAATGAAATAATGTGAATGGCATCTTCCATGTACAGAAAGTGCCTCCTTATGTCTCTGTCTCTCTCTCTCTCTCTCTCTCTCTCTCTCTCTCTCTCTCTCTCTCTCTCTCTAGTCCTTTCCACACACACACATACACACACATACACAAACACCCGCGCGCGTGGGCTTTAATTTACACGTTCGTGGGAAATCGCTTGTAGCAGCCAAACAGATTACGAAACCTTACGCGGTAAAGGTTGTCACAGAGTGACGAGGGTGATTTTTCAAAACGATCTTCTGACTTTTTTTAAAGTGGTTTGTATCTTGATTATTTGAGTGACGTGTTTCGCTTGTTTAGCGATACGAAAGAGTTTCAAAGAGCTCTGGTTCCATTCAAAATTCTGAAGTGGAAAACTCAGCGCGCTTTAACCCTCCGTAACGTATACGCTGTACACCACCATCAACGTGAATGTGCATCTATCAAAAGTATTTACGAAGGTGAAAGTCATTATACGTGAAATACTCGATTAAAAATTTACGACACATGAAAATGGTTCGTCGTTTCTTATAGTTGTTCATTATATTGCACATTCGTGAATTTTGTGTTTGCATCGATGAATAGCGGAATTAGAGGCAGCTATGAAGATAGAGCGTTAATGTTTGCCCCACTTCAGTAATGGAATGGTACCAGATCATTATGTCACCGGAAATCATACTTTTCATCGTAGTAAGTGTCACAAAGAGGTGATTGAGTATGGGATAAACGCACCACAGTAACAAAAACTGCTGTGATTAACAACATGTGAATAATAGGGTCTCGCAGGCTAGCTCAAATAGCAATAGCGGATAGAAGAGCGACAATGACGATCACTAGTAGCTTATGTTATGGACAGCAACAAAACATCATATGATCTGCCATACATTTGAGTGCTGTCTCCTCTTTGTGAAATACAGAGCACATAGCTAAAGGAGTTTTGCGTTAACTGTGCACAAAAATTAGCATGTACCTGGTAACACTGATATCCCCACCCCTGTACTCTCGCACAGGGAATGTTTACGTGAGTCTAAACTACTCAGTCACATGCAGAACTTGTATCCATAGAGAAACACGCTGTAAGCTTCTACGTTCAGACGTTCAGCAAGACATTGTACTGTCTCGTCCCCCCTGATTACTCAGAGAGATTCTACACTGACATATGTGTTCTTGGAAATCCATAGGGTTTACGTAGCCTCTGTTTCCTTCGGCACAACGGAGCTACTGTGAAAGATGAGATGTGCGCCTTGGAGCTCTTTCAGACCAACCTCCGGTTGAGTGCCAGTGGAATAGCACGGCTTCCCAACACACCCGGTGGTCTGCGAAACGCACCCCATGACGAATATGACACTAACGAGAACGAAGATGACCACTGCCCGTTACCCACCATGTTAACCAGCATCTCTAAGGCACGCTAGTGGGATGGTTCTCCATGAGGAAGAAATTTTCATCCGTTATATTTGACCGGCAAGAGGAAACGAAGTGATCGTGGAAAGTTCGTCATGAGCAGATTGCGCAGCATGTATTACTTAGCGACCTCTACACAGTATCTCGTATAGTGATATGGAACTGAGGTCATTCTGATGGATAAACTAAGTCTAGCCCCCATTTCAAGAAGGGTGGACTATGTACCAGCACCAACACTCAGCCTCTCTAATCCGTCGTCAACGACACAAAGTTAGTGCTACAGTCTGCTTGAATTCATCAGTCACTTGCACGAAGTAGATACATTTGAAACATAAGGTTCAAACTTTTCAAAAGAAAGTTGTCCAGTGCGTGTCAGTAAAGAAACATTTTTCCTATTTGGTGATATCATTGCCAACAATGACATCTGTCATTGAAAATTTTATTAAATGATGCCAGAAAGGTAGATCAGACGAAATCCAGCTGTTAATAAGTGTAATGTACGTCTAAAATTTTTATTACACTTATACACTGTCCAGTCTCATTAATGTGACCACCTGTCAGAAGCCTGAATAACTACTTTTTGTAGCAAGGAAGTGTAGCAAAAGTGTCAATAAGATTCTGGAAGGCACCGACAGGAATGTGGAGTCATTCCGACTCCAGTACGGTGGTCAGGTTACTTCGTTGAGGATCCATGGCGCGAACAACCCGATAGACATGGTCCCACAGATTCACGATTGGGTTTAAATCCTGGGAGTTCGTTGACCTGGGAAGTACGGTAAACATCCTGGCGCTCTTCGAACCACGTACGTACACGGCAAGGTGTGTGACACATTGCATTATCCTGCTGGTAGATGCCACTGTGCCGAGGAGAAAAAAAGTGCGTGTAAGGGTGGCTATGGTCCCTAAGAATAGATGCACACTTGTATTGATCTATTGTGTCTTCCAGAATGACGAGATCGCCCAGGGAAAGCCACGAAAACATTCCCCAGATCATAATGCTTCCTCTACTGCTGCAGGGTGTTTACTTTCAGACGATTCATGTCATACAGCCCAACGGACATCTGTTCGACGGAGCATTAAACGCGATTCGTGTGAAAAGGCCAGCTGTCGCCACACAGTGGACATCTAGTATCGGTATTGGTGTGCAAATTCCAGCCTTCGTCGCTGATGAACAGCGGTCAACATAGGTGCATGAACCAGGCGTCAGCTGCGGAGGTCAAAACGCAGCAAAGCTCACTGATCGGTCGTTGAGGAGACTATTGACAGTCCCTTGTTTCCTCTGGGCGGTCAGCTGCTCAACAGTTTCACGTCTATTCAACCGTTCACATCGCCGTAGTCTTTGTTCACCCTTGTCATCTATGGCCCTTGGTGCACCACAGTTGCCTCCTCGCCGGTTTTGAATAGCGCCATCTTGCTATGCGCGGTATATTTTAACCATGGCGGCACGCGGTCAGCTTACAAACTTGGCCGTTTCGGAAATACCGCATCCTTGGTTCGAAAGCCAATGATCAAGCTCTTTTTGGATGTCAGATAAATCGCTTCGTTTCCGCAGTGTACGGACTGCACTGTTTTCCGCATTCCCTCTGCACGCTTTATACAACCTCCACTGCTGGTGCTGCTACGTGCCACCTCTGACAAGAAGACGGCACGACCGTGGGGTTGGGGATTTGTCCGCAATTTTGTGTGGTGAAAGAGGACCCCTAACACCTCACGTGGTTAAAATATTAGGACGCACTACCCGGAAAATCCCGAGAAAAATCGATCCAGAATTTCTTAGGTGCCTTATGAGTGTAAAATGTTAGTCCACTGCCGAGCCGCCGTCTGGCCTACATGGTTAGCGCTCGGACCCTTACGGCAAAGGTCTCGGGCGATTCCTTCTCCGGAACTTTTTTTTTCTTCTGTTTCTTGCAAAATTGCAGCGCACTGTTACAGGAGAATCGTGAAATTAATTCCCAGGAAGATTGTACAAAAATTCATTCTATAATTCACCATCAATTATCGTCACCAATATTCCGAGACATGATTCAATATGCCTGGTTTGCCTCAAAATTGTCAGAAACTCAAAACATTTTCGTAAATGTTAATGGGGCATGTTTTTGTACAGATTTATTCCAAACGCCCTGTGAATGTAAAAAATCTGCTTTTATATGTTGCGCAAGATGTCGCAAAAATTATTGATTTGTTTGTTTTTACGATAATTACCACTGCGGCTCTTGTTTATAATTATTATATGTATAAAAATTGAATGTTTTCCAATCGACTTTGTTATTCTGATTAAAAAGGCAATGTTTCTCATCGTATACTTTACAATGAAAAATGGAAAACCAACCGCCATGAATTGTGTTGTTGGACAAAAAGAAAATAATTTTTATTCAATAATGAAACTAATTTGTTAAAGATAATGTAGGTTTGGGAAACTTTCTGAATAATTGGTGGAATAACCAAAGAAAATAAAGCAGAAGAAAAAAAGTGCCAGAGGAGGAATCGAACACGAGACCTCTGGTGTAAGAATCCGAGCTCTAAACACCTTCTTTTTTTTTTAATCTCATTTTGTTCGTTTTCGTTCATTGTATCTGTTCTGGGCGGACGTCGAAAAACACCCGTTTCAGTTCGTTGTTGATCGATTAACTCAGTTTTATTATTATTATTATTGTTACAGAGGGCAGCTAGCCCTCTGACTGAACACGCTGAGCTACCGTGCTAGACACCTAGGCCAGGCGGCGGCTCGGCAGTGTACTAACATTTTATACTCATAAGGTACCTAAAAAACTTCGGATCGATTTTTCCCGGAATTTTCCGGGTAGTGAGTCCTAATATTTTAACCACGTGATGTGTTAAGGGTCCTCTTTCACCACACAAAATTGCGGACAAATCCCCGACCCCACGGTCGTGCCGTCTCCTTGTGAGTGGTTATTGCACGTTAACGTCGAAAATAGGCGGTGCTCACATTAATGTGTATGGACCGCGTCTTTAATTAGAATTTCTCTCTATATAGCTCTTTATCTTGCTGCTTGTTTGAATACAATTGCAAGAAATCACATACGCTTGTTTCTGAATCACAGCATCTATTCCTCTTACTGAGGTTCATTGTCGGAAGATAATCTTCATTAACCTTCGTATTCAAAAGCGGCATCCAGTAGCTCATTTCATGTGAATCTAAAAGAAAGCTTGCTTTACTTAACTGCACATCGACTCGAGTTTGTATCCCTAGACGACAGGAGGAGCGAGTACGAATTTACCCTATTATTTCAAGGTAGGGGTATAAAGAAATCGCGGAAAATCTTTTGAAGATATAACAGACGACGGAGATGCAGAGCCTTAATTTTAAAGAACTGAGTGCTGGCTTTAAAGAAGACCAAGACGCAACAGTCTTGGTGGTGGTGCCAATCCTGTTAGAAACGGGGAAACAGAATGAAGCCATACTCAGCGTAGGCGCAGAATCGATTTCCTGGTACGCCACTGCAGCTTGAATTTCATAACATTCTAACACTCTCTTCTTGGCACTACGTCTTTTGCTGTTCACCAAGGACAATCATTGCCATGTATGAAGTGCATTAAAATTGACGTCACATTTGCTCACCTTTATATCAATGGAATTATTCCTTAGTGTTAATCCAATAAGATTTGAATTTGACAATAGACGTTTATAAGCTCTGTAATATTAAACCCGCCTTTGACCTATAAAGAACACCTCATTCACCACTAGGCTCTAAGTTGCTGTCAAAAAATGTTGACGACCAGTTTCAATCGTACAGGTAACATAACATGTCTCTCAGACATACTTAACAAGAATAAGAATATCTCATAAATAACAGAAATACTAGCTGTGAAATTTTTTTATAATCATAAACACTGATAAAAGTTCATACAACATCACACCTTTGATATCTATTTAGCGCCGGTCACAAGTTGTGAACAATAGTGCTCAACACAAACCATTGCCATTACTGTCATCAAGGATCATTTTCTGTACAAGCGCCGGCCGTGGTGGCCGTGCGGTTCTAGGCGCTCCAGTCCGGAGCCGCGCTGTTGCTACGGTCGCAGGTTCGAATCCTGCCTCGGGCATGGGTGTATGTGATGTCCTTAGGTTAGTTAGGTTTAAGTGGTTCTAAGTTCTAGGGGACTGATGACCACAGCAGTTGAGTCCCATAGTGCTCAGAGCCATTTGAACCATTCTGTACAAGCATACAGGCACTGCAATGAACAGGGTAGTGAATGCCGTATGAGCATCTTGTGTATTCATTTACATATTCTGCATATATTTAATGCAGTGAGTTACATCAAAAAGAGTTCTATTAAAATTATTCCCTGAGGGCTCTTTAAAAATGTAATATTTTCCGACGAATAAAAGCATACTTTCATTGATTTTAATTGAAATGTATTATTACAATGAATTCAGAATCAAACTGGCACTGTCGTACTGATTTCTACGGAGCAGTCTAGCTTGAATGTGGGTGTTTGCATGGCGATCTAGGGTACTCATAAAACACGCCTCAAGCTGTGTATGGCGTGTCCAAAAACAAAGAGCCTTTTATGTAGCTGTCGTCGTACTAACGTGGTGCTGGGCCACCTTTAGCAGCCAAAAGAGCCTGAATTTACAAGATTTGACGCATAAATCTGAATGAAGGTCAATAGAATTTTTTAAAAACTGTTACAGATCTTTGAGCAAAACTTGAAAAGGTCTCCGAGCTCTTAACTGTCTTTTCAGTAGAGTTTAATTTTTTAGATATTATTACATAATTGATTCTTGGGGCCAGGAAGACTTGTTTTATCTTTAGGGAGTCTCGGATATTTGAGATGATTGAGTGTAGGTATTATCATCATCTTGTGAGATGGAATGCTCGACTGGGAATAATTAGCAACGGCAATGACTGAAAAATATGAACTCTATTAGTTAGTTTTCCTGTCACTGTGGCACTGAAAACATGATATGACACCCCTATGTACTACAGAACTTCAACTTTTTTTTTTTTTTTTTTTTTTTTTTTTTTTTTTTTTTTTTTGAGCGTTTGGTGTCGTTGGCCGCCTTGGTGCAGGTCTCATTACATTCGACGCCACAATGGGCAACCTGCACGCCGGATGGGGATGAAATGATGATGAAAACAGCGGAGAAAATCTCCGACCCAGCCGGGAATCGAACCCGGGCCCGTAGGACGGCAATCCGTCACCCTGACCACTTTTTTTTTTCGTTATTGATTGTTGCGTGTTTGGTCGTTGCGGACGTCGCAAGACATCCTTTTCAAGTTCGGTGGTTGATCCTTGCACTCAGTTTTTTATTACAGAGGTCAACCGGCTCTCTGACCGAACACGCTGAGCTACCGTGCCGGCACCACTCAGCTATCGGGGTGGACAGAACTTTAGCTAAGTTGCACTGATGGAATCCCACAGTATGTATTCTACGTTTCTACGGGTGTTCACTCTATGTACAAAAATACTACATTAGGAACTAGTGTAAAAGTGAGTTTGTTATAACTTTCCCAAGTTTCGTGTTCTTACACTAGTAAAGTCTGTTCTGTGCATGTTTCGAGTTTAAATGAGCTTTGTCAATATCAGCTCTGCCATGAATGAGGTGTTTATGCAATTGATGTTGCAATTGTTTAGTTGACAATGAGTTCTCAGGATGTGTATTGAACTGAAAGGTCACTTTCATGCCAGTGGTTTTCTTTACTTTAGGTAATATTCCTCTTTTAACATCTGCGTTCTCTGGGTAAATTTCGTGTTTCCTGCACTACTATGTAAAATGAAATATACCTCCGAGTGTTATATGCCGTCATGTCACTATATATGGGAGCTATAAGATACGCCGATGGATGACTTCTGCCACTGTCTAATCAACGAAGCGAATACCAACAATTTTCCATCGTTGGAGGTCTTTCTATTCCGATAAGTGCAATGATCAAGACAACACTACAAGAACGCAAATGACAGGCAGGACAGTAACCCACCAGACATTTTGTAACACATCAGTGCGTTGCTGTCTGAAATGAAGTGCACGTACCATATACTATGGTTTGCGAAAGAATCTAAGCTCACCGAGCGAGGTGGCGCAGTGGTTAGGACACTGGGCTCGCATTCGGTAGGACGATTGTTCAAACGGCGTCCGGGCATTCTGATTTAGGTTTTCGTAACTTCCCTAAATCGCTTCAGGCAAATGTCAGGATGGTTCCTTTTGAATCGGCACAGCCGACTCCCTTCCACATCCGTCCCTAATCACATGGGACCGATGACCTCGCTGTTTGGTCCCCTTCCCCAAATCAACCCACCAAACAACCGAAGCTCGAAGGATGCGCAGAGCAGTGTACCAGCAGTATGTTCAAACATGTTCAAATGTGTGATTTCCTGTGGGACCAACCTGCTGAGGTCATCGGTCCCTAGACTTACACGCTTCTTAAACTAACTTATGCTAAGAACAACACACACAACCATGCCTGAGGGAGGACTCGAACCTCCGGCGGGAGGTGCCGCGCAATCCGAGACATTGCGCCTCTACCCGTGCGGCCACCCCGTGCGACCAGGCAGTATGTGATTAAGTCTATAGAGAGGTAGCAGCCAAGTAGGCCCAGCAGACTTCTCCTATTTGACCGACACTCGTACAAACCCTAGTCGAAGTCAAGGAGCGCAATATCACCTTGTGAGGAACTTCGAACGTGGAACGATGATTGGCTTCCTGGAAATGTGTGTGTCATAAAATGAGATTTCTACTCGTACAAAGAATGCTACAGCGTTGCCCGCGCGCACTTGTGTGTGTGTGTGTGTGTGTGTGTGTGTGTGTGTGTGTGTGTGTGTCAGTGAGAGAGAGAGAGAGAGAGAGAGAGAGAGAGAGAGAGAGACTGAGAGTGTGCTGGAAGGAGTCGGTACGGGACGGCGTAATGCGCAGCAGTGTTTATAATGGTCATCCTTCCTGCATGACCGTAAAGCTCGCATACATCGACGTACGGACTGCTGAATACTACAGAGTCTATCCTGGTAGCATATCTGACAGGCAAAATGTCCAGTAAGAATGCAGATCTTAAATTGAAAGGAAGGTCAGCGTTGGCCGTAATATTGATGTTTTATTGATGGCAGAATCGATTTTCGATCACGTACTGATCATCTACAGTGCTGATATGTCCAAATTAAACTCAGACACTGGTATCGACTTATCAATAACCAAAACTGAGAAGCGATCACAATAACTCCAATTATGAGTTATTGTGATCGCTTCTCAGTTTTGGTTATTGATAACTTGATACCAGTGTCTGAGTTTAATTTGGACATATCAGCACTGAAGATGATCACTATGTGATTGAAAATCGATTCTGCCATCAATAAAACATCAATAATTACGGCCAACGCTAACCTTCCTTTAATTTAACATATATGGTCTTTGTGCACACAGCACTCCATGGATTCACCAATCAATATGCAGATCAGCCGGCCGGGGTGGCCGAGCGGTTCTAGGCGCTACAGTCTGGAACCGCGCGACCGCTACGGTCGCAGGTTCGAATCCTGCCTCGGGCAGGGTTGTGTGTGCTGTCCTTAGGTTAGTTAGGTTTTAGTAGTTATAAGTTCTAGGGGACTGATGACCTCAGAAGTTACGTCCCATAGTGCTCAGAGCCATTTGAACCAATGTGCAGATCTTTCTAAATTACTGCATGCCAATTTGCCAGTTGGTAAGTCAGGTCTAGGCGAAACCACGTTAATTGTTGGATGTTTCTACCGGCCATCCGATTTCGCTGTAACATTTCCAGAGTCATTCAAAGAAAGTCTACGGTCAGTAGCGCGTAAATACCCAGATCGTGCAGTACTAGATCGAGGCGACTTTAACTTACCGAGTATAGACTGCGACGTTTATGGATTCATTGCAACAGGGACAGACAGACAGTCTTGTGCAGTACTTTTGGATGCATTTTCCGAAAATTGTCTTGAGCAGCTAGTTCGGCAACCACACGCAATGGAAATGTCTCAGACCTTGTAGCTACAAGCAGGCCGGATCTTATCGACAGCGTCAGTAAAGAGATGGGGATTAGTGATGAAGATGTCATCATATCGAAGGAAGGAAGGAAGCAAGACAGGGTCGACATCGAGGTCATTAGAGACGGAGCACAAGTTCGGATGGTGTCAAGAATGAGGAAGGAAATCGGCCGTGCCCTTTCGGAGGAACCATCCCAGTGGAGCAATTTAGAAAAATCACGGAAAACCTAAATCTGGCTGGCTGGACGCGGGCTTGCACCGTGGCGTCGTCCCTCTGAATGCGAGTCCATTGTGCTGACCACAGCATCATCTCGCTCGGTCATCATAGCGACTATGGCTACAAAAGTTAATAAATCAGTCAAGAAGGCTAGAAGAGTGTTTCTGCTAGAAAGGACAAATAAGTAGTTGTTAGCATCTCATTTAGGCAAGAATTGACATCATTTAGTTAGGGTGTGATGGACGTAGAGGACTTATGGATAAGGTTTAAACAGGTTGTGGTTCAAATGGCTCTGAGCACTATGGGACTTAACAGCTGTGGTCATCAGTCCCCTAGAACTTAGAACTACTTAAACCTAACTAACCTAAGGACATCACACACATCCATGCCCGAGGCAGGATTCGAACCTGCGACCGTAGCAGTCGCGCGGTTCCGGACTGCGCGCCTAGAACCGCGAGACCACCGCGGCCGGCTAAACAGGTTGTGCACTGGAGAAGTATGTACCTAGTAAGTTCATCAAGGACAGAAAAGACCCACCGTGGTTCAACAACAAAATTCGGAAAATGCTGAGGAAGCAAACCATGTTGCACACTAAGTTCAAAAAAGAACGCACAAATGAAGATAGGCAAAGGTTAGTAGAGATACGCGAGTCAATGAAAAGATCGATGTGGGAAATATAGAACTACTACGACCGTCATACCTTAGCAAAAGACCTTGCAGAAAACCAGAGAAAATTCTACACATATGTTAAACTACCAATCGCATCCATGGCTTCCATCCATTCACGACCAGCCTGGTGTGGCAGTAGAGGGTAGCGGACGGCACGGTAATAAACACCCCTGGCGTAGAGAAACAACTGAAAGAGTTGAAAGCCAATGAGTAGCCAGGTTCGGATGGAATCCCATTTCGGTTTTACAGACAGTACTCCAAGGCATTGGGCCCTTACTTAGCCTGCAATTTGTCGCGAAACTCTCGATCAGCGCAAAATCACAAGTGACTGGAAAAAAGGGCATATGACTCCTGTGTATAAGAAGAGCAAAAGATGAGGGCCGCTAAATCACAGGCCAATATCCTTAACATCTGATTTGCTGCAGAATTCTTGAACATATTCTGAGTTCGAATATAATAAATTTTCTTGAGGTCGACATTCTTAAGTCCATGAATCAGCACCGTTTCAGAAAGCATCGCTCGCACAAAACTCAGCTTCCCGTTTCTCACATGATGTACTGTGAACTATTCATGATGGGCAAAAAATAGATTCCGTATCTCAAGATTTTCAAAAAGCATTTGTTACGGTGCCCGAATGCAGACTGATGATGAAGTACGAGTATATGGAATAGGTTCCCCGATATGACTGTGGCTCGAAGACTTCTTAAGTGACAGAACCCAGAACGTTGCCCTCGATGGCGAGTGTTCATCAGAGACGACGGTATCGTGACGAGTGTCCCAGTGAAGTGTGATAGGACTGCTGTTATTCTCCATATACATAAATGATCTAGCAGACAAGGTGAGCAGCAATCCGCTGTTGTTTGCTGATGATGCTGTGGTGTAAGGAAAATTGTCGATGTTGAGTGTTTGTCGGAAGATACAAGATGATAGCCAAAAGTTTGTAGTTTGTATGATGAATTGTAGATAGCAGTAAATGTAGTCAATTGTAATGTAATGCGGGTGAATAGGAAAAACAAACTCGTAATGTCCAGATATAGCATTAGTAGTGCTCTGCTTGACACAGTCACGTCGTTTAAATATCTGTGCGTAACGTTGCAAAGCGATATGAAATAGAATAAGCATGTGAGGATTGCGGTGAGGAAGGTGAATCGCCGACATTAGTTTATTGGGAGAATTTTAGGGATGTGTGGTTCATCTGTAAAGGACGCCGCATGTAGGACACTAGTGCGTCCTACTCTTGAGTACTGTTCGAGTGTTTGGGATCCTCACCAGATCGAATTAAAAGAAGACACCGAAGTAATTCAGTGGCGGGCAGCTTGATTTGTTGCCGGTGGGCGTAAACAAAACTCAGATATTACGGAGATGCTTCGGAAACTCAAATGGAAATCCCTGCAGGGAAGGTGACGTTCTTTTCGAGGAACAATACAGAGAAAATTTAGAACACTGCCATTTCAATCTGACTGCAGAACGATTCTACATCCGCCAACATACATTTTGTGTAAGGACAGCAAAGATAAGATAAGATAAATTAGAGCTCATATTGAAACATCTAGACAATCGTTTTCCCTCACTCTATTTGCGAGAGGAACAGGAAAGAATAAGAGTAGTACTAGTACAGGGTACCTTCCGCCACGCACTGTACGATGTCTAGCGGAGTATGTTTGTAGATGTAGATATGTAACCCTAATGCTATCTGATTCATGGTTCAGTCGTTCGTTTGTCGTATAACTTAGGCTTAACCTATGGTACAGCTTCGTCCAACCTATTGGTTCGATGCTGGAGCGGTGACGTTATGTAGACCTATCTGTGTCTACGGTTCGATACAGTATACTGTGATCTAGACTGGTAGCATTAAGTCGAATTCCATAGTTCATTTTTCTCAAAGACCTTACGCTGTAATGGACATACTAACGTCGTCATGGGTGTACTGAATGGCAAAGCCTAAGATACTACTCAAACTTGTCCTTCACTAATGGCCGTATACCACTCGGCTGATACTACAATGACAGAATGTCGGAGTCGGAATTGTGGAGTGGAATGGTAGATAAATGCCAGATATACTGGTTTGGGGTGCCACTGGATGCTACATACGATCTCGAGGCTTACATGTGGAGGCAATCTGAACCGTTATACATCAGATAGACATCATAACGCAGCATTGGTGGGTCAGTAGTTTGTGGACAGTAACATTCCTGAAATGGGTGGCCTGCACAGAGTCCCGACCTGAACCAAATGGAACGCGTTTGTAAAGAGTTAGAATGTTGACATGCCTCCAGACCCAGCATCAAACACCACTGCCTTCCCTGCTTTCAGTTCTTGAGGAAGAAACAGATGTCATTCCTCCATAGGCACTGAGACACCCTATTGAAAGTGTCCGCAACCGAGTTCCAGCCCTCATAAAGGCGAACTGTGGACATACCCCATGTTAATGTCCACTAAAAGTGTTGGGGTACTTTTGATCAGACGGTAGAAGAAGACTTTATTTAGTCTTTATCAGCAGAGCTCATAAGAAAACATCTTAAGTGCATTAGGTGAACTGTTAGTAACAGACAAGAGTAGGTTGCATTTATAAAATCATGGCTCCATTCGTTCACATATGAGAGAAGAGCATATGGCTCGGTTCAGCTCCAAGCGGATACTTGAAATTAAAGATGGAGTGACGTGGACGTGTCAGCTTAAGAACGATTATTGAGTACGCTGGCGGTGGGAAAATGTTACCTACGTAAGTGCCAAACTGCCAGTAGTTTTTGTTAATTGTTAGCTGGAGTCAGTAACTATTAAAGACATAGATCTCAGTGGAAATGTTGTTCGTTTATTGGACATGCCACGGTAATATGCAAACACTATTACATATCACTATTAACAAAATCAATTGTCGTTTTAAATGTGAAATGACAGTTCCAAAACAAACATAAGTGTTCATATTTGCCATGTTATTGGCAGAATGCACCACTGAGAACATTATTTTATAGTTAAAAGTTTATTCTAGTAAGTTCTCACATAACTTGGAGATGTTGACTCCTAACAAGCTTTCACGCAATCACTGGCCAAGAGGTATTTACTGGGTATTACAGTGAATAGTCAATCGAAACCTGTACAGCAATTAATCAGTTTACGAGCATTGACTGAAATAAACTTTACATACTCATAGGTGTAAGAACACTTATTCAAATTATGACGTATGTACGAGGTTAATATAAGTCAACAGTCGTTCTTCACACACAAGCTACCTAAAACATCCGTGTTGCGCTGACCTTTGTATGATAGTAACTCGTAGTGCTGCGAGCAACGGTAAGTGCGAAGTAATAAGTTACATATCAGTGTCAGATCTTGTAATATTTATAATTTATTTTTATTTTGGCAGTTGTGTGTTACGTGCGAAATCTGTACTTCAGTGGACACTCGTACAAGATGAAGTGCAAAGTAAATGCAGTGTTCCATAATCAGTCTAATTTATTTGTATAAAAGTATGTCCACATTCAAAGCATAATCTATCTATTCATTTACATTCATGCATATTCAGGCCGCAGGAAGCAACGGAGCTGATGCCGACTGGTAAGTGTCAATGAAAAGTATGTGGTAGCGAGTGACTTAAGAAGCGCCAGATGGTTCTTTCCTGTCACTCCCACTATACCAGGCATGCTTCGTACCTTGTAGTGAGTGCAGAAATTTAATATCCGGTACTAGGAGAATAAAGAGGCAGTTCGGTTTTGATTTCAGTTCTCATTTAGAAACGATGCACAGCTCTGTAACGCTTTATCTGTGATACATAACTCATTTGTCGCATGTAAAATTCTTCGTGTAGAAATTTCAGCAAAGAATATTGTTTAATTCAGTGGCTGCGTGTAAAAAATGTTTATGTATTCAAACTACCATGTTCGTTTCAGCTTAAGGACAAGAACTTTAATCTCCCTTATTTGTTCTCTGACCCACCAGCAAATGGTTCTTAAAATGATGGAAATATATGGATGAGTATGATGCAAATGGGCTGTCATTAAACTTTGACAAAACACAGTATATACAGTTCCATACAGTAAATGGAATGACACCATTAATAAATATAAACTTCGATCAGAAATCGGTAGCTAAGGTAGAATATTCAAAATTTCTAGGTGTATGCATTGATGAGTGGTTGAACGGGAAAAAACACACTGAGGATCTGCTGAAACGTTTGAGTTCAGCTACTTATGCTATTAGGGTCACTGCAAATTTTGGTGATACACATCTGAGTAAATTAGCTTACCACGCCTATTTTCATTCTCTGCTTTCGTATGGCATCATATTCTGGGGTAACTCCTCATTGAGTAAAAGAGTGTTCAGAATAATTGCTGGAGCTCATCCAAGATCATCCTGCAGACACTTATTTAAAGAGCTAGGGATCTTCATTGTAGCCTCGCAATATATATATTCACTTATGAAATTTGTTATTGACAATCCGAACGAATTCAAAAGTAAGTACATGGCTACAGCACTAGGAGAAAGGATGATCTTCACTACTCAAGGTTAAATCTAACTTTGGCTCAGAAGGGGGTAAATTATGCTGCCACAAAAGTATTTGGTCACTAATAGCATCAAAAGTCTGACATATAGCAATATAGCATTTAAAAGGAAATTAAAAGAATTTCTTAATGGCAACTCCTACTCATTAGATGAATTTTTGGATATAGTAAGTAGGTAATTTCCCTAACCCCCACAAAAAATTAAAATATTAAGTGTCATGTAATATTTTGTGTATTGTAATATCTTGTATAGACAACTTTTATTAACCTGACACGTTCCACATCATTACGAATTGTCGTAGTCATGATCTATGGAACAAGTACCAATCTAATCTAATCTAATGAACCACCTTCAGCTGACATTAAAATTGTTGTTTCGTTGTGGTTTGCTTCAAGGCTAATTTCCAGGGCGATTTTGTACCATTAATCATGCAGTGCAGCGTTTAATCCCGTCATAGCTCGTAGAGAAGCAGTATATATCACAATAATAGTTTAAAGCCTCTTATTGATAATGTGCAGTAGGCTGACTAAGTGGGACATCAAACTTTAATTGTACATTCATCACCATACAATTGATACTGCCTTCTTCGAGATGGTCCAGTACCTAATGCCTCATTCTTTATTTAATAAGGAATGAAGATCCTTCTTATGCAATGATAACCTGGTGCTAGCAGCACAAGATTTAAATTTAATAAAAGAGGATAACATTTAACTTGTGTTAAATATGTAAAAGTTCCCATGAATTGATTTGTGAATGTTTCGTTTATTTTGGTACCATGTTTAAACTAAACTCCTGGAAATGGAAAAAAGAACGCATTGACACCGGTGTGTCAGACCCACCATACTTGCTCCGGACACTGCGAGAGGGCTGTACAAGCAATGATCACACACACGGCACAGCGGACACACCAGGAACCGCGGTGTTGGCCGTCGAATGGCGCTAGCTGCGCAGCATTTGTGCACCGCCGCCGTCAGTGTCAGCCAGTTTGCCGTGGCATACGGAGCTCCATCGCAGTCTTTAACACTGGTAGCATGCCGCGACAGCGTGGACGTGAACCGTATGTGCAGTTGACGGACTTTGAGCGAGGGCGTATAGTGGGCATGCGGGAGGCCGAGTGGACGTACCGCCGAATTGCTCAACACATGGGGCGTGAGGTCTCCACAGTACATCGATGTTGTCGCCAGTGGTCGGCGGAAGGTGCACGTGCCCGTCGCCCTGGGACCGGACCGCAGCGACGCACGGATGCACGCCAAGACCGTAGGATCCTACGCAGTGCCGTAGGGGACCGCACCGCCACTTCCCAGCAAATTAGGGACACTGTTGCTCCTGGGGTATCGGCGAGGACCATTCGCAACCGTCTCCATGAAGCTGGGCTACGGTCCCGCACACCGTTAGGCCGTCTTCCGCTCACGCCCCAACATCGTGCAGCCCGCCTCCAGTGGTGTCGCGACAGGCGTGAATGGAGGGACGAATGGAGACGTGTCGTCTTCAGCGATGAGAGTCGCTTCTGCCTTGGTGCCAATGATGGTCGTATGCGTGTTTGGCGCCGTGCAGGTGAGCGCCACAATCAGGACTGCATACGACCGAGGCACACAGGGCCAACACCCGGCATCATGGTGTGGGGAGCGATCTCCTACACTGGCCGTACACCACTGGTGATCGTCGAGGGGACACTGAATAGTGCACGGTACATCCAAACCGTCATCGAACCCATCGTTCTACCATTCCTAGACCGGCAAGGGAACTTGCTGTTCCAACAGGACAATGCACGTCCGCATGTATCCCGTGCCACCCAACGTGCTCTAGAAGGTGTAAGTCAACTACCCTGGCCAGCAAGATCTCCGGATCTGTCCCCCATTGAGCATGTTTGGGACTGGATGAAGCGTCGTCTCACGCGGTCTGCACGTCCAGCACGAACGCTGGTCCAACTGAGGCGCCAGGTGGAAATGGCATGGCAAGCCGTTCCACAGGACTACATCCAGCATCTCTACGATCGTCTCCATGGGAGAATAGCAGCCTGCATTGCTGCGAAAGGTGGATATACACTGTACTAGTGCCGACATTGTGCATGCTCTGTTGCCTGTGTCTATGTGCCTGTGGTTCTGTCAGTGTGATCATGTGATGTATCTGACCCCAGGAATGTGTCAATAAGGTTTCCCCTTCCTGGGACAATGAATTCACGGTGTTCTTATTTCAATTTCCAGGAGTGTATAAGTAAGATCTTTTCCTTCTTACGTATACGTATCAAATTGAAAATTATATCAAATGGTAAGATCTGCGGTCCTTTGGAGGTGTAAAAAACTTAAGCTTCCAAGGCAACGCAGTCACATATTTTGATACTCGCAAACTCACTCATCAAAACCTATAGATGAACTACACTATCCAATAGAATCAGGAGAAAACATGCATAACGTTCGGTGTGGTACGTGTGTCTCATTGCTTGGTCTGATCGCTTTCATTGTAGGCAACAATTAAAGTCATTCGCCTTCTATTGATGTGATGCGCATTACAGTTTCATGTGACCCTTTAGAAGGAAGTGAGTACCGGTGTCCAAGTGATTTCTGGCGAGATACATAGACGGCAGTTGTCATTTATGGACGTTGCATTCAATCAAGCAAATTCAGTAAGACATCTTAATGCAGTGCAAGTGGCACTTTTTGTATCAAAAAGAATGGACTTTCGAACGTTTTTATGCAGATTCCAATACCTTTCCATGTGTCATCCGTAGGTTGTGGACTCGCTTCAGGGGACAGGTCAGTGCGCAAGGCAAGTTGACAATGTTACCGACGCATTAGAAATCCATGTGAAAACCGATATCTGACAGTCTCTGCGTAGAGGCGTCGTACGGATACCGCCAGATCTCAGTAAGACGATCTCAGAAGGGCGGCTGTGTCCGATCAGACTGTAATGAAAAGGTTACGAGAAAGGACCTTACGACACAGACGTCCTGTTTGACTACATCGCTTGACATGACAACATCTTGCAGTTCATTCAGTTCTGCTGTCCCCATTCCAAATGGCAACTTCATCACTGAGGAAACGTGTTATTCGCAGACGAGTCCAGATATCCTCAGATGATGGCCGTGTTCGTGTGCGGAGACTCGTGGTGAGCGGTGCCTGCCAGATGTTGTCCATCAAATAGACAGATTGCCAAAGTTCTGTGATGTCGGGAGTCTTCAGTACTGACAGTCGTACGTACCTTGTCTTTGTCCATGGTCGCCTTACCGCCAGGCAGTAAATCGAGCACATCCTGTTGGACCGTGCTGCATACGGTGGTGGCCCTGAACTTCTAATACTAGAGATTATGTGGCGAGCGTCACCAGAGATATATTGCGAAGCCTGGACTTTGAAGTAATGGAATGGCCTATGGTGAGTGCCCACCTAAACCCCATCGTGCATATGTCTAACATGCTTGGCTGACGTGCTGGTGGTCATCCTTTTCCTCAATACGCTCTCCAAGAATTCTCATGGGTTCTCATTGAAGAATGGGAACGGATACCACAGGGTGACCTCCGTAGACTTACGCGGAGCATGCCACGTAGATGTCAGACAGTGATAAAAGCTCACGAAGGGCATATACGTTATCGAAACTCTCAAAGTCAAATGAAAAGCATCCAGGATAACAGGATGTACGATTGTTTCCACATTGTTTTCGAAGCCTGTCTCACATTTCAGTTTTTGTTTATGTAAACGATCGAGGATGTAATGACGTTTTGTTGTGTACTTTGTTTGTGAAAGATAAAGGTATAATTTACTAACACTCCCAGTTCTAAGTTATTGCTCAGTGGAATATTGCAGACGCCCAGTCATCTTCCCCTAATTCTTTTGTGCAGTGTATTTACACTACTGGCCATTAAAATTGCTACACCAAGAAGAAATGCAGATGATAGACGGGTATTCCTTGGACAAATATATTACACTAGAACTGACATGTGATTACATTTTCACGCAATTTGGGTGCATAGATACTGAGAAATCAGTACCCAGAATAACCACCTCTGGCCGTAATAACGGCCTTGATAGGCCTGGGCATTGAGTCAAACAGAGCTTGGATGGGGGAGTGTACACATACAGCTGCCCATGCAGCTTCAACACGATACCACAGTTCATCAACAGTAGTGACTGGCGTATTGTGACGAGCCAGTTGCTCACCCATCATTGACCAAACGTTTTCAATTGCTGAGAGATCTGGAGCATGTGCTGGCCAGGGCAGCAGTCGAACATTTTCTGTATCCAGAAAGGCCTGTACAGGACCTGCAACATGCGGTCGTGCGTTATCCTGCTGAAACGTAGGGTTTAGCAGGCATCAAATGAAGGGTAGAGCCACGGGTCGTAACACATCTGAAATGTAACGGCCACTGTTCAAAGTGCCGTCAATGAGAACAAGCGGTTGATACGGGTGATACGCTAGTATGGCGATGACGAATACACGCTTCCCATGTGCGTTCACCGCGATGTCGCCAAACACAGATGCGACCATCATGATGCTGTACACAGAACCTGGATTCATCCGAAAAAATGACGTTTTGCCATTCGTGCAACCAGGTTCGTCGTTCAGTACACCATCGCAGGCGCTCCTGACTGTGATGCAGCGTCAAGGGTAACCACAGCCACAGTCTCCGAGCTGATAGTCCATGCTGCTGCAAACGTCGTCGAACTGTTCGTGCAGATGGTTGTTGTCTTGCAAACGTCCCCATCTGTTGACTCAGGGATCGAGACGTGGCTGCACGATCCGTTACAGCCATGCGGATAAGATGCCTGTCATCTCGATTGCTAGTGATACGAGGCCGTTGGGATCCAGCGCGGCGTTCCGTATTACCCTCCTGAACCCACCGATTCCATATTCTGCTAACAGTCGTTGGATCTCGACCAACTCGAGCAGCAATGTCGCAATACTATACACCGCAGTCGCGATAGGCTACAATCCGACCTTTAACAAAGTCGGAAATGTGATGGTACGCATTTCTCCTCCTTACACGAGGCATCATAACAAAGTTTCACCAGGCAACGTCGGTCAACTGCTGTTTGTGTATGAGAAATCGGTTGGAAACTTTCCTCATGTCAGCACGTTGTAGGTGTCGCCACCGGTGCCAACGTTGTGTGAATGCTCTGAAAAGCTAATCATTTGCATATCACAGCATCTTCGTCCTGTCGGTTAAATTTCGCGTCTGTAGCACGTCATCTTCGTGGTGTAGCGATTTTAATGGCCAGTAGTGTGTATGCCTACTTTCGAACGTTACCCCCAGAGTGCGAGTCCTACTCGCGCTTGTCCATCTTTTCCCTTTACTTAACAGTTATGAACGCTGTAGATCTCCCTTATGATATTTTTCCGTTTCCATTCAATAGAATGCCCCTTACCCACCCGAAGTAACGCATAGATACAGTAATAGCTACCAAAAAAACTTTCACACCTAAAGTACGCGACATCTGTGAATAATACCTTTGTACGGATCGCTCCATTGATTTTTGTGGGGATGATGAACTATTTTCGGTTCCCGTGGAAGAGAAAAGATAAGCTCACCGGAAAAAAAATGTTAGTTGACCCCTTAGAAGAGCGCACTGGTCACTCTGGAGTGCTGTAGACTGTGTAGAACATCAGTCAGGTGGTCGTATTGATTTTCTACTGCTGACGTAAGTCTTGACAGTATATGCCAGATGGTTGTATTGCATCATCACACTAAGGTGGGTCGACATGAATACGTGACACATTGACAGAAAGAACTACTGCGTTTGGACATCTCCAATGACTACACTGTGTTAGAAGTTCCCAATTTGCCACCGTAAGGTGTGTGGCTGAGGGTACCCTATCACACTACTAGTCATTTCCTTCCCGTTCCACACGCAAATAGAACGAGGAAAATACTACTGACTATATACCTCCGTATGAGCCTTAATTTCCCGTATCTTACATTCGTAGTCCTTACACGAAATCAGTGTAGGCTGTCCGCGTGTCTACAAAGAATGGAGTACTACTCGCAGCCATTTTAAACCGCATAAAGTGTTCCGGGACCGGGAACGAGTGTCACACTTTGTCAGTGACAGTCGGTTTCCAGACATAGCGAAATTTCTCTCTTTTAGCGAATGCAGGTCCATATCGACTCGAACAAACATTGTGAAGGGAACCATATAAAATTGATATCTGGAGTCTGGTACTGTACCAAAGGCTATTACTCACAGTGTCTTTCATGGACCAAACAATACAAAAACTAGACCGTTGCTGACTGGAGGCGTTTAGTGTGACCCGACAAGTCGCTGTTTTGCTTTTTTTTTTTTTTTTTTCAAAAGATACAAGATGTCTAGTGCAACGAGCGTTCAGTAAGGCGTTTCATTCATATCGCGCGGACGATTAGTTCTGCCCAGAAGAGGTTTTGCGATGCTTGGGAGTGTTTTTCGTACACTCACCCAAGTTACCGTAAAAAGGTGTCAGGATCTTTGTAGACATTATCGGTAATAAAGTGTTGCTCTTCCTTCTGCAATTTCATGATGGAACACTTCCATAACGGCCGGTGTGGCCGAGCGGTTCTAGGCCCTTCAGTCTGAAACCGCGCGACCGTTACAGTCGCAGGTTCGAATCCTGCCTCGGCCATGGATGTGTGTGATGTCCTTAGGTTAGTTAGGTTTGAGTAGTTCTAAGTTCTAGGGGACTTATGACCTCAGATGTTAAGTCCCACAGTGCTCAGAGCCATTTGAACTATTTGAACCACGGACCCTGCAACTCAGCAGGAGACTATTCAAGCTGGTGGAGGCTCTGTAATGGTGTGGGGCATGTGCATTTGGAGTGATATGGGACCCCTGATACATCTAGAAACGACTCTGACAGGTAACACGTACGTAAGCATCGTGCCTGATCACCTGCACGCATTCCTGTCCATTGTGCATTCCGACGGACTTGGGCAGTTTCAGCAGGACAATGCAATATCACCCCACACGTCCGTAATTGCTGCAGAGTGGCTCCAGGAACACTCTTCTTTTAAACACTTTCGCTGGCCACGAAACTCCCCAGAAATGAACATTATTGAGCATATCTGGGGTGCCTTTCAAGGTGATGTTCAGAATAGATCTACACTCCCCACCCCTCCCGTACTCTTACAGATTTATGGACAGCCTGCAGGATTCATGATGTCAGTTCCATCCAGCACTCCTTCAGACATTAGTCGAGTCTATAGCACGTCGTGTTGCGGCACTTCTGCGTGCTCGTGGAACCCTACACGATATTAGGCAGGTGTACCAGTTTCTTCGGCTCTTCAGTGTATAAATAATTAAATGTTGATGGTTGCTTAGTGAAGTTTTTTCCCTTAAACGAAGTTACAGCTTTATGTACATCCACATCAACATACATACTCTGCAGGTCACAACACGGCGCATGGCGAAGGATACTTTGTACCACTAGTCATTCCCAGGACTGTTCCAATCGCAAATGGAGCGAGGGAAAAATGATCGTTTGATTACCTCCGTACGAGGACTAATTTCTCTTATCTTATCTTCGTGGTCCTTACGTGGAATGTAAGTTAACGGCAGTAGAATCGTTCTGCAGTCAGTTACAAATGCCTTGTCTCTAAGTGGCTCAAAAGCGTATCGCTAAAAGAACGTCGTCCCATTTGAGTTCAAGAAGCATCTCAGTAACATTAGCGTGTTGACAGTACCTGCACATATCATATCTAGCAGCACGCCTCTGAACTGTTTCGATGTTTTCCGGCCTAGTGGGGATCAAATGGCTCTGAGCACTATGGGACTTAACTGCTGTGGTCATCAGTCCCCTAGAACTTAGAAATACTTAAACTTAACTGACCTAAGGACATCACACACATCCATGCCCGAGGCAGAATTCGAACAACCTGTGACCGTAGCGGTCGCGCGGTTCCAGACTGTAGCGCCTAGAACCGCTCGGCCACTCCGACCGGCCCTAGTGAGGATCCAAAACACTCGAGCAGTAGTCAAGAACGGGTCGTATGCGGTCTTCTTTGTACATGAATAACACTTTCCTAGAATTCCCCCAGCAAACCGAAGTCGTCTATTCGCATTTCGTACAACCGACCTTCCGTTCTCTCGCCCAGAAACGTTACTCCCAGATATTTAACCGACATGATTGTGTCGAGCTGCACACCACTCACACTGTATTCGAACATTACATTGAACTGGTATTAAGGATCGTTTTTACTGTTTATCATTTGTATGTAGGTTTAATAGAGTGTCTTTGCGACTTCTTCAATAGAAAGTCTTTTGTGAATCAACAGAGTAGTTATAGATCACATGTACTGCGCTGTGAAAAGTGTCGTAATATATGAAATGTCATATGCGACAGCCAGACGCAGTCTGTGTGTATGCTCTTGTCGCGTTTTGACGTAGGAAGTGATTTCGCAAAAATTTGAGCTGCCACATGAGAACGAGGAAAATCTACAGTTGAACGAATGTGTATCGTCCTTTCTCAGTTTACCTATTGTGTCTTCCAGTAATTATTACGTTCATAGCATGTACGTTCCCTTTTTAACTGTTTTTTATCCCTACATCGTAAATAATGGTGCTAACCGGAAAATATTTCTTACACCGCGCAGCAGTAGGTAATATGTTGATGAAAACGTTTACTATGTGGTAAACGTATCTGAAGCCATCTGCAGAATTGCATAGCTGCCCTAAACTGATAAAGGCAATAAAATGGAAACTTTCCAGAACATACGTGTCTAATTGAAGTCCTTCTCTATTATGTTTAACAGAATGTACTTCTAAGTTAAAAACATGAAACAATATGTTTCACTGTGCATAGTAAACCAGGCCTAGCGCGTGCACAGCGAACCACACACAACACAACAAGAGAACAGTAGAGGAAAGTGGTTGAAATCAAAATAAATTTTGAACCATGCACATTGCTCATCGAGAGAATTCTTCTGGATCATAACTGAAGCGAGCGAGAAATATCAAAAGGAATTTATGGATGTATTTATGAAAAGGATTTACAAGGTAAGCTTTCGAATTCTGTTGCTGCACGTTTTATATCAAACTGCAGTTATATAAAAAAGTTTATTTTCAGAAGTTCTGCTTTATTCTACTGAAATGTTGAATTTGAAGTTTTCGTGACAATATAGATGAACATGGGGTGGTGGTGGTGGTGGTGGTGGTGGTGGTGGTGGTGATTATGTGTTTAAACGAACTAAACCACTGGGTCATCAGTCCCTCCGAACATAGATATCTGACTCACTTAGTGACGTGTGATTTTATCAGATACTATGTACCTTATTGCACAGTGATTATATTTAAAGTTATGAACCCTGATTAATCCAGTCAACTTGTAGGGAAGCAGCCCACTCACGCTGTATAAAATTCACATCAGTCTTTCCATTGTGTGTCAGCCTAGCTCTGACGTCATAAATGTTGCGCAATACTTTAAAAATCAAGTAAATAACCTGAAACGTTTCTAGCATGTCAGGAGTAATACTAAATCAATATGTATTGTATGTCAGTTCAATAACTTTAACCATTTTCGAAATTTGGTCGTTTTTCTCTAAAAATCATTGGCGCAACAGAAAAGAGCTAGAGACTTAAAAAATTATATTTAGATTCCTTTTTCATAATAATTTAATAGAAACAGTACTTTGGATCTCACAAATTAAAATTTTAGTGGAAATTCATTATTTTCTGGTTTTTGTCTTAAAAATCAAGGAAGCAAGAGAGATTAAGTAGGCTAATAAATATGGCTAGGATGTTTAAATTTAAGTAGAAGGGAGATCCACTATAATCATAAAGATGTGAGAAGTTTCAACTCAATAACTATATAACTATAGCGATAGCGTATCTCCAAAGGGCAAGTTCAGAGCTCGTCTACTGCGTGTAGTGTAATTAAATTAATTCTCTCGCCCAAAATATTTGACTTAGCCACGTCGGACTTTTATTATGACTACTTACCTGTGTGCTGAATGCACATTTAAATTGAGAGCTTCATCGGCCATCAGCAAAGGAAGCGATGATTTATTCAATAACTTAATGTGGTGCATTACTAGCCCAGCGGCTAGTCGGGAGAGCCGATTTGATCAGGCGTTCCCTTAGCCGTCCGCACCCCGGCTTTATATATAAGAATGCTGCGCGAGGAAGCAAGGCCCTGTGCCAGCTCCCCCCGCCCCTGTGAGGCGGCCATTGCGGGTAGATGCCGCCACTCAGATGTCCACCGACTCGCCTCCTGCAGCAATGCAGGCGGCGTCTCGCATGGAAGTTGACGTCGGGACGCCTGCACCGTGTTCTCGCCTGGAGACAGATGCAGAAGAAGAACCATCCGATGAAGACTTGCCGACCGCTTCTTCGCAAGATGAAGAAGAAGCGGAAACCGAAGAAGGACTGCCCCTCCCGCTCCCTGACGAGCGGAGTGTGCAGCCCTTCCTGAAGGAAATCGCGGCGTCGCTGAAGGACGGGACGTACCCTCACGGGGACAATCCGTACCCCTTCACGCCGGCGCACGCGAAGCCACCTCTTCCGCATGTACCGTGCGACCTTCGCCACACGCGTGGCATGTTGCACGACGCGATAACACGGAAGGAGCTCAAACTGCTGAACAGCCGCCCCATCTTCACCCCTTCGGACTGGGACCACATCACTGAGGTCAAAGTGAAGTGGGTGAAGGAAGAGTGGCGCTCCGGCAGGCGGCAGCCTGCCCCAGAAGATCTACCAGCAATCGAATACTTCGCCAGACTAAAACTAGCAAAGTAGCCAGAGGCCCATTCCAACGAGAGGCCACACTGACGACAACAGAGCTGTCAAAGGAGGAACAGCAGCACCGCTGCTTAGCCTCCACCATCTCCGGACAGAGGAAGTCCGTGATTTAGACGACTGTGCGACTGTGAGGAAGCAAGGCCCCAGTTCTCTCCAGACGCTGAATAGCAGACCATCTGTGTCGGGAGTCGCGTCGCGTCGATATCATTGTTATAAACAGCCTCGGATGCCGTATTAAGTTACTCGGGATACGAGTAACCATGAAATCATTTTCGAGTGAAGTGTTAATTCTGGGATGACTTTAATGATATATCTTCAGTTTGCGTATGTCGTATTTTCACGTGCCGTCGTGGGACAAACATTCTACCATTATTTAGCGTGGCGTTTGATGAACATTATCATCGAATTATGGCGAGCATTCACATTTAATTCACATTTAATTTGGACAGTTATAGTTGCATCAGCGCATTAGACTCTGAACTGCTCTGTTAGTCAGATTGTGTGGATTCTTTTTTTTTTTTTTTTTTCATCTGTGACTTTCAGAATATAGCGAACGTTTTTTCACGATCGTTTTTGATTACGAATCCCAGACAATCTCCTAATTCCTCAGAGCTATAAGCTGTAGCTATAAGTGTATTTCTCAGATGAAGTGGGCACTAGGAATTCTAATTACAGGCTTCACGTTTTGCTAATCACTTTCTTGTTGCCAAAATTGTAGTTAGAGAGCCAGTATTGAGAACGGCAAAACAACAGTATAATTAATAGGAACATTTATACAACAATTAATTCCACCCGCCGCCCCACATATGCTTAATCGGCCGGGAAACTGCAGTGTTTCTACATTCAAACATTTATACAACAGTAAATTTTCCACCAGCCGCCCCACATATGTTGCTTATCGGCCGGGAAAAACATTCAACATTTTATATAAACAAATAATAATTCCACCCGCCGCCCCACAAACTATACATCCACAAGTTTGACCTTTAATTTCCCATTTTTTTCATACATCTCATTAATTCGCAACGTTCTTTTAACAAACATACTCTGGTTTGAAGAGGAAAAAAGGAACGGTCCGTCATCGTAAACGCTCCTATGCCTCACTCGGCAGTTGTCATTCTGAGCTGGATACTGCTTTAACGAAAGCAAATTACGAGCCGGATTTGTTGATGAAGGTTCTGGAACGGGCCAGCTGTCAAACACGGTTGCGAGGCCGACCTAGCGGATACGCTGGGCTGTGAGCGACGTGCTGGCAGCAGCGGTTGTCAGCAATATTAAACATGCGGTTCACATGCGCGCTGCCCGTGCCACTCATTGCACAGAAATCACTCAACACTCATTTCTCCACTACCAGACGTTAACAGATAACCAAGTGTTACGGTATTACTGAAGCAGTAACCGCTGAAGCAGTAGTTGCTGTACCTCCAAAGCCTATCTAAAATAAGAAACAAGTAAATGTTCTTACTATTTTATTTCAATGAAAATTTCCGCCTGTTTCCAAAATTAAGTAATGATATTTCAACAAAGAATGTATAGGTCCTGAGCTGTATCTGTTTCATCTAGCTTCGCACTCTATAAACCACAACAAAGTGCTTGGTAGAAAGAATTTTTTTTAAATTATACTAAGCACAAAGGTTTCTTCCCGTTCCAATCATGGATGGAAAGTGGGAATAATGAGTGCTCAAATACGTCTGTGCACTCTGTTATTAGTTTAAATGTATCTTCACAATCTTTAAGAAATGGGCCTGTTAATTCCTTGATTTTCTGCTGAAAATCAATTACAGGAATGTTGTAATAAGGTTTCCGCGAGATATAAGGTGCCTTTCATGTAGCATATACAGGGTGGGGCAGAGGAAAAGCGATTTTGAAAACGGTGTATAAATATTCAATTTGTTTTTCCAGGTTGTATTTTTACCACCTTAAATTAAATAAAAAATGTTTAAGGAAATTAAGTAAATACCATAAATTAAATAAAAAATGTTTAAGGAAATTAAGTAAATACCTTAAATTAAATAAAAAATGTTTAAGGAAATTAAGTAAATGTAACTAAGTTTTAAAAATAATTCTAGTAATATGACGTCCGTGAAGGTGTAGAGCAACCTGATGAGCATTGAAGTTATTCATCACATTAAACAGAACTGCCAGAGGAATCTGGACCACCTCCTGTCGGATCCACTCTTTAAGTGCTTCCGCTGCTCGTTGTGGGTTATCCTGATAAACTTTTCTTTTCAAGTAATCCCACAAGAAAAATTAGCAACACTCATGATTACACCTACCTTGTGGGAAGTTGCCCTGTCTTGTTGAAAAGATCTCTTCGTTTACTTCGTACTGAGGAATTTGTGGAGTACAAAAGTTTTCAAACATACCTGCGTATCTCTGTGAACTCACTGTCACAGCACTGCCTAAAGCATCTTCGAAAATGTAGGTTCCTATGATCCCTGATGAAGACACACCACACCACACAGTAACATTTTGTGGAATGGAGAGGTTTCTGATGCTGTTGTCTAGGGTTCGCTTCACTCCAAGATCTAAAGTCTGCTTGTTGACATAGCAGGAAAAATGGAAAAGGGCCTAGTCACAAATCCACAAATTGTTTGCAATGTGTTCGTCCTCAGTAATTAAACTCAAAATTTCTTCCCAGAACCGTCTTCGACTCGCGTAACGTCTTTAAGAGCCTCACCAATTTGGATATGTAGGTGGACATCGTTGTGTAAAATCCGTCTAATCGGTCGTGTAGTGCCACACCGACTAGCTGAGCGACACGAGTTTCTTTCGATTACAACTCTTCCACGCTTTATGTTTTCAGAAGCCCGGGTACGCACTGTCTTTGGTTTCCCAAACGTCTTTATCTTCGTTGACGAAGTCTCTTCAAAGTCATTAACGCCCTTTTTTATCGCACAGGCAGAAAGACTCCTTCGATTCCAATTAATTTGAAAATGGGTGTGAAAAACACAACGTGCCTGCACGTAGGAACTACCTTCTTGGTAAAACGCTTCACCAGTTCGCGCGACGCTGAGGTGTCTATCATCCCAGTAATACGAAATGCTAACGTACCAGAAACATGGACCACCATCTTCGGTTAGCAGAGCACGATTTCCGCCCTTTTAAAATCAATCATTTACTCTTGCACACCCTGTATCATTTTCTGTTTTCAATATTTGTTACATTCTCGCCGACCGAAGTGCGCATTGGTTATCACATTGGACTCGCATTCGGGAGGACGATAGTCCAAATCCCCGTCCGGCCATCCAGGTTTAGGTTTTCCGTGTATTGGTTCAAATGGCTCTGAGCACTATGGGACATTACTTCTGAGGTCGTCAGTCCCCTAGAACTTAAAACAACTTAAACCTAACTAACCTAAGGACATCACAGACATCCATGCCAGAGGTAGGATTCAAACATGCGACCGTAGCGGTCGCTCGGTTCCGGACTGTAGAGCCTAGAACCGCTCGGCCACTCCAGCCAGCTTTTCCGTGTATTCCCTAAATCGCTTGAAGCAAATTTTGGGATGGTACCGTTGAAAGGGCACGGACAATCTCATTTTCCATACCTACCTAATCCGAACATGTGCTCCGTCTGTAATTACCTCGTTGTTGACGGGACGTTAAACTCAAATCTTTTTATTCTCTCACCTCATTTGCGCAGCCCTCGTCTGTAGTTGTTAGATGTCCACTGTTATTCAAACTTCATGTGGTAGTATTCCATTATTACTCGTCACTCCAGGCAAATGCCGGGATGGTTCCTCTGAAAGGGCACGGCCGACTTCCTTCCCCATCCTTCCCTAATCCGATGAGACCGATGACCACGCTGTCTGGTCTCCTTCCCCAAACCAACCAATCAACCATTATTACTCGTAGTATTTTATTTTTAAATTTTTTATTTATTTATTTATTTATTTATTTATTTTTGTAAGCAACGTCTTTCATAAACAGACTGCAGTTTCTCAGTAGTCTGACAGAATATAGAAGTCTACCACTTACTTTTTTTATATTTAAATACGCTTATGAGAACGTTCGCGTTCTTACGTACGCGCAGTTTTATGCCTAGCTATCATATATCTTAACTGATTACAGTTGGGACTCATTACGCTGTGGTGAAAAGTTTCTTTACGTCTGGTAAAAAGTTATCCTTTTCTACATTAAGAACTGACGAACTCGGCATAGTCCAGCTGACGAGAGAGATGCCGTAAACGGAGTCTATTTGCAGTGGTGGTGAGACAACGGTAGGGTAACGTTTCTGGCGATGGTCTGCTTGAGGTGGCTGCCCGAAGAGAGAGTTGACTTCCGCGTGCTCTTTGGTTGGTTACATCCCCATCTGTTTACAAGGGCCCCTTGCGTGCGAGGTCGTAAGTTCAGTCCTTAGTAAGGCTCATTTGAAATTTTTGTGTTAACAATTGTGACAGGAAAAACATTAGCTGTTAATGAATCACCATATGCACCAGGAGGCCGACAGAAAATGAGTGTCGTGGAAGTGCAGAGATCAACCTTTTATGGGTTAACACTTGCACTTCACAAAATGGACATCGCCGACGCTCAAGAAATGTTCAAAACAAATCATTAGCTTGGGTCATCTACACCACAGTGATCGCAAAGATACGTATCATCAAGATCGGCGGCGAACTCCTTGGGAGGTACAAACAGTGCAGGATGATCAGCTACGTATCCACTCTTTAGGAATTCATATTGAATTACATTGGTGTAACGCGGTGATAAGAACTGATGGAATGCGATGGCACGCAGCTGAATGAAAAACGTTCTGTCTTGGAGCTTATCGTGAAAGTGACTATCCCTTGAGGCGTCGCTGCTGATGTGCGACAATATGTTTTGTAGGCACGGAAAAAAAAACGAACAGCCTGGTGGCTGAATTTGTCAAGTGGTTCAAGGTGGTATGAACTGCAATGTCACTCGCTTTTCAGGAGGGATAGTTTGATCTAAGGGATTATGATTTTTATACATAGACCACAAATGAAGCATAAGCAAATTATTTTGACCAGCTGTCGGCAAAAGGTAGTGATCATACCATAGTTGTAGTTCTCTTACACCTATTTCCCCACTCTTGGCCGCGGTGGCCGAGCGGTTTTAGGCGCTTCTGTCTGGAACCGCGTGACCACTACGGTCGCAGGTTCGAATCCTGCCTCGGGCATGGATGTGTGTGATGTCCTTAGGTTAGTTAGGTATAAGTAGTTCTAAGTTCTAGGGGACTCATGACCTCAGATGTTAAGTCCCATAGTGCTCAGAGCCATTTGAACCATTTTCCCCACTCTTGCTTGCTGTGCGTAAATATTCCCTTCTGCCCCAGCAAGGTCACGCACACAAGAAATAATCGTAGAGGGAGAGCACCCCCAACTTCTCGCGGCGCAATAAATAACTTTCCAACCAATTTAACATCCAGATTAACAGTCTGTATGATTATATACGGATGCGTTAAGGCATTGATGTTAGTTGATCTTGATACAGCAGTCTTGGTTCTTCTAATTTCCATGGTTCTTTTCATATGCATTTCCTCTTCAAACCTCGATTGGCCGGAATTGAAAACAAATTCCTCGCTGAACGATGGGATAAGTTTGTTTATTTCATCTCCAAATTTTCTGGCCGATTCCTGAGTTTGTTGTGCATTGTCCAGTTGACGCTTTGTTTGAAATTTCGTTATCTTACGTCTTCCATTTCTCCAGCACTGTTTGAATTATGCAACCATCCTCAGCTTCCCTTGAAATCATTGCAATCCACGTCGCGCGCAATTTGATGTGTATAACGTAGTAGGTCACTGTCATCCGCGTCCTGTAAATTATATCTAGCATCCTTGAAACATGCAGACATCAGTGTTTGTAACAAGTGTGCCTTGTCCTCCCCTGAATATCCGTAGTTTTTCGTATGCACTACACGGTCATATTGCTGCAGACTTATTCGAGATCTGTTCATAATTGTCTTTTACTGTTCTACGGATGATCTTCCATATATGTAATTATGTTTAGCACCCGCTCCTTGCGCAACGACTGTCCTTTACTACGTTTCACTGGAGACGGGATTTGTGGCTCCCTGTCCGACATGGATGATGAAATACAAAAATTTAAGCGATTCGCACAAGTTTCAAACAAAGTGGCGCGCGTAATAAAACTCATAAAAACGTGTTTTTTGCACGTAAAATCCGAATGAAGCTAGAGTTTTGAAAGTGAGTTTTCAATTTTATCGTAACAACAATTTTTTTATTTATTTGAGTCACTTTAAACAGTGTCCGCATTAAGTTCACGTAAGAATGAATATTACGCGCTACATTTAGCTCGACTTTAAACCATCGTATCTCGACAACGGATAAAGAATATTCGATAAAAAATTTCATTTACCCATTGGTCTACCTTCATGCATCGTTTGAACCGATTCATCCAAGTTTGAAGTGTAGAAGTGGAGCGCTTCAGACATATCCCAGAAAATTGTGTTTTATGCACGTAAAATCCAAACGAAACAAGATTTTTTTCAAACACTTAAAACTTATCTTAGACTAAGGTCCGATATACTACTGGATGAAATTTGAACCATCAGTCTCACTCCATTTATTTATTTAGGGCTAACTGCTTTTGCGTGTAGCTGCTTTTGTGTGTAATATTTGAACGCTGCACATACAAATGGTGCCATTAGCTGACCATTAATTTCAGCCCAATTAAAATCTTTTGCGAAAGGAATTAATCGATTTGCAAAATTTGCCTGGGTGCCAGCTCCGGTTCGTCGTTCGAACCTCCCTTAATATACTGCAACATAGCTGCAGTGAGGCGTATTTTCGAATGGCTACACAAATGCCCGCTGCTCCGAGCTAAACCAAAAGCTTTTCACCCCATGTTCCTAGCTCAAACAGGAACTGAATGCCAACAGTGCCACAAACAGAGTTTCTGCGTGCGGCCTTTTCAGACATAATGGTTTACACACCAAAGGGGGTTTATTGTGGTATTGTTGCCATTACACTGAGGTGGCAAAAATCGTGCGATACCGATATGCACGTACAGGGTGGTCGGAAATTCCTGTTACAGATATCTAGGACTTGTAGAGGGGAGTGAGTACATTGTATTTTGAATAGGAACCCACGTCCGGAAACGTCATCCAACGAGGCTACAGAGCGTCAAAGTTACAGGCGCGGGCGTCTGTAAACGTACGTATACAAGGGGTGATTCCGTGATGATGTTACAGACTTTCTAGGATGATGGAGAACGAACGATAAATGTATTAATTTGAAGTAGGATCCCTGTACCGGAAATGAACGAGTCGAAAGTCATAAACGAAAACCGTTCTGATACGTCTGACAGTTGAATACATGTACCGGTTCTTGTGTTGCCAAGAGTGTAGGGCTTGTAACTTTCAGTGGTAGCAGTGTGGACAAAAACGAGAAAAAATGTCCAATAAACGTGGGCTCTAAAGTGCGTACCTTAACAGCAATGAGCACTTGCTCAGTAAAGGAAATGTGTTTCATATTAGCGAAGATGAACGAATGGTCATAACTCCTCAGGTATGCAATTTAGTGCCCACGTTCATTGGACATTTTTTCTCGTTTTTGTCCACACTACCACCACTGAAAGTTACCAGCCCTACACTCTTCGCAACACAAGAACCGGTACATGTATTCAACTGTCAGAGGTATCAGAACGGTTTTCGTTTATAACTTTCGATTCGTTCTTTTCCGGTACAGTGACCTTACTTCAAATTAATACATTTATCGTTCTCCATCATCCTAGAAAGTCTGTAACATCATCACGGAATCACCCCGTGTATACGTACATTTACAGACGCCCGCGCCTATAGCTTCGGCGCTCTGTAGCCTCGCTGGATGACGTTTCCGGACATGGGTTCCTATTCAAAATACAATGTACTCACTCCCCTCTACAAGTCCTAGAAGACTGTAACGGGAATTTCCGACCACCCTGTATACAGATGGTGGTCCACTAAGTATAAAAGGGCGGTGCATTGGCGGTACTGTCATTTCTATTCAAGTGATTCATGTGAAAAGGTTTCCGACGTGATTATGGCCCGATGACGGGAATTAACAGACTTAGAACGCGGAATGGTAATTGGAAGTAGAAGCATGGGACACTCCATTTCGAAAATCGTTAGGGAATTCAGTATTCCGAGATCCACAGCGTCAAGAGTGTGCCGAGAATACCAAATTTCAGACATTACCTCTCACCACGGACGAACGCAGTGGCTGACGGCCTTCACTTAACGACCGAGTGCAGCAGCGTTTGCGTAGAGTTGTCAGTGCTAACAGACAAGTAGCACTGCGTTAAATAATCGCAGAAATCAACGTGGAGCGTACAATGAACGTATGCGTCAGGACAGTACGGCGAAATTTGTCGTTAATGGGCTATGGCAACATATAACCAACTCTTGTGCCTCTGCTAACAGCACAACATTGCCTGCAGCCCATCTCCTAGGGTCAAGAGCCCAGGAGACCGTATCGATTGGACAGTAGATGATTGTAAAACCGTGACTTGGTCAGACGAGTTCTGATTTCAGTTGTTAAGAGCTGATGGTAATGTTCAAGCGAGGTTAATACCTCACGAAGCCATGGGCCCAAATTGTCACCAAGGCATTGTGGTGGCTCCATAATAGTGTGGGCTGTGTTTACATGGATTGGAATGGGTCATCTGGTCCAACTGAACCGATCATTGACTGAAAATGGCTATGTTCGGCTACTTAGAGACCGTTTTCAGCCATTCATGGACTTAAAGTACCCAAACAACAATGAAAATTTTTATGGATGACAGTGCACCATGTCAGAACATTGTGGACTATTCGGGCAAATGATTTGGCCACCTGGATCACCCGATATGAGTCCCATCGAACATTTATAGGACATAATCGAGAGGTCTCTTCGTGCACAAAATCCTGCACCTGCTACACTTTCTCAATTATGGACGGCTATAGAGGCAGCATGGCACAACATTTCTGCAGCGGACCTCCAACGACTTGTTGAGTCGATGCCACGTCGAGTTGCTGGCCTACGCCGGGCAAAAGAACGTCCGACACGATATTACGAGGTATCCTATGACTCTTGTCACCTCAATATGTGCCGAAGTGTCTCTTGTTTCACTAGCTTTCCTGGCAACGACCGTTAGGCGGTTCGTGGAAACAGTGGGTGCCGTGGCGTAATGCCGTGCCAGCGTACTGCTGCAGTTCTTCACAGGAATCTGGTACAATTCAATGTATTAAAAAGTTACGTAATAGATAGACACACAGTTGCAGTAATAGATTATGGATGTAGCAGATGTGATTATAATAAGATTCCAGCATAATAGCAATGTTTCACGTTCCATGAATATCCCTTAATAAACTATCCAAATAAGAGTGAAACTTGAGTTTATCCTGGCCTATAAATGGTCAAAAAGTTTAGGGTAATACTGGCAGGCGATGTCTTCAACAACCGCCGATATTTCACCAGGTGCACACCCCATCATTTTGAAGGCATAGTTGCAGCCAGCCGCGGTGGCCGAGCGGTTCTAGGCCCTTCAGTCCGAAACCGCGCGACTGCTGCGGTCGCACGTTCGAATCCTGCCTCGGGAATGGAGGTGTGTGATGTCCTTAGGTTATTTAGGTTTAAGTAGTTCTAAGTCTAGGAGACTGATGACCTCAGATGTTAAGTCCCATAGTGCTCAGAGCCATTTGAACCATAAGTGCATTCGTGTCTTGAAAATGTCAAAGAGGTGAGCCTGCGGAAATACCGCCGGTTGTCAAAGACGTCACGTGGTTGCATTCCCGTAAGTCGTATAAACATACACAGAAAAATTTTCGCGTCACGAACATGACTTGCGCATTTCCAGTTTTTATGATCGTAAACTATAGTCCCAGTACACACCGGATGAAACCTCAACAATTAATCGCAGCTGGAGGTGACAGTTAACATGCATTCTCAGTGCATCTCCGTAGAGCACGGTGTGTCAGCAATTGTGAACGACACATGCGGCTTGTGTCGCTGTTCAGGCTTCAACGTGCCTCGAAGGATCATTTCAAGCTTAGATCGTGCGCACATAATCACAGCATGGCAAGAAGGGTTCTCAGTATGCGTTACTGTCTGTCAATTTGGCGTACAGCAACGTCATTCAAATATTCTGACCCTATCGTGAGTCGCGAAAATTGAAGATCTGCCTCATAGTGAACGTCCGCGGTAGTTACCTACAAATTATTGCCCGTAGATAGCCCGACTAGAATAAAACAGAACTGCGCACTACCATTTTGGTGACAACTGAGCGACGGGTGGTGGGGGCGGGGCTGTGTCGGCTGTGTCGTCTGTGTCGTCTCAGAAAGCACAGAACCATCTCCACACGACCTGGGCGTCCATCACGAACAATAATACAAGCGTCCAAGGACCGCTGTCTGCGAAAAAATGTGAGCAAGTAAAAATCTCGAATGTAACATGGATCAATATTGTCGAGTTCCCTCCACGGAATAATGCAGCAATTGTCCGGCGCTATTGCGTGTAGAGGCGGCCAGATACCAATGCACAGTCATACACTCCCACAGGTTCAGATGAGGGGCTGCTAGATTTGTCGTGTTCTGGTCCGGTATCATATACGTGTGTGTGACGCCTATCGTCGCCGTAGAGGGAATTTGAGGGCTGTGGAGTATCGGGGAAGGATTCTCGACCCTATTGTCTTGCCCTACTACCAACAGTTCGGCGACGGTAACAATAACGCAGGAACACATCCAGCCCATCTCGTGAACACCGTCCTCCAGAAGGTGAAATCCGTTGAATGTAACGACTTGTGGTATCATTTGAGGTAAATTCGTCTGGACGCGTCTGAGTTCAGTTGTAACGTCCAGTACGTCGTCGCAGGAGTCCACCTCACAGAGTAAATGATTTCAAGAAGGCCGCTGTCGATAAGACTATGTCGCGACCACGTACCAAGGAAGATAAAAGCTTGTCGTAAAGCACAGGGTAGAGAAATATAATATTAAATGCTACCCAGCAACACATTCTCATTTCACAGGTATGAACTTTCGAACAGACTATTTTATTTTGGTTATTATTTCGTTTTTACCTCACAGTAATTTTTTTTAAAGTTCCATTAGGCTTCTTCATTCCTCCCTCGTGTCATTTGAATCTAAATCAACACATGTTTGCAGATATACAGCTTGTGAAGTACTCCTTGGAACATTTTTTTTATGCAGAGAGAATCTTTATTTCTTGAACCATGTGAGTTTCCCTGTTCCGGTTGTAGAGTCCCACAAACACATTTTATCGAGTTTAGAAGATCATCTTTATTGTTGTGAAGCTTGTGTGCTGTGCTGACAAGAATCTTATTGTTATACGCAGAGAAATTGTATCACCAGCAGAACAAGAAGCACACCTGCAGAATAGCAGCAGTACATACTGCCACTGAAAACGTGTCAATAAACGGGCAA
Organism: Schistocerca americana; assembly: GCF_021461395.2. Lineage (NCBI taxonomy): Eukaryota > Metazoa > Arthropoda > Insecta > Orthoptera > Acrididae > Schistocerca > Schistocerca americana. The sequence goes on from NC_060130.1 coordinate 925,434,196, forward strand.
AACGCGTTTTGAGAAAGGTAAACTACATTAACTCAGTTGCACAAAAATATCCCAAAAATTATTCCTATAATTTTCACGCCAAATTTGACCCAAGGTCCTCCTCTGCAGCAAATCTTACTTGCTGCTAGATCTCACATTCATTGTAGACCTCAAAATACGGTCACATAGTTGCCTTTGCTTTGAGGGTATACAACCCAAACGTTGGCGGTGGAAATGCTTTTTGTCACAATTTGTTGATCGTGGGATTACGGATGCCAATATACAGGGTGATTCAAAAAGAATACCACAACTTTAAAAATGTGTATTTAATGAAAGAAACATAATATAACCTTCTGTTATACATCATCACAAAGAGTATTTAAAAAGGTTTTCTTCACTCAAAAACAAGTTCAGAGATGTTCAATATGGCCCCCTCCAGACACACGAGCAATATCAACCCGATACTCCAACTCGTTCCACACTCTCTGTAGCATATCAGGCGTAACAGTTTGGATAGCTGCTGTTATTTCTCGTTTCAAATCATCAATGGTGGCTGGGAGAGGTGGCCGAAACACCATATCCTTAACATACCCCCATAAGAAAAAATCGCAGGGGGTAAGATCAGGGCTTCTTGGAGGCCAGTGATGAAGATCTCTGTCACGGGCTGCCTGGCGGCCAATCCATCGCCTCGGGTAGTTGACGTTCAGGTAGTTACGGACAGATAAGTGCCAATGTGGTGGCTCTCCATCCTGCTGAAACATGAATTGTTGTGCTTCTTGTTCGAGCTGAGGGAACAGCCAATTCTCTAACATCTCCAGATACTGTAGTCCAGTTACAGTAGCACCTTCGAAGAAAAAGGGACCAAAAACTTTATTGGCTGAAATGGCGAACAAATGTACAACTAAATGAAACTTTATAGCTCCCTTAATTCGCGGACAGATAGTGCTTAGCTCTGCCTTTTGTCGTTGCAGAGTTTTAAAGTCCTAAAGTTGTGGTATTCTTTTTGAATCACCCTGTACATTACATGATGAAATTACTACTGTTAAATCTCGAACTCCTCTGTAATCTTTTACGAACTGACTAAGACTGTTAAGCGTATTACGTCCTTCTAACGTGCCGTTTGTCTTTGATCTCGCCTTCTCTTTTAAAACGAACAAACGTACTTTTTTTTATCTTACTCTAGTTATCATACTTTTGACATAATACATCCGCATGTGAAGAATTGACTCTTGTAATTAGGGAAAAGGTGGTACCAGCTAAGTTTTAATTTCTTAGGAGTGCTGTGTTACTCAGTAGCACAAAAATCAGTTTGAAAGCCGCCGTAGGGAAAACAGAGTGTGAAAAGCTTTACTCGGTATGAAGCGTGGCTTTCTCCAGTTCAAAAACACTCATCTCATAGTCCGATATACACGAGTCAGGCACAGGTGCGTTGATATAACTGACATGAGCTCTACCTGTCATCTATAACAGGTGGTGAGACATTTGGCACCATAAGAAGACTGCAACTTTCCTTAGGCGACTACTTAGGTTGTCGACTCTATTTCCTACGTTTCAGAAACTTATCATTTCTGTTGCTGTTATGTTTTGAGAAACTACTGTGCAGCTTAGCTTCGAGCGGCTGCAACAGACACTATTCTGAGAACACCCAAGCACGTGCCCGCGACCAATGCAGGACAGTATTTTAACAACTTGGAACGTTCTTCGCGCACCGGAGTGAGCAGCGCCCTCCCGTATTTTTACTGATGTGTAAAGTTAAAACTATTCCAGGTTATATTCGGCTTAGAATAAGATCTCACATTAAGAGAGTGAACACTAACACGCTTAACCATGTACGAGTATATAAACCAAGTTTTCAAAACAATGGAACTAAAACAAGTTTAACATTACTTTATAAATGCGAATATATGCAAGGAACAGATGTAAACACCCCCTTATAAAGCATTTTATACACTGATAGCAAAAGAAAGTGCGTCTAAAATCTTCTGAGAATCAATCGATATCGAAAGAACAAAGTGTTTAAAATGCATAGATGTTCATGCGCTTGGAGACACATAGCAATAACCACCGTAGGGCGTCGAACAATGGAGTTTCTTGTTACGGTCAGCACGTAGTGATTATAACAGTTGTGTCTTAGCACAATTTAACAACTTTTCTTGGAAACTACGAAAAAGTGAAACACGTAGTTTGCGATATATGTGTAAGCAAAGGGAGTGAAAATTGTGACCCGAAAATGTGAACACGAACCGGAAACACTGCATGTTTCATCGACATAAGTGTTGGAGATTTTTGTTTTCCACAAATTGTATTCGGGTTGGGGATTTTCTGCCAGCCGCGGTGGCCGTGCGGTCCTGGCGCTGCAGTCCGGAACCGCGGGACTGCTACGGTCGCAGGTTCGAATCCTGCCTCGGGCATGGGTGTGTGTGATGTCCTTAGGTTAGTTAGGTTTAAGTAGTTCTAAATTCTAGGGGACTTATGACCTAAGATGTTGAGTCCCATAGTGCTCAGAGCCATTTGAACCATTTTTTTGGGGATTTTCTCTGCACTGCGACTGGGTCTTTGTGTTGTCCTCATCATTTCGTCGTCATCATCATTTGTGACAGTGACTAGATTGGATTCTGAAAAAAAATGGACTGTGTAAAATTGGGACTTCGTTCGGGCGCAGATGACCGTGTAGTTGAGCACCCCACAAACGAAACATCATCATCATCTAGAAATTGTTGTGCTTGGGTAGCTCAGTGGTAGAGCACTTGCCCGCGAAAGGCAAGGTCCCGAGTTCGAGTCTCGGTCCGGCATACAGTTTTAATCTGCCAGGAAGTTTCATACCAGTGCAAACTCCGCTGCCGGCACGGTAGCTCAGCGTGTTCGGTCAGAGAGCTGGTTGGCCTCTGTAATAAATAACTGAGTGGTATGCTCAGGAAACGAACTTTAACGGATGTCATATGACTTCCGCGACGACCAAACACAACGATCAAAAAAAAAAAAAAGTTTGTCAATCTTCTGGGCCCGGGTTCGATTCCCGGCTGGGTCGGGGAATTTTCTCCACCCAGGGACTGGGTGTTGTGCTGTCATCATCATCCTATCATCCTCATCGACTGCATGTCACCGCAATGGCGTTAAATTGAAAGACCGGCACCCGGCGAACGGTCTGCCCGACAGGGGGACCTAGCCATACGATTAAATAAATAAATAAGGCTTCTACCGATCTGAAACAGACAACAATTTCCAGAATATTTATGTATGTTACCGTATATTATGTTCAACAGAGATTATTTTGCAGCTAATAATTTCTGGATTTTTAGCTGTCTTCCTTGTACAATACTATTAACACGACTTTTCATAAGAAATTTATATTTATACTACGACTAACCCAATGAGATAATAGATCGACTACGACTGCTCGTATAGGTACGAAAAGAGAGTCAAGCCGGCCGCGGTGGTCTCGCGGTTCTAGACGCGCAGTCCGGAACCGTGCGACTGCTACGGTCGCAGGTTCGAATCCTGCCTCGGGCATGGATGTGTGTGATGTCCTTAGGTTAGTTAGGTTTAAGTAGTTCTAAGTTCTAGGGGACTGATGACCACAGCAGTTGAGTCCCATAGTGCTCAGAGCCATTTGAACCATTTTTTGAAAGAGAGTCAATATGCCTTCAGCTACCTAGTTTCAACTACTTTTCAACTAACCACTTCCTCCATCTGAAATACATACACATAGATCATTGTATGTAGGAAACGTCTTAGGATTTTTGGTATGTTAGCGAATAAGACAGGTAAATATTTCCTACAAACTCCGTATTACCTTTGCATATAAATTTACAGACAGAAAAGAAATCTTTCCTTATATTTGTTAAGTGTAGTTTTAATAACGTCGCCGGCCGCGGTGGCCGAGCGGTTCTAGGCGTTTCAGTCCGGAACCGCGCGACTGCTACGGTCGCAGGTTCGAATCCTGCGTCTGGCATGGATGTGTGTGATGTCCTTAGGTTAGTTAGGTTTAAGTAGTTCTAAGTTCTATGGGACTGATGACCTCAGATGTTAAGTCCCATAGTGCTCAGAGCCATTTTTTTTAATAACGTCAAATTTAATTTTTAACTTGTAACCTAAATCCACATCTGAATCACCAGTTTCTTTCTCCACTGAGTAATTTTAAAAATACGGACAAGGTCCTGTAAAATACTTGTTTTGTGATGTTAATTATTGGTTCTGTTCTTTCCTGCAGTTCTTCTAGGCTAGAGCATTCGCGGATTTCAATTTTTCCTCTTATCTCCCCCATGACGCTACTGTTAAAGCGTTCCATACCTTCCTGTGCGTATGTCGGCAACACTTCTGCTCTATATTCTTACTAAATTTCTGTACAGAAGTTTAAGTTTACAACTTCTGCAAACGAGTGTCCATTAAATGTAATTACTCCTTCAGTTTTAAACTCGGCAAATGGCTGTTCTGTTGCTAGGTGTACAACATCCAGTTCGCCGCACTTCGATAGAATATCCTTATTTAGCTTATCCGAATGGGAATACAGCTTAATACAGTAAACATTCTCGAGTCCATTGATTTTGGCCAGTATTCAACACGTGACCAGTTTCCATTGCCGTTTACTGTAAATGACAATATTTTATATTCTATCTTTGTAGCCACATTTCTCCATACAGCATGTTTAAAACCATATGTAAAGCTGGCCTGCAAATCCGTAGTAGCTTCTTCCTTTTCCAGTTGCAGCTTATATTCTTCCTTTATGGCAGTTGTCTTCTCCATATATCCCAGTTTTCTTTGCTTTACTTCGACGTCCTCCGTTTCCAGTTTCCTTTTCCTTGCGCACAACACATTACCTGTACTTAAAGGTGTAATTTCTTTAATGGGAAATGGTTTAAGCCTGTGTGATACATTTACTCTTTTCCTGAGGACTTGTGGAATAACGTTGCTCGTGTCAACCAAGCCCAATTCTGCAATATCTATATTGGACGGTATTGTGGAGAACACACACTGGACTCGCATTCGGGAGGACGACGGTTCAATCCCGTCTCCGGCCATTCTGATTTAGGTTTTCCGTGATTTCCCTAAATCGTTTCAGGCAAATGCCGGGATGGTTCCTTTGAAAGGGCACGGCCGATTTCCTTCCCAATCCTTCCCTAACCCGAGCTTGCGCTCCGTCTCTAATGACCTCGTTGTCGACGGGACGTTAACCACTAACCACCACCACCACCACCTATTGTGGAGAACAATGTTCTAGACTGAGAAAAATAAGTTTCTCCTGTTTTAACATAACACTTCTGTATAATGCTTATATCTACTTTACTGGAATCAAAGTAAAGAATTTATAGGTAGATAATTAAAAATGTATGCAGACCGAACATAGCTGATAAAATTTTCTCGGGCTTGAGTATCTGGAAGAGTTACTTTTACACCTGTCAATTTTCAGGTATTCTTATTACCCCAGTTCACAAACTGCAGAACGTTATTAAATTCGACATAACAGTTATTCTACAAGTTATCTGTTAATGGCCACATGGACGCACCTGGCACAGAGTAAAGTGGAGAACATTGTAAATACTGTTTGTTGGTGTTTAATAGACGTAAATATTCTTGTATTGGATCGAATACACGATCTATTCTGCACCTGTATATTGTAGCCTCCAGCCTGATAATGCCATGCTGCATAGCCAAGGAAGACCTAAAAGTTTCTCATAGTCGCATGTGAGGACACTTTATAAAATCTATAATGTGGCTACCAGTATCTTTGTTCACTCCAGGTCTTGTGATCTGACATATAAATTTGTTATATATCTTTACTCTACAGCTGAAGCTTAACCACGTTAGACAGTCTATCTCCTGCCATGCAGAAGTTGGGGTTAGGTATTAAGTAGTCCCACATTTCCATTTTATTAAAAATTCCGCAAAGTCTTGCGCTATGTCCAAATCCGAAAGATAATAGTCGTCTACACTTAGGTGTTGCAATTTCCAGGAAGCTCTCCCATTAGAACATCCATTTTAACGTCAGCTAATTTCACTTTATGTCGTATAACCACAAGATTTTTATATTTTCTCGAAATAGTTTCCAGTGCTTGCTTGCCAATTTTTTTCCCATATCCCCCTTGCTGTCACACTGTCGTTCTCTGTAGGAGAAAAGACAGCTTCGCCTTAACGCCCTGTCTCGCAGTAACGAAACTTGAGAATTTACTACATAGATAATAATTAAATGAGCCACAAATCTCCTTCTTTAACATTACAAAAAAGTCAAATGGCTCTGAGCATTATGGGACTTAGCATCTGAGGTCATCAGTTCCTGACTGCTACGGTCGCAGGTTCGAATCCTGCCTCGGACATGGATGTGTGTTATGTCCTTAGGTTAGTTAGGTTTAAGTAGTTCTAAGTTCTACGGGACTGATGACCACAGCAGTTGAGTCCCATAGTGCTCAGAGCCATTTGAACCATCATCAGTTGCTAGAACTTACAACTACTTAAACCTAACTAACCTAAGGACATCACACATATCCATGCCCAAGGCAGGATTCGAGCCTGCGACCGTAGCAGTCGCCCGGTTCCGGACTGAAGCGCCTAGAATCGCTCGGCCACCGCGGCCGGTTTTAACATTACAGACCGTCCTCTTTCTAATTATTGTTGACAGTCCACTTAATCACAGATTTTAACTGCAATAATGATATCGCAAAATGGTTCTGTAATAGATGTCAGCACATTTACATTCTTCTTGCTAAGCAGTATTCCATTTTCGGTGTAATTTATGTTGCCAGTGTCAGTAGCCAGACTATCCAGATTATACTGTAATAACCACAAACCTAAGCGTTGGTCTGTTGGTCTTGTCTTCCTCCTTAATAGCTGAGGGATGTTTAGCACTTAGGAGGAATTAATGTGGACTCTTTCAACTACCACGGAAGACTGATCAGTTGAGACTCTCAGGCCTCCTTTTATACTCCAAAGTCCCAAAGTGGCGCCGTCCGCTGTGGACGAGCGGTTCTAGACGCTTCAGTCCGGAACCGCGCTGCTGCTACGGTCGCAGGTTCGAATCCTGCCTCAGGCATGGATGTGTGTGATGTCCTTAGGTTAGTTAGGTGTAAGTAGTTCTAAGTCTAGAGTACTAATGACCTCAGATGTTAAGTCCCATAGTGCTTAGAGCCATTGGAACCATTTTGAACCCAAAGTGGCGGCACTTCCGGTCACTTGATTTCCTGTTGTACGCTCTGGTTCATATGCACTAATTTGCGTGCAAAGTGTCCGTGGCAGGGAGTAGACTGCCCCTCGCGAGTACCATTCCTATGCCGCACAGCATAGCTATCATGGTCTGGTACAGTGCTACACTATTTCGTCCGTCTGTTGCACTGTACCACCCATCCCGAAACCGTGTCTGGGTGCAGTGTTATACGCAACTGTACGAATACTACGCTGTACCAGCCCGTCCAAAGAAATGCGTCCATGTACAGTGCTGTACTATACATTCGGGCTAACGTGCTGGTTCTGTCCCATACATATGGACGGTACTGCGTGAAGTGATGATACTTCTCGATAACGCCCGCACGCGTTCTGCTATACTTACAAAAAACACTATACTGGAGTTGGGTTGAGAAGTCATTCCACACCCATGTTATTCACCGGATTTTGTATCCTCGATTTTTACCTTTTCAGGTCTCTATCGAACAACCTTCCAGGAACTCCTTTCCCGGGTAAAAATGCGCTCAGAACATGGCTCGACGGTTCTTTACGTCAAAACCACGTGAGTTCTACAGTCGGAATCGAAAATCTACACCAGCTGTAGCAGACTGCTATAAATAGTGAAGGAAAATATATTATTGAAGACTAAAGACTGCCTTATGCGTATCTGTTGTGCTCATTAAACTTACGGAATGTGCTCTGAACTTATGCACCAACACAATAAATGCGACGTCGTGCACATAAACAGGCCAAGAGATCCACTTCAAATCAATTAAACTGTTGGTAACAAATCTCTGGGAAACAATAGGTACAGTAAAATACGGCGGCGTGGTGAGAAGTTCAAAAAAATTTCCATTGTGTGTGAAATCTTATGGGACTTAACTGCTAAGGTCATCAGTCCCTAAGCTTACACACTACTTAACCTAAATCATCCCAAGGACAAACACACATCCATGCCCAAGGGAAGACTCCAACCTCCGCCGGGACCAACCGCACAGTCCATGACTGCAGCACCTGAGACCGCTCGGCTAATCCCGCGCGGCGTGGTGAGAAGTAATTCCTCTGAATTTTTAACGTGAAAACTCTTAAAGCTTTTTTTAAAAAAGAAATCTCATTAACGTTCTATATCTTTATTCTTCATATCTACATATTTTCAGCCTGACGCCTTGTGTTCACTGTCATCGATCATCCTCTATACAGTCCCGACTTGTCCCCGACCGATTTTCATATGTTTCCAGAACTCAAAAAGCACTACCTAGGACTTCCCTTACACTATGCGTTGAAAAGTATCCGGAAACCTGGCTGAAAATTACTTAAAAGTTCGTGGCGCCCTCCATCGGTAATGCTGAAATTCAGTATGATGTTGGCCCACCTTTAGCATTGATGACAGTTTGGGGAGAGGTATCGATGTCGGTCGGTGAGACCTGGCACGAAGTCGGCGTTCCAAAGCATTCCAAAGGTGTTCTAAAGGATTCAGATCACGACTCTGTGCAGGCCAGTCCATTACAGGGATGTTATTGTCGTGTAACCACTCCGCCACAGGCCGTGCATTATCAACAGGTGCTTGATTGTGTTGAAAAATGCAGTCGAAATCCCCGAGTTGCTCTTCAACAGTGGGAAGCAAGAAGTTGCTTAAAACATCACGTAGGGCTCTGCTGTGATAGTGCCACACGCCAAACAACAAGGGGTGAAAGCCCCCGCCACGAAAAACACGGCCACACTGTAACACCACCGCCTCCGAATTTTACTGTTGGCACTACATACGCTGGCAGGTGACGTTCACCGGGCATTCACCTTACCCACACCCTGCCATCGGATCGCCATATTGTGTACCGTGATTCATCACTCCACACAACGTTTTTCCACTGTTCAATCGTCCAATGTTTAAGCTCCTTACACGAAGCGAAGCGAGCGTGATGTGTGGCTTATAAGCAGCCGCTCGACCATGAAATGCAAGTTTTCTCACCTCCCACCTAACTGTCATAGTACTAGCAGTGGATCCCGATTTAGTTTGGAATTCCTGTGTGATGGTTTAGATAGATGTCTGTCTATTACACATTACGACCCTCTGCAACTCGGCGGTCTCTGTCTGTCAACAGACGAGGTCGGCACGTTTCCACTTCACTATCACATCGGAAACAGTGGACCGAGGTGTGTTTAGACGTGAGGAAAACTCGCGTACAGACGTATGACACAAGAGCACCCAATCACCTGACCACGTTCGACGTCCACGAGTTCCGCAGAGTGCCCCATTCTGCTCTCTCACTACGTCTGACGACTACTGAGGTCGCTGATTACCTGGCAGTAGGTGGCAGCACAATGCACCTAATTTGAAAAACGTATATTTTTGAGGTTGTCCGGATACTTTTGATCACATAGTGTTTATAGCGATGAAGCTGTGGAATTTGAGGCGAGGTTGTTGTTCCGTCAACAATGTGAAACATTCTACAGTTGCGATACAAAAGTCGCCAGGGTCACTATGGTGAGAAGTAAGCCGGCCGCGCTGGCCGTGCGGTTCTAGGCGCTACAGTCCGGAACCGCGCTGCTGCTGCGGTCGCAGGTTCGAATCCTACCTCGGGCATGGGTGTGTTTGATGTTCTTAGGTTAGTTAGGTTTAAGTAGTTCTAAGTTGTAGGGGACTGATGACCACAGCAGTTGAATCCCATAATGCTCAGAGCCATTTGAACCATTTCTGAGAAGTAAATATGGAAACATGAAGAATAAAGATGTGGAATGTTAATAACGTTTTATTTTATTTGAAAAGTTTTAAGAGTTTGAGGATGAAGAAGTCGGAGGCATTACTTTTCAGCACGCCGTCATACTTAAGAATAATCTTCAGGAGCGGCCTAATGTTAAATGATCACAGAGAATAAATAGCGCGAAAATGCAAATGTTACACTACTGGCCATTAAAATTGCTACACCACGAACATGACGTGCTACAGACGTGAAAATTAACCGAAAGGAAGAAGATGCTGTGATATGCAAATGATCAGCTTTTCAGAGCATTCACACAAGGTTGGCGTCGGTGGCGACACCTACAACGTGCTGACATCAGGAAAGTTTCCAACCGATTTCTCACACACAAACAGCAGTTGACCGGCGTTGCCTGGTGAAACGTTGTTGTGATGCCTCGTGTAAGGAGGATAAATGCGTACCATCACGTTTCCGACTTTGATAAAGGTCGGATTGTAGCCTATTGCGATTGCGGTTTATCGTATCGCCACATTGCTGCTCGCGTTGGTCGAGATCCAATGACTGTTAGCAGAATATGGAATCGGTGGGTTCAGGAGGGTAATACGGAACGCCGTGCTGGATCCCAACGGCCTCGTATCACTAGCAGTCGGGATGACAGGCATCTTATCCGCATGGCTGTAACGTATCGTGCAGCCACGTCTCGATCCCTGAGTCAACAGATGGGGACATTTGCAAGACAACAACCATCTGCACGAACAGTTCGACGACGTTTGCAGCAGCATGGACTGTCAGCTCGGAGACCATGGCTGCGGTTACCCTTGACGCTGCATCACAGACAGGAGCGCCTGCGATGGTGTACTCAACGACGAACCTGGGTGCACGAATGGCAAAACGTCATTTTTTCGGATGAATCCAGGTTCTGTTTACAGCATCATGATGGTCGCATCAATGTTTGGCGACATCGCGGTGAACGCACACTGGAAGCGTGTATTCGTCATCGCCATACTGGCGTATCACCCGGCGTGATGGTATGGGATGCCACTGGTTACACGTCTCGGTCACCTCTTGTTCGCATTGACGGTACTTTGAACAGTGGACGTTACATTTCAGATGTGCTACGACCCGTGGCTCTACCCTTCATTCGATCCCTGCGAAACCCTACATTTCAGCAGGATAATGCACGACCGCATGTTGCAGGTCCTGTGCGGGCCTTTCTGGATACAGAAAATGTTCGACTGCTGCCCTGGCCAGCACATTCTCCAGATCTCTCACTAATTGAAAAAGTCTGGTCAGTGGTGGCCGAGCAACTGGCCCGTCACAATACGCCAGTCACTACTCTTGATGAACTGTGGTATCGTGTTGAAGCTGCATGGGCAGCTGTACCTATACACGCCATCCAAGTTCTGTTTGACTTAATGCCCAGGCGTATCAAGGCCGTTATTACGGCCAGAGTTGGTTGTTCTGGGTACTGATTTCTCAGGATCTATGCACCCAAACTGCATGAAAATGTAACCACATGTCAGTCCTAGTATAATATATTTGTCCAATGAATACCCGTTTATCATCTGCATTTCTTCTTGGTGTAGCAATTTTAATGGCCAGTAGTGTATTTCTCATTGTTCTACATGCAACCATGTCCCCTGCATGCAGATTTAATATCTCTCAAAGAGCATCCATCACAGAGTACCACACACACCGTCTATGTTCACCACTGTAATACTAAATTTCTGCAGGGGTTCTAGCTAATTAAAAAGTAATCACGTAGTCGACTAAGACAAGTGATAATTTTGTTGCTTAGCTACATTTCACAGAATAGTTTAGATTATGACAAAGATCAATCCATAGAAGCAATCTAAACATTTCAGCAATAAAAAAAATAGGAAATGAGTACAACAAATAGCTGATAACTTTAAGTCCGTATCAAGTAATTTCTAGATGAAGACCTATTCTTCTGCACTAAATGTTTATTTAGTTTTGAAGCCAAGTATTTCATATGCTATTAAAGTCTGTAATTTAGTATTAAACTACAGTATTTCGGTCTTTTAAATGTTATGGTCTCCATTCAGATTACAGCCTTATGGAACAACTGACAATACACAAAAACAGAAACTATATATTCATTTCAGTGAACTATGAATAACCATAGTAGATACATGGAAGGAAGTAACTTGGACATTGACGAACATCAAATTGAAGTGTGTAAAGATTTCAAGTATGTGGTTACTATCCTACTCGTGATGGATGATGTGACAGATATAACCAACAACGAATCAGGTAGGAAAGGGCAGCTATCCAAAAATAAAATCCTGTAGTTTTCTTCACAAAAACACGTTTAAGGGTTAAAATAAGAGTATTCAAATCCATCGTGGAATCAATAATAAATTGTAGGAGTGAGTGTTGGAAACACACATAAACTAATAAAAAGACTTAAAGCCTTAGAAATATACCATCGAGGATAGCATGTAGAATTTCCATACTTGGCCGCTTAAGAAATGAGGAAATACAAGAAAGGACGCAGACTCATTACAGTATTACAGGCGGAACAGAAGAAAGACAGCTAGAATGGTTAGGGCGTGTGGAAGGAGACTGATGGCCAAAGAGAGCACTTTCATGAAAATTTCCTGGAAGAAAAATGAGAGAAACGCCATGACAATGGCGGATAAGGGGTATCTAAGAAGCGATTGGGAGAGGAGATGTACAAGATGATGAGGAAGACGGCGAGTTTGCGGCGTTTGGCGACAGAGATGCGGGGTACATTGACAGTTGTAGGACCCCCTCCAAAAGAAGAAGAGGTACATTCATCTTTAAATAATGTTTAATGTAGAGTTCCATGCACCATTCATTATACACGATACTGTGTTGCCCCAAAGTATGTAACAGTTCCAGTAAATGATAACTTCAAGGCTAGTCACTAATGATTAATGGTGTATACGGTAATGTAAATATATACTATAAAAGACTGTATTTAACGGCATACAGCTTAGTCAATTAGTGAAGTTATGAAACAACATAACAATTTAGCATTGCAGACATACTCTTTTGTATAGCAAGTGAAAACAAAATTATTTATCATAATAAAATACGAAGCGCACTAGGCTGTTAATGAGATCACACACTACTTTTCAGTGTACACGTACATCTGTTGGTAACAGGGAACATCATAGTACCAATAAACAAAGCCGAACTAAGCTCCGTCTGAAGTGGCCTCGGAAGCCCCAACGGTACCGACCGGCCGCCGCATCATCCTCGGCCGATAGGTGTAATTGGTTGTGGATACGGAGAGGCGTATGGTCAGCACACCGCTCTCCCGGGCATTGTCAGTTTTCGTGACCGGAGCCGCTACTTCTCCAAGTAGCTCTTCAATTGACCTCACAAGATTTGAGCGCAACCGACTTGCCAGACGTTCATCCATCGAAGTGCTAGCCAAGCCCGACATCGCCTAACTTTGGTGATCTGTCGGAAACCGGAGTTAAAACTACGGCAAGGCCGTTGGCACGTAATTTTAAATCAAATTCGAAAAATATACTAAGGAAAGCCGCTGATCATTGCCATATAGTCGGAAACAGAATACATGGGTGTCCAAGTCATTAATAAAAAAATGGTTCAAATGGCTCTGAGCACTATGGGACTCAACATCTGAGGTCATAAGTCCCCTAGACTTAGAACCACTTAAACCTAAGGACATCACCTACATCCATGCCCGAGGTAGGATTCGAACCTGCTACCGTAGCAGCAGCGCGGTTCCGGACTGGAGCGCCTAGAATCGCTCGGCCACCGCGGCCGGCCATTAATAAACAAGCTCCTCATAAGTATCAAGGATTGTAAGTTGTAATAGCGTCGTCGTTCAAAGGTAATTACGAATAGTATCTGTCACACAATACATTATGACTTATATTGCTTTCAGCAATTAAAATATTCACCCTGGATGGACTGCGAGGGGAAAAGCAGAAACTATAATTAATATAAAGTGTATGCCATTCTTCAGACTCGCTGTAATTATGCTCGTACTTTGATAAGATATAGGTTGTGAATTGGTACTACGAGAAGGTTCCGTTTCTTACTACAAAAAAACACTGTTGCTGTCATTCTACAAGTGAAATACAGGTTCACACGCAAAGAGAACGATCTTCCCTCGACCTGCAGTGTGTATTGGAACTCTGGAATCCCGTTAGGGCTAATCTCCCTGAGACATACCATCACCACAAAGACTTCTCAGCACTATGTTACCAACTAAGTATATAACACTTCAGTGTATTACATTGATCTGTACCTACAGATTGGAAAATTGCGCAGGTCGCACCAGTGTTTAAGAAGGGTAGTATGAGTAATCCACCTAACTACAGACCTATATCACTGACGTCGGTTTGCAGTAGGGTTTTGGAGCATATACTGTGTGGTGTCACCGCCAGACACCACACTTGCTAGGTGGTAGCCTTTAAATCGGCCGCGGTCCGTTAGTATACGTCGGACCCGCGTGTCGCCAGTATCAGTGATTGCAGACCGAGCGCCGCCACACGGCAGGTCTAGAGAGCCTTCCTAGCACTCGCCCCAGTTGTACAGCCGACTTTGCTAGCGATGGTTTACTGACAACATATGCTTTCATTTGCCGAGACGATAGTTAGCATAGCCTTCAGCTACGTCATTTGCTACAACCTAGCAAGGCGCCATTATCGGTTACTATTGATGCTGTAAAACATGTACCGTCAAGAGCGATGTTCACCAATTATGGATTAAAGTTAAGTATTCCAGCAGCTACGTACGATTTTGTTAGTCTCATTTCCTTGACCTGTTCCAGACCTCACGCCAGCCTGCGTGAGCTAAAACGCGTGCCTTTCGGCTTCCTCTCATAGTGGGTTGGCTGTCTTGCCAGTCCACAACATACTGCATTCAAACATTATGAATCACCTCGAAGAGAACGATCTATTGATACGTAATCAGCATGGTTTCAAAAACATTGTTCTTATGCAACGCAGCTAGCTCTTTATTCGCACGAAGTAATGGCCGCTATCGACAGGGGATCTCAAGCTAATTCCGTATTTCTAGATTTCCGGAAAGCTTTTGACACCATTCCTCACAAGCGACTTTTAATCAAGCTGCGGGCCTATGGGGTATCGTCTCAGTTGTGCGACTGGACTCGTGATTTCCTGTCAGGAAGGTCGCAGTTCGTAGTAATAGACGGCAAATCATCGAGTAAAACTGAAGTGATATCAGGTGTTCCCCAGGGAAGCGTCCTGGGACCTCTGCTGTTCCCGATCTATATTAATGACCTGGGTGACAATCTGAGCAGTTCTCTTAGGTTGTTCGCAGATGATGCTGTACTTTATCGTCTAGTAAGGTCATCCGAAGACCAGTATCAGTTGCAAAGCGATTTAGAAAAGATTGCTGTATGGTGTGGCAGGTGGCAGTTGACGCTAAATAACGAAAAGTGTGAGGTGATCCACCTGAGTTCCAAAAGAAATCCGTTGGAATTCGATTACTCGATAAATAGTACAATTCTCAAGGCTGTCAATTCAACTAAGTACCTGGGTGTTAAAATCACGAACAGCTTCAGTTGGGCCGGCCGAAGTGGCCGTGCGGTTAAAGGCGCTGCAGTCTGGAACCGCAAGACCGCTACGGTCGCAGGTTCGAATCCTGCCTCGGGCATGGATGTTTGTGATGTCCTTAGGTTAGTTAGGTTTAACTAGTTCTAAGTTCTAGGGGACTAATGACCTCAGCAGTTGAGTCCCATAGTGCTCAGAGCCATTTGAACCATTTGAGCTTCAGTTGGAAAGACCACATAGATAATATTGTGGGGAAGGCGAGCCAAAGGTTGCGTTTCATTGGCAGGACACTTAGAAGATGCAACAAGTCCACTAAAGAGACAGCTTACACTACACTCGTTCGTCCTCTGTTAGAATATTGCTGCGCGGTGTGGGATCCTTACCAGGTGGGATTGACGGAGGACATCGAAAGGGTGCAAAAAAGGGCAGCTCGTTTTGTATTATCACGTAATAGGGGAGAGAGTGTGGCAGATATGATACGCGAATTGGGATGGAAGTCATTACAGCAAAGACGTTTTTCGTCGCGGCGAGATCTAATTACGAAATTTCAGTTACCAACTTTCTCTTCCGAATGCGAAAATATTTTGTTGAGCCCCACCTACATAGATAGGAATGATCATAAAAATAAAATAAGAGAAATCAGAGCTCGAACAGAAAGGTTTAGGTGTTCGTCTTTCCCGCGCGCTGTTCGGGAGTGGAATGGTAGAGAGATAGTATGATTGTGGTTCGATGAACCCTCTGCCAGGCACTTAAATGTGAACTGCAGAGTAGTCATGTAGATGTAGACGTAGATGTACAAGCAATGATCTGCAAAGTTATCATATTTCACTGTTAGTTATTCCACAATGAGTTTATTTCTGCTACTTTCCACACAGTATTTTCCAGATCAGAGTTCTTTACATCGGATTCTCCCTTCCCATCTTCGCAGAAAGTCTGTATCGTCATCCCGAAACATCGCCCAAACTGTCCATTCTCGTGTTTTGTTCTCTCGGTGTCACCACCGTATATCTTAGTTATTAACGTATAGAGAGAGACAGGAAACATTAAACACACATCCTATATGAAGAAGATTTTAGCTCTACACAGGTGCATAGTACCGATGAAGCACAGTTTTAGAAAATAAAGTTTGTAATTTCACATGCATAACGTTCTTAAACATTTGGAGGAGACGTGAGACATATTTAGCGGAAACAAAATGATGTTACAAGTTAGTCATGTATATTAGTTACTTAATTACTGATTTTATTTACTTTTGTTTGACGTTCCCTTCATAAATGTGGTCAAAGGACACAGAATATATGCTCTGATCTAACAAAGACAGGATCGAAAAGATACCGTGACGCATTGCGGAAAGTAATATTGTAACCACGGAGGGGATTTTTTTAGAAATCATGCATAACTTAATATCTTTCTCTTGGATCATATCCAAACTACTATCTTTTAGATAGAAAGTTCAGCATTTTAATACTCAGACGTTCTTTGTTGTATAGCAAAGTCTAATCCATGATTGTAGCAACTCCCGGGGAATCTGTGACTTTTCGTTAATGTGAAACGCGGTATTGTGTATTCGCTCTCGAGTGTTGGATTATTTGGGAAGCAGAACGCCAGGGAATTTCTTCCCTGCAGGTGTGGCGCACGGACAGGCACGTGCGTAAACACGCACTCCATAAACAATAACAACACAGCTTTTTCCAGGGCGTCTCGTCTCCGAAAACGAGCCACTACTGCTGTTCAGATTATAAGTGGAGGAAAGTAAGAAAACAAGCGAAGTGAACTTCTTGTCCAGCCTAGCCTTCAGCCCATCTACATCCACATCATACTCCGCAAGCCACCTACGCCACCTACCGGTGTGTGAGGGACGTTACTTCTGATACCACAAATTGAAGCACCCTTCCCCCGCTCCCTGTATCATTTGCGGATGGCGCACGAGAAGAATGACTATTAGTAAACCTCTGCATTAGCTCTAATTTCTCGAATTTTCTCGTGTGTGTGTGGGGGGGGGGGGGGGTTAGTATGTCGTACTATTCATCCCGAAAAGCCCCCCCCCCCCTCGAAAAGCCGGCCCGTGTGGCCGAGCGGTTCTAGGCGCTTCAGTGTGTAACTGAGCGACCGATACGGTCGCAGGTTCTAATCCTGCCTCGGGCATGGATGTGTGTGATGTCCTTAGGCTAGTTAGGTTCAAAAATGGTTCAAATGGCTCTGAGCACTATGGGACTTAACAGCTATGGTCATCAGTCCCCTAGAACTTAGAACTACTTAAACCTAACTAACCGAAGGACATCACACAACACCCAGTCATCACGAGGCAGAGAAAATCCCTGACCCCGCCGGGAATCGAACCCGTGGACCCGGCTAGTTAGGTTTAAGTAGTTCTAAGTTCTAGGGGACTGATGACCTCAGAAATTAAGTCCCATAGTACTCAGAGCCATTTGAACCCCCTCGATATTTCAGTAGTAAGCCTTTCCTTAATATGCTTCAGCAGCGGTATCATCAGGAGCTATTTTTAATCATAATCCATCGTCCTAAGTACTATTACTGCTAACGTGCCTGCTCTACGTTATTTGATCATTTAACTCGGGCACATAAACCTGGGGAGCCCTAGTGACTCATCTTCAGGTTAATAATATTGGGCTCGTGGGCTTGATTTGTAACAAGTACCTTCTTATTTGGCAACCGTAAACAGTAGAGGAAAGAAACAGCGAGTTTGCAGCAACAATTTACAATATTAAAGGAGTTGCTAATAATGAGCAATGAATGCATTCTGTGTGTCGTCGGCCTAATCATAGGAGGGTGCATAAGAGCTGCCAAAACGCGTCAAAGCTACGGGTCTTGTTTCTGTGAAAACGATCTAAGGAGGCAAGTAACTGAGTTCTTATGTGGCGTGGTTTTAGGGGATCATAACTTTGGACGTTCCGCCAAAGACGTTTTACAACAAATTTGCCCTTGCACGCTGTTGATGTTTTCGTAGAATCAAAACGTGAGTCAAGCGCTGAACCCAGTAATCGCTCTGGAAAGTCTAAGAAATAACCTGAATTGAACGCCAAAGCACGTTGTACTAACTAATCGCAAACACTGATGCTGCGTATTATTGAGTACTTCACATGTGGTAATCCCATAAGAAACGACAGTAAGGTACAGTGGCTTAAATGAAAGGTATTCCTTTAGAGCAGACGGCATCATTTGGCTCCTCCTATTTATTCCGCAACTGAGTACAGAAGAGCTCATTGAAAGTATTTGCAAGGTCACCCGTCAGTATCAAGTTACTATCGGTAGTTACTTCCCTTTATGGAATTATTGAAATCGGACATTTATGAGATAGGGTCGCACGAAGGTATAAATTCGGAAAACGGAAAACCTCGGCCCACAACGGGGCTAGAACCGGAGAAGCATCTATTCTTCAGAGCGACAATACAAGAAGGCAGCCTCTTAGTGTCGTCAGTTGATCAGCGGAGAATCTCTTTGATTTTCTGCCCTCAGAGTGCCCTGATGCTGCCCAGGCACATGGCTAACGCTGGTAAATAGCATTCAGCAATCTTGGATCAGGCACGTGTACCTGACAGAAACTGAAGTATATAAAATTTAACGGGACAGAAAGCAAGGCAGGCGTAACGAGCTATACAGAACAATAACGAATGAGCAACGTCGCTTAAGAGTGATACAGACGAGGTGTAACTGGTCCGCCGAGCAGCAGAACAAAGTTCTATGGAGCATTCAAAGAGGCCTGCGTCGACCTGCAGGCTATCTAACGAGCAGTAATAACCAGAGTGCGTTATAGCGACTGTGAAATTCGCCTCTGGTATTACCCAGCAAAGGCAAATGAAAACTTGGGCAAAGTGGCAGCATAGCTGTGTTTACGACCAAGAATCAGAGAGACGAGGTGTTAACCACGTGCAGTGTAATATTCTTACAAGTGTAACGGTGCCACACGCTACAAGTCTAGACGTCTTATACAGAGTGATACCGTGATGATGTTAAAAACTTCTAGGGATGATGGAGAAAGATAAATGTATCAATTTCAGGTAAGGGACTCTGGTCCGGAAACGATCAAGGCCAAAGGCAGAAGCGAAAAACGACTCAAGTCTCGCTTCGGCCTCGCGCAGCGCTGAAACTAAGAACCCCTAAACTCTGATCATGACGTACAGAATTCCCGCTGAATACTCCCCAATACCCTCAGATAATTTCCTCTGTCGACGGACTAGTAACGTTGCACGTAAATTGATGTCACTGAGACCGAAAATCCTAAGTCTACGGTAAAGTAATTATGAATTACATGTACCTGCACAAGTTTCACAAGCTGCAAGATTTACAACAGTTGTTCAAAATGGCGTCCGCCAGCATCAATGCAGGTACGGCATCGTCGCACAAAATCCTGTCCTACCCGTTCCAATATCTCCGGTGTCGTTTTAACAGTGTCGCAGGTAGCGAGAATTCTTGTCAGGAGATCCACTTCAATCTCGAGAGGCGTGTCGTGCACAATATTTTTCACATGGCACAACAACAAGAAGAAATTAAATGGTATGAGATCAGGTGAACGTGCTGCTCACGAAACAGGAGCTCCTCTGCCTTTCCAGTTTTCAGGGAATGTCTGACCCAGATATTCAAGAACCCTCAGTCCAAAGGGAGATGGGGCTCCATCATGTTGGAACCACATCCGTTAGCGAATAATAAGTGGGATACGTTCCAGGAACCTGGTTACACAGACCGCAGTCTACCACAGTACAGACGTTGTACACCAGGACTGCTCATTTCAGTACACAGTACGCGATCTACATTTGATTAGTTGAGTTATTACCTCAGTCTCTACACCTAAGTGCTCGTCGCTATTGCCTGCCCTGCAGCTTAGCAACTCGGCTGCTGTGGCCGAGCGGTTCTAGGCGCTTCAGTCCGGAACCACGTTGCTGCTACGGTCGCAGGTTCGAATCCTACATCGGGCATGTGTGTGTGTGTGATGTCCTTAGGTTGGTTAGGTTTAAGTAGTTCGAAGTCTAGGGGACTGATGACCTCAGATGTTAAGTCCCATAGTGCTTAGAGCCATTTGAATCATTTTTTGCAGCTTAGCAGTAATGGTACCAGTATATGTATTCAACTGTCAGAGGTATCAGAAAGATTTTACGCTTATAACTTTCGACACGGTTGTTTCCGGATCAGGCTCCCTTACCTCAGATTAATAAATATGCCGTTCTCCATAATCCTTGAAATTTTGTAACTTCGTCGTGGAATCGGCCCGTATTTTTACCATCGATGGGCAAAGTATCGATGGTACAGACAATCGACATCGCAAGTTTAGCGTGTCTGCCAAAATAGGTGGTAACTATGTCAGACTAGTCGGCCGCCTGTGGTACCACGAAGATGGAAATGTAACCGGCCGTAGAGCAGGTTGAAGTTCGATTCTCGGCGAACAGCCACCTCTAGCTGATAATTGCCAGCTACAGTAGCCCATCGTCCGCCACTTTCACTGTCACTGCACACTGTTAACGACATGGCTCCGCTCCTCTGGACTCTGCCGAATTCGGCGTCCCGCCCTGCTGTACTGCCACCGGACTTTGACTTTGTCAGAAGTGTTCGAGTACAGCTGATCGCCTTGAAACAGTTTCTGAGGATATCTCTGGCTCCGTTGCCTACGTCGTGTGGAAGACTCTAAACCTACTCACATTTTTATCAAGTGTCACTGATAGCATAATGTGATACACACTGAACTTCTGGAACTTAAAGAGTCAGTTCGTCCTACTTCTTGTGAACTTTAAATTTTCATAGCTACAAGGCTTCAGGGAGTTAAGCTGTGTTAGTGTTTGATGGCCAGTAAAAACTGTAATCAGGAAGGTGTTTGGTGGTTTCCTGCAGGTTGCACAGATACGTAATGCTCAGCGTAGCACAATAATAAATCAATGATCGCTACTTTTGTTTGGCAGTACTTTCCGCATACTGTGACAAGGTTATCCACAGCGTAATGGGGTCGAGGAATCCGCTGTTCACTTTAATTCTGCTGTGTCCTCAGGAAAGTACGGAACACAGCCATACATAGAAGAGCACCGAGCTGCCTTCTACTCAGTTGCAACTGAGGTAAGCCTAGCCTCCAGCAGCGTGCACAGCAAGGCAAGAACTATTATATGCTTCCGCCTCACTCAAGTAGTACCCAAACGGATATCCCTCCGCCAAAAGCGGACATAAGCGGGCACACGCCACCACTCGCCGGTCAATATGGCGTAGTATCATCAGTATCTCAAGACAGCATCAGTACCCATCTATAGTCGCCACCAAGAAGAACCAAATTGGACATTCTACAAGTGATCATAGTTATCGTTCACTGGACTCAGGACTAAACCATAGCGAAAGACAGATCAGTGTACGTGAACACTCAGTTATTAACACGCCCTATCTTTGTAGTACAGTTAAATTTTATAAATTTTCTATTAATAATTTATTGTAAATTTTTTGTATTGTCTTCATTTTGCCGTAGCTATTGCCAATCCCCATTTGACCCTGTGATGAGGTTGTATAGTTGCTGCGTGCAAGCAAGCCATCTCTTAACAGTCACGGCTTAAGGTGGTAAGGGTTTCTCTTACTGCCACCTTTATATGTTTGACACCAAGAGCATTTGGTGAATACAACAAATTCTAGAATTTCATTTTCTTTCGAAATAATCCAGTGTAGTATGCCGTTTTTGAAAGTGGCGTCTTGTTTGCGCATGACGACTTATTTATTCCAGCACCTCTAAAATCAAATCCCATAAACATTGAATTTTTCTAGTAGCGTTCTTTACAGCCTTGATATCCAGTTACGTGTAACAAAAGCTGCGTTTTTTTCGTAAAATTAGTTTTCCTTTGTTCTGCTCATAAAATCGCATTAATTTCTGCTTAATAACATACCCATATCGCCAGCGTGTAAGTTTCTCTCCATCTCTCTGTTATTAATTTAAGTCGCGTACTTCGGCTGCCTGAATTTTTAATAGGCAATTTGACTTGATGGTTACAACAGAATGGAAGGCGAACCTAAAACAGAATGTATACGAGCCAGTTCCTGAAAGTTCTTAACCGTGTGCCTATTGAGACGTCCCCGGTCTATAATTCCAGTAATTACAATCAAAGCCCTCGAAAATACTATCGTCCGCAGCTCGTGGTCGTGCGGTAGCGTTCTCGCTTCCCACGCCCGGGTTCCCGGGTTCGATTCCCGGCGGGGTCAGGGATTTTCTCTGCCTCGTGATGACTGGGTGTTGTGTGCTGTCCTTAGGTTAGTTAGGTTTAAGTAGTTCTAAGTTCTAGGGGACTGATGACCATAGATGTTAAGTCCCATAGTGCTCAGAGCCATTTGAACCATTTTTGAAAATACTATCGTTAACGTTAGGAGGGTAAATGAAGTTTACACTGATTTGACAGTACACGATTTATTATATTTTGAACACAAACAAGATTATTCCTACAACCCTAATCACACTCGCTCTGCTACCATATTCATTGACTCAACAGTGTTTCAACCAGGATAGTCGTTGCTAGTAAGTTCTTTACGGTCGGCTTTAATTTAAGTCATTCTGTGACTTTCTAAATAACGTCAATTCCACAAATTAATGACTTTTATACTAGATCGCGTACACTGCGCACACTCGCGATCCTCCCTTTATGAAGGCTCAGGCGGACTCATTTACATTCCGAAATATCTCAATAATACATAAATGGCATAACATCACACTACTTATCCTCCTACGAGCTATTTTACTTTTTTGCGTAATTGCGCGGATCTCGAGCACCCGACACTTGACTGTAGTTTTTGTCGGCCGGGGTGGCCGAGCGGTTCTAGGCGCTACAGTCTAGGACCGCGCGACCGCTACGGTCTCAGGTTCGAATCCTGCCTTGGGCATGGATGTGTGTGATGTCCTTAGGTTAGTTAGCTTTAAGTAGTTCTAAGTCTAGGGGACTGATGACCTCAGATGTTAAGTCCCATAGTGCTTAGAGCCATTTGAACCATTTGAACTGTAGTTTTTCTCAGGCTCGAATAATTCACTTCCGCGCCAAATCGAACGGCTGACACTAAGACGCATCCTCCTAGCACAGTTGGGCTTCCCCGTCAGCTGACTCGCTGGTATAAAGATGCGTAAAGATAGATACAATCTGTCTAGGACAGAATCGATATCTATTCCCTCATCTTCTTTGGTGCAGTTACTTGAATTCTACTCCGATAAGCATAGTTATCCCTTCTGCCGCAATTTGCACAGCATCGACTTACTGAAACTTAATATTTGCATCCACGTTCCGTCGCCTTTCCCTTCAGCACTGTTACTCCTGTGCCCTCCTCACACTTAACAAACTTATTAACAGCAAACCTTTGCGGCTGCCTGCGAAATCATTTTTCGTTATTACTTTCAGTGCTTCCATTGCAAGGTAACAACGTGCACTACTTTAAACTAGAACGTGGCCGTATCTAGCCACCTGACCAAGTTACTTCCCTATGCGGCTCTGTATATGGTTCTCTTTGTTGAGTAATAATATAACGGTCTGTGTATGTTTTCCCGAATCAAGTACCCATCATTAATTGTGATCGAGGGCAAAATGAACACAGGTGTTTATGAACACAGACCTAAAACGTTATAAACACAATTGAGGTGAATTAATGCTTCAGACCGAATAGCTTATAAACTAGGTCACAACTGTTCACGTTGCTTCAGAAACAATGGAAACGAATTTCATGTTCAGTGTTTCGTAATGAAGTGGAAATTCTTCATCGAAGATCAAACGCTATATTCGTAACAACAGGAAATCCTAGTTCAAAATGGTTCAAATGGTTCTGAGCACTGTGGGGCTTAACATCTGAGGTCATCAGTCCCCTAGAACTTAGAACTACTTGAACCTAACTAATCTAAGGACATCACACACATCCATGCCCCAGGCAGGATTCGAACCTGCGACCGTAGCGGTCGCGCGGCTCCACACTGAAGTGCCTAGAACCGCTCGGCCACATCGGCCGGCAGGAAATCCTAGTCAGTTTTTTAGTAACTTTGAAACAAATGGCAACGGATGACGAGAGACCTTCAGTCATACAGTACATGTAAGCATGACCTAGGCTTTGTTAGTAAACTGTGTGATTTTTGAAAATCTGGTAGGCTGTAGAAACCAAAGTTTGCATTCCGTAAGCAAAACAATATTAGCGCAAGGAATAAATACTGAAACAGTTCGAATTTCTTGGGTAAGAATAGCGGTAGGTTTTTCTTGTTTGTCAAAGCGCCCTTTCAAAGTTTAACGGTGTCTACATACCAAAACTTGTGTTGGCGTTCATCACTTTAGCATTATCGCTTCTTGGTCACATTGAAATACGAAATTTTGGACCTGGGGTTACACAGGATGTCCAGAACACGATGCATCGAATTGTTACACTCGTAGCACCCTCTCAGAAGAGCATTTCGGGAGTACGCAAGCTGACAGTTCATTATAAGGCTTTCCTGATGCTACCGCAGGATTTCATGCGTTAGGTGACGTTACCGAGTCTTACCACTATTCTCGAATGGTAGCGGAGTACTTCCCGTCGCAGGCAGTATGAGTTATTCGATTATGGTTCTACTGTGATTTCTTTACACATCCGGTGTTAAATGGGACGCAGCCAATAATAATCAAGGAGTGGGGAAAACCAGTTACTTTTGCCGGAGTTCGGACGGGGAACTCACAATCGATATACGCCGTTTTCCTCCGATGAGTTGACTTACGTGCATATAGTACTTGGGACATCTCACTCTTCGTTCATCACAGTTTCAATTGTGCAGGGTTTCCTTAAATTTAAGTGATATTTTAGCATTCGCGATGATGGTGTTACCATCCGCTGTGCTTGGTTTATGCAAAGCGTTTACGTTAGTCAGTTTATTATACGATGCCACTTCTCTTAACTACTTCAATTGCCTGGGTAGCTATATCCGATACTAAATTATGCTTACGGACTGTGTCGATAGTGACAGATGCAGAAGAAGTTGGAACCTTTGTGGAGACAGTAGACAGGCTTTTCAGATTTCGCCCTGGGCTGTTATCGGGTCTGCGACGAGCATTTCAGTGTCGCTTTCGCCAACTGACCTCTATCGCCGCTGTGACTTCCGGTATGTTTGGTTTCATCAGTTCGTCTTTACTCAAAGCTGAATGGTGGGCAGCGACTGGGTCGAGAGGTCGGTGATGAAGCCCCTCCGGTGGACGGAAGACCTACGTGGGAGTGATAATTATGCTTGCCAATGGCTCTCGTCAGTTATGTGAAAGAGGCACTGCTGGCAGCTATTGAACGTATTGGAATCTATCTCGTGCAAGGCGGGGTTCGCGATTGCGTGAATGACGTGAGTAGCCAGTTCCCCAGTGACGAAAAGTAGAGCAAAAGTTCTCATCCCATCTTCTCTCTGTCACGCTTCTTTCGCTTCTCATTTCTCAATCGCTGTCGCCACTTTTATCTCGTCTCTCCTGACTGGTTGTCTTTTATCACTTCCTCTTTCTGCCCCCCTTTGACCCCTCTACATCGCAGCGACTGCTCATAGTTTTTAAACTGTCTTCCTGTAATTTGTCTTCATTAATGTATTTGTGATGAACGAATATAAACAGTTTTTCTTTTCTATTTGTCACACTAGTTTCTAAATATAAACTGAAACATGTTTGACATTAAACGTCCAGAATGCCTGATAATGTGTAAGAGAGGGGCGTAACGGCTCTAACATTGCCAAGTTAAATAAGAAATTTTGCGATGCATGTTGAAACGTCCCCGTAGAAAAATTTGTGAATGACTGTGCTGATAAACCTCTTACATTATTTGCTTTTCAAACAGCTGAGCAAAACTGAACGTACTCAGACATTACTCTCTTTACTTATTCTGATCAACACTAAACTGACACACAATATTTTTAGCGCAACGCAATCTGACGTTTAATAATCCCTACAAAAGAATGGCCCTGACTAACAATAACCTATACCTCTCATGAATCACTTACCTCACAAAAATCTTCGTTACTCAAACTACTGCAATACAGCGAGCGCCAGTACTGCCAGCTAAATAAAAGATTCTAACTACTGAAGTCACTAACTACTGATAGGCATAGTTAGCAAATGAAAGATTTTGATAAAGAACAAACAATGTGTTTACCTTAACAGTGTTCAAAAAATCATTATATATATATCAGCTCATGACATCCAGTCTTACAAATTTACTGTCTCTGATGGACACACGTCCAGATCATGTGCTGTCAAAACTCCGCCATCTCTCTCCCCACATCCACCACTGCTGGCGGCTCATCTCCAACTGCGCAACGCTATGTGCTCTTCACATCCAACCGCCCAACACTACAATAGCGAATATTACACAATGCTAACCAGCCACAGACTGCACACAGCACAGCCAGTAGTTTTCCTACAGAGCGCTACGTGGCGTTACCAATATAAAAACCTAAACAGCCTACTTACAATGTCTTCTGACTTCAGAAGCCATCCTCAGGTACTATGGCTGGCTGACTTAAGAGATGGTAACGACTACCCAGGCTCGCGATGTGAAAGCACAGCTTGGGATATACGGAGTGATCCATTGATAGTGACCGGGCAAAATATCTCACGAAATAAGCATCAAAACATCAAACGAAAAAACTATAAAGAACGAAACGCGTCAAGCTTGAAGGGGGAAACCAGATGGCGCTATGGTGGGCCCGCTAGATGGCGCTGCCATAGGTCAAACGGATATCAACTGCGTTTTTTAAATTAGGAACCCCATTTTATTACATATTCGTGTAGTACGTAAAGAAATTTGAATGTTTTAGTTGGACCACTTTTTTCGCTTTGTGATAGATGGCGCTGTGATAGGCACAAACGTATAAGTACGTGGTAGCACGTAACATTCCGCCAGCGCGGACGGTATTTGCTTCGTGATACATTACCCGTGTTAAAATAGACCGTTTACCAATTGCGAAAAAGGTCGATATCGTGTTGATGTATGGCTTATAAATCCCTCCAAATCCTTGAACGCCATGCTCTCCGCCTCGCCTATCGCATCCGTCTTCCCTCCCCCACGTGGATCCTGTACGATCTCATCCCCTTCCCCCACCTCATCCGCTTGTCTCACCCATCCTTTCCCACCCCCGCCCGCTGCCGCGCCTGTATTCCCACGTCCCACCCGGTTTCCATCTCTCCACCCTCCTTACCCTCTCCCAAGGTGGCTTCCGCCAGCTCCCTCTCCCTGATGATGTCCTCCTCCCCTCCATCTACTCCTCCAATCAACTTAGATCCTCCTCCCCCTCTTCCTGCGTCCTTTCCTTTTGGCACCCTCCCTCCTTTCTCTTTCCTTAGCCCCCGTCCCCTCCCACCCCCCTCTTCCCCCGGGCTTCCCCTCCCCCTTCCTCCCTCACCCTGTCTCCCATGCCCCTGGCATCTCTGCTCTCCCCTCTCCCACTCCCCTTCCTCCTCCTCCTCTCTTGGCAGGTCCCCGGACTCGCACACGCTCAGTGAACATTCGCGCGCCGGAGATCTTCGCCATCAGTGTCTCGTGTGTGTGCCTTCATTTGTGTTTAGTGTTTGCTCACCGTCATGCCACCACTGTTCACGTGTGCCGTCGCCATTATCCATGTTATGTGCGCTGTGTCAACTAGTGTTAGTGATGTTTCTCGTCCAGCGTGAACGGCTCCATGTTTTTTTGTTTTTTAGTGTCTCCATTTTTTGCCCGCCGTTTGATTGTATTCTCTGTGCCACCTATATGTACTCCTTATTGTCAAACTCAAGGCTGAAGAGCGGCGTACTGTGCTGCTGACAGCCAGCCTTTCTATAAGGTGTTTAAACTCACAATAAAGAAAAAAAAATTGATGTATGGCTATTGTGATCAAAATGCCCAATGGGCGTGTGCTATGTATGCTGCTCGGTATCCTGGACGACATAATCCAAGTGTCCGGACCATTCACCGGATAGTTACGTTATTTAAGGAAACAGGAAGTGTTCAGCCACATGTGAAACATCAACCACGAGCTGCAACAAATGATGATGCCCAAGTAGGTGTTTTAGTTGCTGTCGCGGCTAATCCGCACATCAGTAGCAGACAAACTGCGCGAGAATCGGGAATCTCAAAAACATCGATGTTGAGAATGCTACATCAACATCGATTGCACCCATACCATATTTCTATGCACCAGGAATTGCATGGCGACGACTTTGAACGTCGTGTACAGTTCTGTCACTGGGCACAAGAGAAATTACGAGACGATGACAGATTTTCTGCACGCGTTGTATTTAGCGACGAAGCGTCATTCACCAACAGCGGTAACGTAAACCGGCATAATATGCACTATTGGGTAACGGAAAATCCACGATGGCTGCGACAAGTGGAACATCAGCGACCTTGGCGGGTTAATGTATGGTGCGGCATTACGGGAGGAAGGTTAACTGGCCCCCATTTTACCGATGGCAATCTAAAAGGTGCAATGTATGCTGATTTCCTACGTAATGTTCTACCGATGTTACTATAAAATGTTTTACTGCATAACAGAATGGCGATATACTTCCAACATGATGGATGTCCGGCACATAGCTCACGTGCCGTTGAAGTGGTATTGAATAGCATATTTCATGACAGGTGGATTGGTCGTCGAAGCACCATACAATGGCCCGCACGTTCACCAGATCTGACTTCCCTGGATTTCTTTCTGTGGGGAAAGTTGAAGGATATTTGCTATCGTGATCCACCGACAACGCCTGACAACATGCGTCAGCGCATTGTCAATGCATGTGCGAACATTACAGAAGGCGAATTACTCGCTGTTGAGAGAAATGTTGTTACACGTATTGCCAAACGCATTGAGGTTGACGGACATCATTTTCAGCATTTATTGCATTGATGTGGTATTGTAACAGCATGCGTTCTCAGACACGATAACTTCATAAAGGTACATGTATCATATGGAACAACCGATATAAAATGTTCAAACGTACCTACGTTCTGTATTTTAATTTAAAAAACCTACCTGTTACCAACTGTTCGTCTAAAATTGTGATCCATATTTTGTGACTATTACAGCGCAGTTGATATCCGTTTGACCTATGGTAGCGCCATCTAGCGAGCCAACCATAGCACCATCTGGTTTCCTCCTTCAAGCTAGACAAGTTTCGTTCTTTGTAGTTTTTTCGTTTGACCCTTATTTCGTGAGATATTTGGCCCGGTCACGATCAATGGACCACCCTCCATAGCAGCGTTTCCAGACTGTATGCAGTCCTCTGTTTCGGATCAGTGTGAATTCTAATACCAGACGCTCCGTCTAATCTGTAACGATCTTTGGCTTAAATTTCTAGACCTGGACTATCAGATGGAGAATTTCAGGGGCTTCCTCTATGTGTCAGATGAGCGCTGCGGCTACTCTGGTAGCAGAGGACGCACACGAAGTATTTTAAGTTGGAAAACCACTTCTTTAATGCCGCTAATGGCTTGCTGTAATACATGACAGAGCCAAGAGTGGTCCTATTGTTTTCGTTATAAAGGCGAATGAATACTCTCCATCAGATACTGGAGACAGGCTTTGGCTGTCACAGCAAGGTAGAGTCGGTTACCTTAGCCTTCAGGCACGCTCTTAACTCGTTACCGTCGTGAGTCATACTCGCGGCCTCGGGGGGCAATTGGGACCGGGCGAGGCTGCCGTGGCTCGTCTCCTACGAGTTTCCACTGCGCTCGTGAGACTCGTAAACACTCCAGTGCCTTTCTTACAGGTCTATGACGACGATAGAGGACTTTCTGCGAATGTTAGCAGACAGTACGTACGTTATGCTAGACAGACTCGGAACAAGCCGGAGTTGTTCCTGCTGAGATGAGTTCAAGGTACTAGTTACTAATTTTATTACGAATTTGTGTCATTTCGTGTTAGATGAACGAAGTGTCCACGATAATGTTATCCGATTTTCCTGAAGTTTACTCTTAGCACCATGTTAAACAAGAGCGTTCAACATTTATTTTCATATCTGTTTGACTTTCTGAATAGTGCCTGTAGCATTTATCAGTGCGTTCAGTTTATTTGCGAATGTTTTTACGAATGTCGACCTTGTGCGCTCGTAACAGATATTCCCTGCAAGTAAGTGAACAAAAGACGCTATGCTGAGTTAAAACTTTCGTATTCCATGCTGATAATTGCTTCCACTTACTGATCAGAAAAGCTAGCAACACTAAATGTCATTTGATCTGGTACTTACGCCAAGTGTTCGCTTCGTCTGTTTAAGACTTCCTAGGAAATGTATGATCAGTATTTAATAGTAGAAATAAATCAGTGTCCACCAGATATTTTGAATGCGTGATTTAAATTATCACGTTATCACATAAGTTGAGTTAATTAGTGATGCACTTCCCTGGATGCATAGTTTTTTGAAGAGCCATCAGCTCCCTTGAATGAAAGTTTATGAAAGAGCCTCTTCCTATTAAAGCCCAAATTTCCTTTCTGCTCTAGTGAATTACTACTGTTGTGGTGTGTAGTGCAACGTTTCGTTATGTGCTGTGTTTTTATTACGATAACACGACACAATTTAGAAACTTCGCTGTGTTTTTACGAGCCCGATGCCAAGTTCATTCAGATTTAATTGAAATCTTTAGAAAACACGGTTAACTCCAGACGGCCATGACGTTGGGCGTGCACATTATAAACTAAAAAAAACTGATGCTTTTCTTTCACTCGTAGTCTAATTTCAGTTAACTCGGTTCCAGATAAAACTGAAAAGTTCAGTCACGACCGAAGGCCGCTGTTAAAAAACAATAAAATAAAATAAAATAAAATGGACAATACTTTTTGTGGGCGGAATTAGAAAATGTCTTACTTAGACTTCACCGAGAGTTGAATGATATTCATAATGTACTGAAGGGACTTTCCTCCAGATTCAACTTGGATACATTGTGTGGATAATAATCATAATACTTCATGCTTTACTATTTGTTGCCTTATAGTTTCCAAAAAAACTGCTATATTATATTAAATAAGAGCTTTATTCGACAGAGCAGATGTTTATCTTATGAAGTTTCGGGATTGCAGCCGCATTATGTTGACTTCTTACCACAATATTTCGGCTGGCAACATCACCGTGAACTAGCAGTCTCCAGTGGCGGACACTCGCCTGAAGATGGCTAGACGGTTGCCAGCAGAAATATTGTGGCAAGAAGTCGACATGATCCGGCTGCAATCCCCAAACCTCATAGAATACTCAGTACGCCGGAAAAGCTTCAAGAATCACATCACACGTTTGTTACTGCTGTTTTTAATTTCAGGTGCGGCTGAAAGGGCTACTTGTGATTCTGTGGGTTACGTTCAGTGCCGAAGAGAAGGATGCAAAGTCTTACTCGCACACAAGGGAAGCACCGCGAGCATGAAAAGACATACGTGCAAAAGTGTCACACAGTCGACATATACAACAGTTCCGAACAACGATAAAGAGACGATCAGGGACGAGTTTGTGCAAATGTGTGCGTTGGATCTACGGCCGCTCTACATTGTTTAGTAGGAAAGGATTTATCAACCTTTAACAAGGACTAATCGATATTGGCGCCGAGGACGTGACAGTGACAACAAACGAGATTTTGTCTTCTCCGAGAACTGTCTCTCGACACATACAATATATTGCCGATCAAGAGAGAAACGAGATCTTGGCTCAAGCAAAGAAACTACTGACCAGAACGAGAGTTCTATGACGTGCAACCTTCGGACTGACAATTATCGCCAAATATACACTCCTGGAAATTGAAATAAGAACACCATGAATTCATTGTCCCAGGAAGGGGAAACTTTATTGACACATTCCTGGGGTCAGATACATCACATGATCACACTGACAGAACCACAGGCACATAGACACAGGCAGCAGAGCATGCACAATGTCGGCACTAGTACAGTGTATATCCACCTTTCGCAGCAATGCAGGCTGCTATTCTTCCATGGAGACGATCGTAGAGATGCTGGATGTAGTCCTGTGGAACGGCTTGCCATGCCATTTCCACCTGGCGCCTCAGTTGGACCAGCGTTCGTGCTGGACGTGCAGACCGCGTGAGACGACGCTTCATCCAGTCCCAAACATGCTCAATGGGGGACAGATCCGGAGATCTTGCTGGCCAGGGTAGTTGACTTACACCTTCTAGAGCACGTTGGGTGGCACGGGATACATGCGGACGTGCATTGTCCTGTTGGAACAGCAAGTTCCCTTGCCGGTCTAGGAATGGTAGAACGATGGGTTCGATGACGGTTTGGATGTACCGTGCACTATTCAGTGTCCCCTCGACGATCACCAGTGGTGTACGGCCAGTGTGGGAGATCGCTCCTTACACCATGATGCCGGGTGTTGGCCCTGTGTGCCTCGGTCGTATGCAGTCCTGATTGTGGCGCTCACCTGCACGGCGCCAAACACGGCGCCATACGACCATCATTGGCACCAAGGCAGAAGCGACTCTCATCGCTGAAGACGACACGTCTCCATTCGTCCCTCCATTCACGCCTGTCGCGGCACCACTGGAGGCGGGCTGCACGATGTTGGGGCGTGAGCGGAAGACGGCCTAACGGTGTGCGGGACCGTAGCCCAGCTTCATGGAGACGGTTGCGAATGGTCCTCGCCGATACCCCAGGAGCAACAGTGTCCCTAATTTGCTGGGAAGTGGCGGTGCGGTCCCCTACGGCACTGCGTAGGATCCTACGGTCTTGGCGTGCATCCGTGCGTCGCTGCGGTCCGGTCCCAGGTCGACGGGCACGTGCACCTTCCGCCGACCACTGGCGACAACATCGATGTACTGTGGAGACCTCACGCCCCACGTGTTGAGCAATTCGGCGGTACGTCCACCCGGCCTCCCGCATGCCCACTATACGCCCTCGCTCAAAGTCCGTCAACTGCACATACGGTTCACGTCCATGCTGTCGCGGCATGCTACAAGTGTTAAAGACTGCGATGGAGCTCCGTATGCCACGGCAAACTGGCTGACACTGACGGCGGCGGTGCACAAATGCTGCGCAGCTAGCGCCATTCTACGGCCAACACCGCGGTTCCTGGTGTGTCCGCTGTGCCGTGCGTGTGATCATTGCTTGTACAGCCCTCTCGTAGTGTCCGGAGCAAGTATGGTGGGTCTGACACACCGGTGTCAATGTGTTCTTTTTTCCATTTCCAGGAGTGTATTAACTGAGTATCACATCTAGTATTGTTGCAGACTCTGAGAATAAGTGTGACCTGAGAAACAATATGCCCTCACAGCGTAGTTAGCCGACGTCATAGAAACGAGTAAAAATAATCTTACGGAGTTACATGAAAAATTGTCTGAGATATATCTGTCTCCTCTGGAACTAAAGAAAGTGACATTTGTGACGAATCAAGAACATAAAGAAGGCTCTTAAAAACCACAAACGTCTGCTATGCGCCGTACACTGTTTAAACACATCGTTAAGGTACATACAGGACGACAAGTTCCTTAGTGGAGAATTGCCTGATATTTATGAATCCATCCAGGAAGTGTGTAGAACTATAGGATACATGAAACGCTCCAGTTTGCTGACAAGATTAGGAAAAAAAGAAAAAGTTACATCAAGGTGATGAAACGAGATGGAATAGCATCTACGTGATGTTGCATTCGTTTCATTCACAAGAGAATTAAATTGAGATTTTGCTGTTGGAAAAAAAGCAGGAAATGATATCTTCGTATGAGCCTGATGTAATGGAGGGCGTAATTAAATTATTTGAACCTTTTAAAGGAGCCACATATGATTTGGAGGATGAAAGAGAGCAAATCCTGCCTTTCGTCGTGTCGTGGGCATTTAGTTCACGAGAGTCATGTCAAACGGAAGATGGAAATACAATAGCTAAATTTCTGAAAGGATATACAGAAACCTACCTAAAAGAGAAAGTCGTTAACGCACTACTGGGTTCTCACTGCATGGCTACAGATTTTCATTCATATTTCAAGGAGTACTGGGTGAAGAAAAGAAAGAAAATATTTATGAATCTTTTCGTCAGAAGCTGAGTAGTGCATTCGTGGAAGTGGAAAAAGAATTTCTCATTCCCTCTCCCGTAAAGAAGTTCGGAAGCTGGCGTCCATGAACTTCGAAACGCAGTGATGAACTTCAGAAATGTTTGAACATGGACGCCCCAGGTTATAATGCGAAGAACGTTTTGCGCGGTGTAAGGCCAGTGTTTGGCCTTCCCCAAGCTCTTAGTGGCGAAGGAAATCCTCTGCATTCACTCCTGTAGCACTGCATGCGAAAGAAAGTTTAGCCGTGTTGGCTTAATTGTATCCGAGAAGCACTGCTGTATCGATCCAGAACGTGTCAATGATATTTTGTTAATTCGTAACGAGAAGAGCGTCAAGGAGATTATTATATGAGGACAATCGTGTCATACGAGATGGAACACAAATAGTCTGTATAAACAGCCTCCACTTGTATAGTAAAAATGCAATATACAGGTTTGTATTCAGAAATTTCCGTTACCAATAGATGTTTGCATTCTAGACACATAGTGTTACGTGCTGTGTTAGTTTATCTTCAACCTCTACTTCATCTACTGATTCCATTTGACCATTCATTACTCAAGTAGTTTGAATCTTATTTTTTATTTAAGTATAAAGAATCTCATTTCTTCCATTAAACAATCATGAAATTACTTCATAAAATGAGTTTGATTATAGCAGAGAAAAGCTTTACTTCTTGGCACATCCCCAACGAAAAACTCGTGTGCCCATTTCCTGCTTCTACGATATTTCTAAACAAGATAGCACGAAAATGCAAAGATCAAAATATTATGAAGATGGAATAATTAATTCACCAAACGTGTACACATCATACGTAGAACTTTCATCACAGGCCTTTGATTACCACATTTGGCCGATTTCCTTTCCGCTATGACAAGAGTCGCCCCGCTCGTGAGCGCCTGTACTCGAGCAAAGAGTTAAGATTAATACAGACTACTCTGACGTGATGTTGGAACACGTGCGCTAACGTCATAATGCGCGTGATATAAAAATGCAATAAGGGTTTTGTGCGCATATGTTTATATTGAGCTGCGTGACGTGGGAATGCGTTGGATGATGCACTCTGACGCAACACGTCGTATGACGCGCAGGAAGAATATCAAAAGAACTAGATTTTTCGTCAGTAGTGGGAAGGCGTCAGAAGAGTCAAGTGGTTTCTCCTGTACCGTTTATTACTTGAAGATGGAGGAGATGTTGTTTGAGTACGTTCAGTCAAATCCGGTGCTGTATAATCCCACAAACTGTGAATATCATAGCCGGCATTCAAGGAAAGAGGCTTGGGACGAAATAGGAGAAAAACTCGGCATTACAGGTTAGCGAAAACACTTATTTTTCCATATATTTTATTAGTTTGTTCTTTTCTTACAATTTATAATAGTTCAATAGGCATTATATTTGATATTGATAGGAAAATGTATCAATCAATATCAAATAAAACCAGATATGAATATAACATATTTATTATGTAAATTAGGTTATATGAGTTTATAACTAAAAATAACACCCAAAATTGAAATTGAAACTAGGTTATATTGAACTTAAAACGGTTGGCTATAACGAATGCACCTATTAAATAAATAAAACTGAGCGTGTCACGGAGCAACTCCACCCTTTCGAATGGAGTGCCATTGCCAAGGACAACTTGCTGAACCATAATCAGAAACGAAGTAACTTTTGAACTTATCTGGAGTGAAGACCGCTTCTCTCACGAAATTTCTACGAATGGGTTCGAGGTTAGCTACACCATGAATGTGTCCACTTTCCATTCGGATTTGTTACTCGAAAGGTGAAATATTGGTTGATGTATTCCGAAGCATGTTGTGTAGACAGTTGGAAGCTAAAACTATTATATCGGCAGTTTCTGGTTCAGATTCAAAAGGCTTTAGAAATGTTCTCCAGCGCCCGACTAGAATTCCGAACGCATTTTCTACAGTCCGTCGAGCTCTTGAATGGCGGTAGTTGTATACCTTTCCTTCGTCACTTTTAATGGCTGCTTTGCTGTATGGACGCATCAAATAGGTTTTAACAGAGAACGCGTCATCTGCAACAATTACATAACGAAAATTTTCAATTGCTGATTGTAGCTATCTTGTGTTTGTTGCTTTCAAATCTTTTCCCAACCTCAGATTGCTAAAAATCCTTCCACCGCTATTTTTGACGTAAGCTCCAACACCAACGAGCGTGAATTTGTAATTTACATCTACCAGAGCCAATCTCTCATCATAATCCTTGGCGATCTGTTTCCATTCGTCTTTGTTTGGCTCTGGCATGTAAATCGGTTGTAGAGTTTTCCAAATTACCTCGCAACACTCTTTACCTATTTCTCCAATAGTTGAAAATCCAATCTGAAAAGAAAAACCCAATGTTCTGTAAGAATTTCCAGTTGCAAAGTGCCTGTGAACAGGGGGAAAAAACCTATTATTGAGGTGTTACTCTTTAAGTTGTCCTTTGGCAACTAGGCGACCTTTTACTGTCTTTGCAAGACAAAGGAGAATAAATGAGTAACTAATAGATAACTAAAGACTAACCTAGAATTCTAAACTAATTTCTCTGTCCTTGGTAATGAATGTAAAGACAATTGGAATAAACTACGGAATGCATACATCCAGGCTAAACACCGTAGAGCCACAAAATCAGGTCAGGCAGAAAAGAGTTTGAGCAAATGGAAATTTGAAGATGAACTGGCTTGTTTTGACCCAACTCTCGTAACAACAAAAGCTCGAGGAAATGTGGAAGACATCCCCAATAATGAAGATTATGATGGAACACGGGAAGAGATTGGCTTATGTCCGATTCATGAAACAGACTCACAAGTGATCTCGTCAGAAAGTTGCAAATCCAACCCACCAAGAAACGACCTATTGCAAAGTGCAATCCCTGAAATCCCACAGCCAATGTGACAATTTCCAACAACTTTTACTCAACCTTCAGCGAAGCCCATAAGACCTTATGTTGGAAAAAAACGTTTGTTGTCATCCGTACAAGAAATGGTTACAATTATGAAAGACAACCAACGCGTGCGCTCCCAAGTACTTCTTCAAAGTGCACCCGCTGCATCAAGTAACAACGTGGAAGATGAATGCGAACATTTTTTCCTCAGCATGGCGAAAAATGTGAAAAAATTGCGTTCTGATGAGCAAATCAGAGTGAAGATGGAAGTGAGCAACATTGTTTTGGGGGGCACCGTTGCAAGCTGCACGTGGGAGCTCATTTCAGGCCAACCCTGGTTACCACAATACTCTTATTACAAATCCATCATCATTCCATCAATCCTCCTCAGCATCATCTCCTCAGCGATCTGAACACAGGTTGGACTGCTCAACGAACTCAACGTTCTCCTACACCCGACAAAAGAAACAGCAATAAAACTTTACTAATTTGTAATTACTTTTCTAATGTATAACAAAACGCACTTTATTTCCACAAAATCAATAAAAATTCCAAAATGTCACTGTGATAATTTTTCCCTCCCAGATATATAATAAAATAAAGTGTTAGCACTTACCTCAAGCAAACTGCAAGTCGTATCTCAGCTGGAATGCTTTCCTTGAGTTGAGTGGAGCGTTTCTCTATTATCGGACCAACCAAGCTCAGGAGATGGTAGAATTCAGTTTTTGTCATTCTGTAATACCACTTAAACCGCTCTTCGCTGTCTATTAGTTGAGTCATTAAATTTTGGAACTCCCCGAATTCATCTCGCTCCATACTGATAAAATGCGCCCATTCTCTAGACGACCAAATGAATGCAACACATAGAGGAGCCATTTCTTCTTCTTCTTCTTCTTCCAACATGTCAAAAACACGGAGTGCATTCAAGGTTGCAGGTTCAAACAAACTTTCGGGAAATGCAATGCACACGAAGTAGTAGTTTCGTGTTCACCGGCCGCGGTGGACGAGCTGTTCTAGGCGCTTCAGTCCTGAACCGCGCGTCTGCTACGGTCGCAGGTTCGAATCCTGCCTCGGGCATGGATGTGTGTGATGTCCTTAGGTTAGTTAGGTATAAGTAGTTCTTAGTTCTAGGGGACTGATGACCACAGATGTTAAGTCCCATAGTGCTCAGAGCCATTTGAACCATTTGAACCTCTTTCTTAGTACCCTCCTGACGATAAGAAGACGCTATGTACAAACGCTTGTGTAATGGATGTAAAAGTAAACCTCTGTTCTCAGTCACAGCAAGACTCCAGTCGTGAGGCGAACGCTGTACACACTTCAGTTTGCCAGCATGCCCCGAAGGATCATTTCCAGCTTAGAAGCTGAGCACATTCTCACGTTACGGCAAGAGGAGTTAGCAGCATGTGAAGTTTCCCACCGAACTGGAGAACACCACAGCCACGTCATTCAAACACACGAGCGCTATCGTGAGACACAGTACATTGAAGATGTGCCTCACAATGACCTTCCCTGGGCAACAAAACCAGCTGACGACCGTAACCTTCAAATTTGGCTCGTTGGCATCCCGAAAAGAATTCAACACAACTCCGTGGTGCCGTTTTGAGGTCAACTGGCTTGCCTGTGTCATCTCAAACAGTACGAAACCGCCTTTGCACGATCAATTTTGGCTCTACTCGTCCATTACGAAGAGAAGTACAAACTCCGTGCAGTGTGAAGAAGGTGAGCACGGCAACACCTGGAATGGAACCCGTATCAGTGGCGTCGGGTTGTCTTCCCCGACGAGTGCAAGATTTGTGTGACGATTTATGATCATCTTCGAAGAATATGAAGGCGGTCAGATACCATACAGGTCCAAAACATGCAGTAACACGAGTTCCGCAGACAGGTGGGAGACATGTTCAGGGATGTCGGACGAGTTTTATCGCTGTCGAGGTAATATGAAGGCTGTACAGTATCGGCACAGTATCCTCTAACGAGTCTAACCTACATGTGGATGCTGCAAAAGGATAGTAACGACCACATAATACTTCAAGAGTACATCTACATATACATCTACATCTACTTGATTACTCTGCAATTCACATTTAAGTGCCTGGCAGAGGGTTCATCGAGCCACAATCATACTATCACTATCTCTCTACCATTCCACTCCCGAACAGCGCGCGGGAAAAACGAACACCTAAACCTTTCTGTTCGGGCTCTGATTTCTCTTATTTTATTTTGATGATCATTCCTACCTATGTAGGTTGCGCTCAACAAAATATTTTCACATTCGGAAAAGAAAGTTGGTGACTGAAATTTCGTAAATAGATCTCGCCGCGACGAAAAACATCTTTGCTTTAATGACTTCCATCCCAACTCGCTTATCATATCTGCCACACTCTCCCCTATTACGCGATAATACAAAGCGAGCTGCCCTTTTTTGCACCCTTTCGATGTCCTCCGTCAATCCCACCTGGTAAGGATCCCACACCGCGCAGCAATATTCCAACAGAGGACGATCGAGTGTAGTGTAAGCTGTCTCTTTAGTGGAATTGTTGCATCTTCTAAGTGTCCTGCCAATGAAACGCAACCTTTGGCTCGCCATCCCTACAATGTTATCTACGTGGTCTTTCCAACTGAAGCTGTTCGTAATTTTAACAACCAGGTACTTAGTTGAATTGACAGCCTTGAGAATTGTACTATTTATCGAGTAATCGAATTCCAACGGATTTGGAACTCATGTGCATCAACTTTTCGTTATTTAGCGTCAACTGCCACCTGCCACACCATACAGCAATCTTTTCTAAACGCTTTGCAACTGATACTGGTCTTCGGATGACCTTACTAGACGGTAAATTACAGCATCATCTGCGAACAATCTAAGAGAACTGCTCAGATTGTCACCCAGATCATTTATATAGATCAGGAACAGCAGAGGTCCCAGGACGCTTCCCTGGGGAACACCTGATATCACTTCAGTTTTACTCGATGATTTGCCGTCTATTACTATGAACTGCGACCTTCCTGACAGGAAATCACGAATCCAGTCGCACAACTGAGACGATACCCCATAGGCCCGCAGCTTGATTAGAAGTCGCTTGTGAGGAACGGTGTTAAGCCGGCCGCAGTGGTCGAGCGGTTCTAGGCGCTACAGTCTGGAACCGCGCAACCACTACGGTCGCAGGTTCGAATCCTGCCTCGGGCATGGATGTGTGTGATGTCCTTAGGTTAGTTAGGTTTAAGTAGTTCTAAGTTCTAGGGGACTGATGACCTCAGATGTTAAGTCCCATAGTGCTCAGAGCCATTTGAACCATGCTGATTACGTATCAATAGATCGTTCCCTTCGACGTGATTCATAATGTTTGAATACAATATATGCTCCAAAACCCTACTGCAAACCGACGTTAATGATATAGGTCTGTAGTTCGATGGATTACTCCTACTACCCTTCTTAAACACTGGTGCGACTTGCGCAATTTTCCAATTTGTAGGTACAGATATATCGGTGAGCGAGCGATTGTATATGATTGCTAAGTAGGGAGCTACTGTGTCAGCGTAATCTGAAAAGAACCTAATCGGTATACAATCTGGACCTGAAGACTTGCCCGTATCAAGCGATTTGAGTTGCTTCGCAACCCCTAAGGTATCTACTTCTAAGAAACTCATGGTAGCAGCTGTTCGTGTTTCAAATTCTGGAATATTCCATTCGTCTTCCCTGGTGAAGGAATTTCGGAAAACTGCGTTCAATAACTCCGCTTTAGTGGCACAGTCGTCGGTAACAGTACCATCGGCACTGCGCAGCGAAGGTATTGACTGAGTCTTGCCGCTTGTGTACTTTACATACGACCAGAATTTCTTCGGATTTTCTACCAGATTTCGAGACAATGTTTCGTTGTGGAACCTATTAAAGGCATCTCGCATTGAAGTCCGTGCCAAATTTCGCGCGTCTGTAAATCCAGTTGAAAGCTGAAACATGTAGCAGCAAAGTCTTAAATTCCGACTGGAATACAGTCACGAAGACAAAGGCTATAGTATAGCGTTTCTGGCACCTATTGACATTAAGAATCGAAATAGTGGACTGGTCCATTGAAAGGCTGGAAAACGTCTTGTGATAATTCCTCGATTGTGTAAGAGCGGGAAATCTTTAATCTACCAACTGTACACTGAGAGATGCACCCTGTTATAATGGAAGAAAGGTACAAAGATATTTGTGATGTTATAATAAACTTAAGTAGTTATGAATGGTCGTTTCTGGGTCCAGACTGGCTATAACCGGTTTATTATCACTAGATAAGATAAGGATATCCGGTATCAGGTTATCCATTCGGGTTCCTTGGTTCCCCCACTCCCTCTCCCCCGGGGAGCCACTGGGAATTGATCTAGGTCACCCAGGCAATTGCGCTAGTTATAATCAAGGTCATGATGTACCTCTATGGTAGTCACGGGACATAAAAACGGCGGGAACGCCTCTTATCCAATGAGGATCGAACACTCTCCCTCCCCCCCCCCCCTCCCTATCTTTTATACCTAGCTCAACACTGTGTGGACCTCTTCATACGAGATCTGAACATCATGGTGGAGAGGTGCAAGTTTGTTATAAACAATAGCAAGAATTTTCTCAACGTAGCTCAACTGCATGAGCCTAGTCAAGTGTACTCTGTAGTGAAAGAGTTTGTCAATGAACCATAAGTTATTTTTGTACGATTTTTATTATTTAAAATCATTTCTATTAATAATTTGTTCTTTTATTTACAATTGGTTTTTGATGTTATATGAGACACTGTTTTTCTTATACACAATAACTCTGTACAGTTCTTGGTTTTGTATACACTGACATTTTTATTGCTTATATGTACATTAGTTTCATTTGCAAAATTATTTTTTTCTGATGATTGTGAGATACATTTATTTACGCTAACTCTAGCAGAAGTTAAATACGTTTCAGATTTTGTTTCTATACACACTTTTATGCAATATTTACGTCTGTTTTCTGATTGTTTTTTTAATATTAACAGTTCTTTTCCTTTTCTGATCATTCTATTAATATTTCCTTATCAGGTCTTTCCATTTACAATATATACAGTTCTTTCACTACATCCAATATTTAAACAATGATTTCTATTGGAAACGGAGGCTAGCAGTAGCAAGTGAAGAAAAAACCATACACACGTACCCACATATTATTACATATATTTTTTTTTTACAAGCACACGTATTGTCGAGGCAATATATACGCAGACACAGTGTGCAGTGAGACTCGCTCTCTCTCTCTCTCTCTCTCTCTCTCTCTCTCTCTCTCTCTCTCTCACACACACACACACACACACACACACACACACACACACACACACACCTATGACAAACGGCTCATCAAACTATTCCACACATATGCATCAACTATTTACAAAACCACACACTCAATCGCTCCAGTGAATAGTGTGAGTACCGGAGGGTCTCGATCCCGTCCCCATAGATGGACCGTTTATCGTGATGACGGGACAGCTCTAATTTCAGTTGCAGTCGCATGGCCCTGCGATATAAAGATTACCTGGTGCATCATGTATAGAGCTGCATCAACGCCCTCGAGAAGGTATCTCTTGTAATCTTCGATCGTGAAACCCTTTGAGCCCTGACGATGAATACCCTTAGCCCGACTCTGGGTCGCATCTTCACCTATTCTATACAGTAGGCGTACATCTTGGATCTGAGACCCATAAACTCCACAATCTAGGAACCATTCTCCTCGTCTTTTAACAAGTCGATAACCTTCTTGATCTTAGGTGTTAACACAAAAGGATTACCGGCCGCACAATCGGACGTGTTGAATTGTTCTGCTCATGGTCGTCTTCTTCTTCCAGCTCATCAATTCCCAGGGTGTGTAGATGAATCGGATAATCGGGGTTCTGCCTCTCGAATTTAGGAATATCCCCGAGTTTTACTGAGAATTCGATGTTTTGAACCTTATAATGCCCACAGACATCAGATGCTTTGTATCTTCTCTATCGCTAGCCAGAAGCTACCATGCAAAGCAAAATACATCCCCCTTAGCAGTGTTCTGGACATAAAAGCATACATGTTTAGCGACAATATCTTCCGGAAGTGTTATGTAATTGGACCCCTCATTAAGTGAATCGTAAACATGTGAGTACAATTCATTGCGGAGTACACGATGAGTGCCTTACCGGACACCCTTCCCCCCATTACCCAGTAGACGCTCTCACTAAAAGTTACGAATCATTCAGCGATCGACTCATCCTGCGACAGTCTTTCCCAAATTTGGACAATTTTCCTCTCCTCAACAACGCCCTCCTTTTTTTTGCTTTAGGTGGAGGTGTCTGAGCTCATAGTACAGAACTGCCTCGTACTTAATAGCGGGATACCGCGGGTCGTTGTGTCATTGACGTATCTTTGATGGGCTCCCCTTCCAAAACAGCTTCACAAGCATTAAGGAAGGCGGCAGGATATCGGTAGCCAGCGTTCGAATTATCATTTTGGCAAGTGTAATGCGGCACCCAAATGCACCAGCGATCACCGAATAGTCCAGTGCGGCTGTAGGACTCACCTGGCAATCCTTAGCACGGGTGGGGTGCTGCTATTGCTACACCCAACGCAGTGTCGCAGCGATCTCCGTTGGTGACGCTCGCGAGACGGGCCAGCGCGCGGCCCGTGGTAAACGAACGAGAGTTGTGATCTCGTGCCACGGACTGACCTGGAACGTCGACGGCCAGAGCTGCATCTCAGTTTTCGATGGCGTCGTGTGCTGCTGTTGCATCGTGGTCGGTCCATGGTACATCGTCGCAGACGTCGACGGGGCCGGTTGCTGCTACTGTTGCTTCAAGATCGGCGGTGGACACATCATAGCTAGCTGCTGGTACATCGTAGATGGTGTAATTGCTGCAGGAGGGGAAGGGCGCCACCCAGCATCACCTCACCTGCACAGACAGGAGGAGGAACAAAATTAAGTACCACGTATAATTAAGTAAAATAAATATGTGTGTAGGGATCTATACTTTTTGAAGTTATTTTAAACATTAGTCAGCGGACTGGGCTACATTGTGCGCGGCGGTGGGTACATCAATGGCTGCTGCTGGTATGTCATTGGTGACAATGAGTAATGCCATGAGCCAAGCTGCACGACACGCTGTGGATGCATCCACTTTCCTGACTGCAGCTGCTGCATGGCTAGCTTTGCATACAGACGTTTTTATAGGTGTCTGCACCATCATTGACAGGGTTAGTGCCGGCCTCGGTGGCCGTGCGGTTCTAGGCGCTTCAGTCCGGAGCCGCGTGACTGTCACGGTCGCAGGTTCGAGTGCTGCCTCGGGCATGGATGTGTGTGATGTCCTTGGGTTAGTTAGGTTTAAGTAGTTCTAAGTTCTAGGGGACTGATGACCTCAGATGTTAAGTCCCATAGTGCTCAGAGCCATTTGAACCATTTTGACAGGGTTAGTACAACCCCCCACCCAGCTTATCACCTGCACAGACAGGAGGAGGAACAAAATTAAGTATCACGAATAATTTAGAAAAATGAAGTTCGTAGGGGTATATAGTTTTTC
The DNA here is from genome assembly GCF_021461395.2 of Schistocerca americana. Classification (NCBI taxonomy): domain Eukaryota; kingdom Metazoa; phylum Arthropoda; class Insecta; order Orthoptera; family Acrididae; genus Schistocerca; species Schistocerca americana. Next base: position 925,478,938 of record NC_060130.1, read on the forward strand.
TGCTTACATTCAAAATTAGTCAGTGTGCTGGTCTGCATCATCTTGGATGGCGGAGCAGGCTGCAATAACGGAGATGGCGTTCTGGGCTGCTGCACCTCAGACCGTGGCTGCATCATCGTGGACGGGGCTGCAAGTTCACCACCCGGCATCTCCTCGTGATCATCAACACAGACAGAGCAAGGAACAATATTATCAGGCATAATTAAATATATATGTAGACACACACTGCGTTTCTACTAATGTTCAAAATTAGCTTCCTCTGAATGGGGCAGTGGGATCTTATTGGCCGTTATTTCCAGCAAAAGCCAGTCAATCGCAACCTGCTCATCGAGTACATCTACAAACAAACGTCACGTTAGTAATACATACACGCAATTATGTTAGAAGAAGAAAACGAAGAAGAAGAAGAAGAAGAAGAATTACTACTCACTAATTGGGTCCTCGATGATCGTCATCATGCGCCAAGAGGTGATGTTGCAGAAAGGGGTCAATACATCCACTTGTGACTCATTAGCGAGTGTACCTACAAGAAGATAACAACACTTAGTTACGAAATTGTAGCATGCTGCAGGTGACAAACAGGTCAGCAATTTGTCTTATAATCGAAACAAATGGTTGTAGCTTCGCTTTAAGTTGCATTGAGAAGTATCTATTTTTTATTTTTTTATTTTTAGATGGTGACTAGTTTCGGACACCTGAGTCGATTACCACATAATCCTACAAAGAAGGCGATAGTTGACATCTCAGTGTTATACAAACGAGGCACATATTCATAACACAATTATAGTACACTAATATAAGTGTGAGGTATACAAATTTGTCATGGTTCTACTATACAAGTTGCCTTACCAGTTAGATACCGTGCTGAAGTGTGAGAAAAACGGGCGATAGCCCATGTACGGAAACTGCACTTGCAGTAATCAAAGCGGTATATGGCCGACTTAACAACAGCAAATTGCACCACATTGGACGGACATCAGCGAACTGGTTTGCAGAGACACCAGTGGTTACCAGGTAAACTCTAGAGGCCGCTGACAGCGGCGAGCGTCGAATATAAAATGTTTGCAGACTAAACAATACATTATTTTTCGTTTTATTAACTTAACATATGTTTTAAAAGCCTATATTGCCAACAACTCTTTTTTTTTTCTCTTAAGACCACTCATTGATCACCAATGGGTCGAATTATACCAAACTGCTGTGTGTCACGTCATTTATTGACGTCACCTTGAGAACAAACTGTAGTTGCATGAGTCACGCTCAGTAGTAACACTGTTATGCGCTACACATAATGTGTCCAGTCCCTAAAAAATTACATGTCTGAGCGTAGCTTATACAACTGCAGCGTTTTCTGGAAATGACGTCATGTAATGACGTAAGGCAGAGCTTTTTGGTGTAATTCGCCCCACTGCAGACCAATGAAAAACCTGAACTAAAACTTAATCCCACCCTGAACAGGCCATGAAGGCCAAAGGGTACTGACCGGCCGCCGTGTCATCCTTAGACCATATGCATCATAATCGGATGCGGATATGGAGGGGCATGTGGTCAACACACCGCTCTCCCGGCCGAATGTCAGTTTCCGAGACCGGAGCCGATACTTATCAATCAAATAGATCCTCAGTTTGCCTCACAAGGGCTGAGTGCATCCCGCTTGCCAACAGCGCTCGGCAGACCAGATGGTCACCCATCCCGACAGCGCTTAACTTAGGTGATCTGACGGGAACTGGTGTTAGAATTTTTGGCATTTTAGTATTTTTAAATCTATATGAAGTTAATAAAAGTAAAAATAATGTACTGTTTAGTCAAAAAACGCGCGCCGCTGTCAGCGGCCTCTAGAATTTACTTGGTGACCATTTGCGTCTCTGCGCACCAGTTCTCGAGTATCCGTCCTATGTGGTGCAATTTTCTGTTATTAAGTCGGCCATATACCGCTTTGATCACTGCAGGGGCAGTTTCTGTACATGAGCTATCGCCTATTTTTCTCACACTTGCACCGCCGCTGGCCGGTGTAGCCGTGCGGTTCTAGGCTCTACAGTCTGGAACCGCGTGACCGCTACGTCGCAGGTTCGAATCCTACCTCGCGCTTGGATGTGTGTGATGTCCTTAGGTTAGTTAGGGTTAAGTAGTTCTAAGTTCTAGGGGACTGATGACCACAGATGTTAAGTCCCATAGTGCTCAGAGCCATTTTGAGCCTTACACCGCGATATGTAACTAGTAAGGCAACTTTTATAACAGAACCATAATAAATTTGTATACCTTACACGTATATCGGTGTACTATAATTGTATTATGAATGTATGCCTCGTTTGTATAAGATTGACATGTCAACTGTAATCTTGTTTGTAGGAAGGTTTGAAAACTAGTCACGAGGTGGTGTCGCCGCTATCAAGCGAGCCCCACCCACACAAATAGATAACTTCAACTAGCAGCGACTTACCCCGGCCAGGAGCAGGCAGTTATCTGAAATCCACACGTCGTCAGAGCCGTACGATGGTCTTGCCTCTCGGTAGTGACGCGTGGTCGTCCGGAGCTCTGTCTTCTTGAGACCGCACATTTTCGTGACCACCGCTGCCAGCAATCATTTACAGTGTCTACATTCCTGCAAAGTCTTCCTGCAGTACTGCAGAAGGACCATCCAGCTTCTCGTAGCTCTATTGCACCACCTCGTTCAAAGTCAGTGAGGTACTGATAATGGCAGTCTTGACTAACATCACCTCACCACGTCAAATCTCAAAGGTAACTAACGTTCACGACCGTTGTAGCGAGTATTTAAAGTAAACTTGATTTGCATCCTCATAGTGGCGCTACTAGCTCCACTCTTATGTGACTGGCGCGAAATCTGAATAGCCATCAGCCTTCAGATGTACGTAGAAATCCGCCTACCAACTTTCGTTTGTGTCACACAACTACTTTTTGGTGTTGCGATTTCTTTGCCGCCAGTGTATATTTATACAGGGTGGACCATTGATCGTGACCGGGCCAAATATCTCACTATATAAGCGCCAGACGAAGAAACTACAAAGTACGAAACTTGTCTAGCTTGAAGGGGGAAATCAGATGGCACTATGGTTGGCCCGCTAGATGGCACTGCCATAGGTCAAACAGATATCAACTGTGTTTTTTTAAATAGGAACCCCCATTTTTTTATTACATATTCGTGTAGTACGTAAATAAATATGAGTGTTTTAGTTGGACCACTTTTTTCGCTTTGTGACTGATGGCGCTGTAATAGTCACAAACATATGGTTCACAATTTTAGACGAACAGTTGGTAACAGGTAGGTTTTTTTAAATTAAAATACAGAACTTAGGTGCGCTTGAACATTTTATTTCGGTTGTTCCAATGTGATACATGTACCTTTGTGAACTTATCATTTCTGAGAACGCATGCTGTTACAGCGTGATTACCTGTAAATACAACATTTATGATATAAATGCTCAAAATGATGTCCGTCAACCTCAATGCGTTTGGCAATACGTCTAACGACATTCCTCTCAACAGCGGTGGTCTAGCGGTTCTAGGCGCTCAGTCCGGAGCCGCACGACTGCTACGGTCGCAGGTTCGAATCCTGCCTCGGGCATGGATGTGTGTGATGTTCTTAGGTTAGTTAGGTTTAAGCAGTTCTAAGTTCTAGGGGACTGATGACCATAGATGTTGAGTCCCATAGTTCTCTGAGCCATTTTTTTTTTCCTCTCAACAGCGAGTAGTTCACCTTCCGTAATGTTCGCACATGCATTGACAAATCGCTGACGCACGTTGTCAGGCGTTGTCGGTGAATCACAATAGCAAATATCCCTCAACTTTCCCCACAGAAAGAAATCCGGGGACGTTATATCTGGTGAACGTGCGGGCCATGGGATGGTGCTTCGACGACTAATCCAACTGTCATGAAATACGCTATTCAATACTGCTTCAACCGGACGCGAACTATGTGCCGGACATCCATCATGTTGGAAGTACATCGCCATTCTGTCATGCAGTGAAACATCTTGTAACATCGGTAGAACATTACATAGGAAATCAGCAAACATTGCACGATTTAGATTGGCATCGATAAAATGGGGGCCAAATATCCTTCCTCTCACAGTGCCACACCATACATTAACCCTCCAAGGTCGCTGATGTTCCACTTGTCGCAGCCATCGTCGATTTTCCGTTGCCCGTTAGTGCATATTATTCCGGTTTACTTTACCGCTGTTGGTGAATGACGCTTCGTCGCTAAATAGAACGCGTGCAAAAAATCTGTCATCGTCCCGTAATTTCTCTTGTGCCCAGTGACAGAACTGTACACGACGTTCAAAGTCGTCGCCATGCAATTCCTGGTGCATAGAAATAGGATACGGGTGCAATCGATGTTGATGTAGCATTCTCAACACCGACATTTTTGAGATTTCCGATTCTCGCGCAATTTGTCTGCTACTGATGTGCGGATTAGCCGCGACAGCAGCAAAAAAACCTACTTCGGCATCATCATTTGTTGCAGGTCGTGGTTGACGTTTCACATGTGGCTGAACACTTCCTGTTCCCTTAAATAACGTAACTATCCGGCGAACGGTCCGGACACTTGGATGATGTCGTCCAGGATACCGAGCAGCATACATAGCACACGCCCGTTTGGCATTTTGATCACAATAGCTATACATCAACACGATATCGACCTTTTGAGTAATTGGTAAACGGTCCATTTTAAAACGGGTAATGTATCACGAAGCAAATACCGTCCGCACTGGCGGAATGTTACGTGATACCACGTACTTCTACGTTTGTGACTATTACAGCGCCATCTATCACAAAGCGAAAAAAGTGGTCCAACTAAAACATTCATATTTCTTTACGTGCTACACGAATACGTAATAAAAAAATGGGGTTTCCTAATTTAAAAAACACAGTTGACATCTGTTTGACCTATGGCAGCGCCATCTAGCGGGCCAACCATAACGCCATCTGGTTTCCCCCTTCAAGATAGACGAGTTTCGTTCTGTGTAGTTTCTTCGTTTGATGCTTGTTTCGTGAGATATTTGGCCCGGTCACTATCAATGGACCACCCTGTATATGATACATACATTGAAGAAATATATAGCCTGTGTCCATCCAAATATTCATTACGCTATCGCGTAAAAACTTGAATTAAATCAGCCAAGCACTTTCCGACATTTTTTGTAACAACGTTAAACAACGACCTGTCTTTACACTGGGTGTTTCCCCTATAAGTCTTCAGGAGCATTTTCTCTGCTGTGTCAGCAGATATTTGTAATTTCATTCTGACAATGTGTAGCTGGAATGAGCCCAAACAAATGCTGCTCATTAAGTCTCTCATGCGACGGCCAGGCCGGCCGGGGTGACAAGCGGTTCTAGGCGCTCAGTCCGGAACCGCGCGACCGCTACGGTCGCAGGTTCGAATCCTGCCTCGGACATGGATGTGTGTGACGTCCTTAGGTTAGTTAGGTTTAAGTAGTTCTAAGTTCTAGGGTACTGATGACCTCAGATGTTAAGTCCCATAGTGCTCAGAGCCATTTTTAGCGACGGCCAGTTTAGACGGAAAGCTTCGGTTTGTTTTCCAATTCAAACAAAATGATTTTTAAATCATAATGCCTCGGGCATGGATGTGTGTGATGTCCTAGGCTACTTAGGTTTAATAAGTTCTAAGTTCTAGGCGACTGATGACCTCAGAAGTTAAGTCGCGTAGTGCTCAGAGCCATTTTGAGCCTTGTAGACTGTTTCATTTGTAGGTACTCTCCAGTGTCCATCTTTCTGGTACTATTTGTTAATGCACGTTCTGATGATTCTTCTCTCTACTTTGAGTATTTTGTGCAGTGTTAGTTGTTTTGAAGATGGTTTCAAATGGCTCTAAGCACTATGGGACTTAACATCTGAGGTCATCATTCCCCTAGACTTAGAACTTCTTAAACTTAACTAACCTAAGGACATCACACACATCTATGCCCGAGGCAGGATTCGAACCTACGACCGTAGCGGCTGCGCGGTTCCAGACTGAAGAGCCTAGAACTGCTCGGGCACAGCGGCCGGCAAGATGGTTTCACTTGCGTATGTTATTTCTGATTGAGTAGCTGTTCTGTAATGTTTTAATTTTGTTGCTATTGACAGGCTCTTTTTGTTGTAGGTGTTCTTGGTGATATATTGTGCTCTAGTCAATTTGTTTTTCTGTTATGCTATGTTGGCTTTTCCTTGAGGTTATATGTTATGATTTCTCCCAGATATTTAAATTTATGTAAAATTTTGATTTCTTGATTTCTTATGGCAATTTTGTCATTAAAAACAAACATTTTTTCAGAATTTTAAAATGCAAAGTAACTGACTAGATTACAATAATTTAGAAAGATGGACATAAACTATCAGCCCCAACACCCTGCCACCCTCTAATTGCGAAGGTTAATTACTGCTTGCCTACAGTCATTGTTAAACTGTCGACCACCGTTGCTACAACGGTGACTATCGCTGTGTAGATACACCGATGTTTTGCAATGTCACCTTGGGCTTACGAAAACCGAGGGATTATATAGTCGATATGATACAGAGATTTTCGTGCGTAATCACCACCACCACCCTTAGAGAAATGGAAAATGGTAGCAGGAAATACGCAGGCGCCTTTTTAACTTGAAGAGCTGTCTATTACGTAGCTTCAGAAAGAATCACGAAAGTAAGCATCACAGAAATCTATATTAGGATAACATTATGCACTAATTCCACGAATGAGCAGTAACTTCAATTCAGTCCTTTTCCTTGCTTTATGTTCTTCATTTACTACCAGCATAGGATAATACATGAGGTTTTCACTGTCTACAAAACGTGCGTTCAATACGATATGGATACCGGTAGTCAAAGTTTCTCACAAAAAGTTGGGACACTATCGAAAAGTTTATGACTACGCTAAAACTAGTTCTAAAGCTGTTCTCACTTATGCTGAATAGTAGGCAGTTTAACAAAGCTGATATCTGATCGAGCTTCGTGACACAAAACGAAAATGATTACCCCGCCACGCAGAAATGACACAGGTGGTCTGGTACAGTGGTAAGACACTGGAGGACACTGGTTCGAGACCCCAAACGGTCATCCAAGTTTAGGTTTTCCATGATTATGCCATAATCAATTAAGGTGAATGCCGGGATTGTTCCTTCAAAAGGACACGACCCATCTCCTTCCCTACCTTTCTCCATAACCGAGCTTGCTCTCCGTAGGTCTCTAATGAACTCGACCGTTGGGCGTTACTGAGACCTTACCTTCGACTATTTTAAGTGTGGAAACTTCTACACCTAGTTTAACGCAAATTCTCGGACGCACTACGGCATTTTCAGCGGCTTCTGCTTTCTTAACTAATGTAACAAAACTGATATTAAAATTATGAATGAAAAAAAAACACACGACACAGGTGCAGTATTCTACATTATTATCTTACAGACAGATTTTCGGCTATTACGATATCGTCAGGTACAAGGATAAATATGTATGATTGTGAAATTTTTGTTTAGTTACAGATTTTGAAGTAATGGAACTAGAGAATATCTCAGTTGGTTTCAAAGAGGGCAGTTATTAATGTTTTATTTAGGACGAAAAAGAAATTGAATATTTCAGCAAATATGCGATGTGGAAATACACTGAAGCGCCAAAGAAACTGGTACTTTCATGCGTATTCAAATACAGAGATACGTAAACAGGAAGAATACGGCACTGCGGTCAGCAACGCCTGTATAAGACAACAAGTGTGCGGCGCAGTCGTTTGATCGGTTACTGTTGCTACAGTGGCAGGTTTTCAAGATTTAAGTGAGTTTGAACGTAGTGTTATAGTCGGTGCACGAGCAATGGGACACAGCATCTCCGAGGTAGGGATGAAGTGGGGATTTTCCCGTACGACCATTTCACGAGTGTATCGTATCAGGAATCCGGTAAAACATCAAAACTCCGACATCGCTGCAGCCGGAAAAAGATCTTGCAAGAACAGGACCAACGACCAGTAAAGAGAATCGTTCAACGTAACAGAAATTGCTGCACATTTCAATGCTGGGCCATTAACACGTATCAGCTTGCGAACCATTTAACGAAACATAATCGGTATGAGCTTTCGGAACCGAAGGCCCACTCCTGTGCCCTTGATGACCGCACGACACAAAGCTTTACGTCAACATCGGCATTGGACTGTTGATGAGTGGTCGGACGAGTCTAGAGTCAGATTATATCGAGCGAATGGATGTGTAAGGGTATGGAGACAACCTCATGAATCCATGGACCCTGCATGTCAGTAGGGGACTGTTGAAGCTGGTGAAGGCTCTGTAATGGTGTGGGGCGTGTGCAGTTGGAATGATATGGGACCCCTGATACGCCTAGATACAACTCTGACAGGTGACACGAATGTAAGCATTCCGTCTGACCACCTGCATCCATTCATGTCTATTGTGCATTCCGACGGACTTGAAATTCCAGCAGGACAAAGCAACACCCCACATGTCCAGAATTGCTGCAGAATGGCTCCAGGAGCACTCTTCTGAGGTTAAACGCTTCCGCTGACCACCAAGTTACCCAGACATGAACATTATTGAGCATATCTGGAATGACTTGCAACGTGCTGTTCAGATGAGATTTCCACCCCCATGTACTCTTACTGATTTATGGACAACCCTGCAGGATTCATGGGGTCTGTTCGCTCCAGCACTACGTCAGACGTTAGTCGAGTCAATGCCACGTCGTGTTACGGCACTTCTGCGTCCTCGAGGGGGCCATACACGATACTTGGCAGGTGTACGAGTTTCTTTGATTGTTCAGTGTATTTAGGTTAGTTAAAATATGACACATTAAATAACGAACTACATGACAAATTACAGTTGTTCAGAGATGATTAGTAATTTAAACAATATACAGTAAAATTTGGTGGCATGTCCAAGGGGATGATTGAACAAGATAATGTCCTTCAAAGATCTAATAAATGAGAATAAATAGGTAAATGAAACAGCAGATAAAAAAAAACAAATACAAAGTAAAATTTTAACAGTTCGAGTGAAGTATAGATTGTGAAATAAAGGAAATAAGCGGGCATGTTATTCCCTTGGATATTTCACCAACACATACAACCACAGACTGTATATAATACGCATTACCTCTTATCATGCAAACGTACACAAATGTGCATATTTTCGATCTTTTATAAGTAATAAGGTATTCATTGACTAAAGGAAATATGACATCTTAATTCAAGATACTAAGAAGAATGCGAAAATTACAGTTTGTAAGAAAAAAGTACACAAAAATGAGGAGAAAGTAAAAAACAGCATTACGTTAACAAGGACAGATTGTAGCAGTGATACATAATTCACTGTCATACAATGTTGGGGAAAAATTTCATATAAAATGAAACTTAAACTACAGAAAACCAACCTAAAAATAGGATTAAGAACTCAAAACACAGTGCAGTCACAAATCAGTCGTAAAATAGAACAATCCTGTAAATTTACACCTTTCGGAGATTTTAGGTTAAAATGCGGCAACTGTGAGAGAATTTGCACAGGGCAACGTGGAGGAAATTTCAAAACAAGTTTTAAAGAATATCTAAACCTAACTGGCGCTGGCCTACCCTCATTTAGAACGAACTTAAAAGAACAAAACCACACGGCCAGTGACATGACACACTTCCTATCAGTCCTACATATTTTAGAGAAAGGCAGCGTACTAAACATTTTGAAGAAATAGAAATTTTCGCATACTCATTGAAACATCCTAAAGATATTTTAAATGATGAGTCCGATCTACAAAAAGCAAAAAGACTTCGAAAATTTCGCTTGTGTTCTTTAATGACAACACGTTTCTTTTATCTGCTAACAGATATAATACGAATTAGAAACAGCAGTATGTATTTTATACAATGTGTAACAAAAAAATATTTCCATGTACAGCAATTGCAAAAGAAAAATGCATATAATTATATTTTCGTAACCAATTCCTTATTCTTGTAATGTTACGCGCAGGTTGGCGAGCTAAGCGTCCGCCTAGAATTCGTATGAGGTAAGATGAATTTGTTGTACAGCTGAGCGCTGGTGAACAGCCCAGGACCTTCAAAGCGCCGCGGCCGGTCCAGGGGCATCGACCATTGCAGGCACAAGGCCTGCACCGGAAATGGGGAAAATCCCAGTACGGAGAATTTTGAAGCATAAGAGAACAGAGAAAGCTCCAAGAACTGGCGGAGTGTGAGACAAGCTGAAAGATGATTTCTTACAGCTTTTTGAATAATGAATATTAATGAAAATCTGAACTCATCGGTGATCTCAGATAAATGAGGTGCATTCAGTGACGTAAAAATATTTCAGTATCTTTAAAACTGCAGAAGTTAATATCCCACAGCGAATAAACATTTTCGCAATGATCCTCTGAATTAACAACTTTTAATCACTTCATGCGATTTCAACAAATTATAGTACTGTCCATACCTATCATACCTCAAAGCTACGTCTATTTTATGTATTGATATATTACTCCTTTTATAAACGCAGAAGTTTGTCAGAAAATCGTATTCTCCACATTTTATACACCAAATGGTTACAACATTAGTACCTCATACTTTTTCATACCTGTGTTTTTTTAACTAACAGTTTGCTATTTTGCCGTAACTTCATTTAAATGTTGATTGCAAGTGATATTAGAAAACTATGCTAAATTTTGAAAGTGGACAGTCGCATTTGTTGGCGGACACAACAAGTGAAAAGAGAACCAAAGCACGCTTCTCACAAGAAGGCATAAACAGTTGTTTAAAAATTATTTGACAACGATCTGTTCTCATTTACATTGAGCACACTTGCGCAACGATGCTACCTTATTTATTAATAACATTTCTTTTATATAAATATTATTGTTATATATTAATTTACTGCGGGAAAGTGGTCACGTTGACTCGAATAATGTTTGTAGAGCTTGGGAACCACGAATTTTTGGTGGGATTGCGCTTCAGTCAATGAGAGCTGGACTGTAGCGGAACGCTGTTGGAGTCAAGTGGAGACTGGGGCTTTTCGAGTGAAGAGCTCAAGTGAGCGAAACTAGGCGCTTTCACTCAAGTTCTGGAAGGAGGCATATCTGCTTGCGGTAACTAGTGGTATTTAATTTCTCAGGGACTTTATATTTCGAGAGGTCTGAATGTGCTCCAGTCCAGGACTTTAACTATTGCCGCTTGATTTACGGGACTGAGAATAGACAGTATGTGAGTTAGTAGTCTTTGTATCGCGTGTGTTAATTTGTGAATCATCATGTCGGATTCTGAACTTTTTTGAGCTGATGAATATTTTGTGTACTTCGATTACGGAACGAACTTAGTTTGCGCGTATCTTCGATGACTATTTACTACGTTTTTGCTACCATTCTCGTAAGGCTTTCAACGTAACTTTACTGCATTTGATAAGGGTATTCCTTTATCTGTACTTTAATCGAATATCGTATAACCATTTCCAGTTTGATTGTGATGTCCTTTATTAAAGAAACATTATTCTGCATAATTCTCTGTGACTACATCAATTACAGACATTAGAATAGACCCATTGCTATTAAATTAATCATTTGACTTTTATTTTGTACTTCTGTGTATTTTATTAACTGGCAATTCTAGACAATGCCTGTACTATTTGTCTGCAGGGTCACAGCTACAGGTTATTATTTGCAGTAAATTAGCTGCGAGACATGAAAGCAGACGTCCGCGATCGATCTTGTGACTACATCCATCTATTGTTTTGAAACAGAGTCGTGCATAGGCCAAGTACCTAAAGTATGAGTAACAGCCGATAGAGGCGCAACTGGTTTGCAGGTTTCGGACGCTGTTAGGAGGAGCAACTACTCAACAGTAACCGTTAGGTACCATCGCAAAATCTCCAAGACTGGCTAAGTTTCACGGAAGCTCGAAATTTAGTGCGGACGTCAATGCGAGATGCTTTTAATAATTTCCACAATGATAAATTGTCTCAAAATATGGTAGAAAACCCAAAGAGATTCTGGTCGTACTTAAAGTACACCAGTGGCAAAAAACAGTCAATACAGTCACTGCGCGATAGCGATGGAAATGTTACCGATGATGGTGCCATTAAAGCGGAGTTACTAAATACAGTTTTCCGTAATTCCTTCACGAAAGAAGACTAAGACAATATTCCAGAATTCTAAACCAGAACAGCTGTTAGCATGAGTGACATAAAAGCAGACATCTTAGGTGTTGCGAAACAACTCAAATCACTTAAGAAATGCATGTCTTCCGGTCCAGATGGTATACCAATCAGCTTCCTTTCAGAGTATGCGACACAATAGTGCCTTTCTTAGCGATCATACACAACCGCTAACTTGACGAAAGGTCTGTTCCTAAAGACTGGAAAGTAGCACAGCTCAGATCAATATACAAGAAAATAAATAGGAGCAACCCATTGAATTACAGACCCATATCACTGACCTCAATTTGCAGTACGATTTTGGAGCATATACTGTACTCGAACATTGTGAATTACCTTGAAGAAAATGGCTTATTGATACATAACCAACACGGATTCAGAAAATATCGTTCTTGTGCAACACAGCTAGTAATAAGTACTGTCGACAAGGGATCTCAAATTGATTCCATGTTCCTAGATTTCCTGCAGGCTTTTAATACCGTTCCTCAGAAGCGACTATTAATCAAATTGCGTGCATATGGAGTATCGTCTCAGTTGTGTGACTCGATTCGTGATTTCCTCTCAGAGAGATCACAGTTCGTAGTGGTAGACGGTAAATCATCGGACAGAACAGAAGTGATATATGGCGTTTCGCAAGGTAGTGTCATAGGCCCTATGCTGTTCCTGATCTATATAAATCATCTAGGCGATAAGCTGAGCAGCTCCCTTAGATTGTTTCCAGATGACGCTGTAATATACCGTCTAGTAAAATTATCAGAAGATCAATTCCAAATACAAAATGATCTAGAGAGACTTTCTGTATGGTGCGAAAAATGGCAATTAGCACTAAACAAAGAAAAGTGCGAGGTCATCCACATGGGTACTAAAAGAAATCCGATAAATTTTGGGTATACGATAAATCGCACAAATCTAAGGACTGTCAATTCGACTAAATACCTAGCAATTACAATTATGAGCAACTTAAATTGGAAAGATCACGGAGATAATATTGTGGGGAATGCGAAACAAAGACTGCGCTTTGTTGGCAGAACACTTAGAAGATGCGACAAACCCACTAAAGAGACAGCCTACACCACACTTGTCCGTCCTCTGCTGGAATATTGCTGCGCGGTATGGGATCCTTACCAGGTAGGATTGACGGAGGACATCGAAAAAGTGCAAAGAAGGGAAGCTCGTTTCGTGTTATCACGCAATAGAGGTGAGAGTGTCACTGATATGATACGCGAGTTGGGGTGGCAGTCACTGCAACAAATGCGGTTTTCTTTGTGGAGAGATCTATTTAGGAAATTTCGATCACCAACTTTCTCTTCAGAATGCGAAAATATTTTGTTGACATCCACCTACGTAGGGAGAAATGATAATCGTGATAAAATAAGCGAAATCAGAGCTCTAACGGAAAGATTTGGGTGTTCCTTTTCCCACGCGCCATTCGTGAGTGGAATGGTAGAGAAGTAGTTCGAAAATGGTTCGATGAACCCTCTGCCAGATACTTAAGTGTGAATTGCAAAGTAACCATGTAGATGTAGATCGCATTCCGACTGCATATGGCGTACGCTAGAAAACATTACGTATAAGGTTAGTCACATTACAATAAATTGAAAAATCAGGTATGCATAAAACATCACCATAAACACTGTCAGTAACGCAGCATAAGAAATTTGTGTCTCTTTCAATACAGATACCTCCGATGATGGGCTGCTCCCTAAACTTGTCCGCTAAAATAAAAGTGCTTCTACCAGCTAACAGCTTATGTCAAACAATTAATTATTAATATGACACCTTCACAATTTCTACAAGCTGCAGGTTATCAAATGTACAAGACAACAGTACCGCGCTTGAAAGTAGAACAGTGTGGTAGTTTTGTCAGTATCATTACGTCATATACATTAGGCTTATTTTAGTAGACAAAAGACGTCCCCTAAATTCTGCGATGCGTCGCTACACTGACGTCATGACCAACAATGCACAAACAAACTTCCCTTGTTGCTCAAAGTTAAAGAAGAAAATTACGACTGTTAGAAGCACGCACCACAGCTGTCATCAGGCGCTGGCCGGTGTTTATATGCTTGCTTGCTACGGAAGTCTTAAAATTTTCGAGCTTAGTGACGCTCAGAATTTTCAGCTTTACACAAACACCTGTGGTGCTGATAGCAGCAAGACATCATCTGTGAACTTTCGTACACAGCGTGGTCACGTCTGCGAACTTAGGTGCCGCACTGTCTAACACACTGGAGTCGAATTCACGAGAAGCGGGGCGCAAAGCTCATTCAGGCGTCCATATCTAGATCTTCCGTGGTTTCCCTGAATCATTTCGGCAAATGTCAGTCGGTTCTTCCAGCAAGGCCGTGGCCGAAGTTTATACCCCCCCCCCCCCCCCATACTTCAAGTTTCTAACGACTTCGCTGTCAATAACGTTTTGAATTCTAAGCTTCATCCTTTCCTTCTTTCCATTCTTCATGCAGAAATTTATAACAATGGATTCATTATATGATCAATCTGGGGGCAATCTGCAGCGTATGATTGGTTGTTTTGTTGTTTTTGGGGAAGGAGACCAGACAGCGTGGTCATCGGTCTCATCGGATTACGGAAGGATGGGGAAGGAAGTCGGCCGTGGCCTTTCAGAGGAACCATCCCGGCATTTTCCTGGAGTGATTTAGAGAAATCACGGCAAACCTAAATCAGGATGGCCGGACGCGGGATTGAACCGTCGTCCTCCCGAATGCGAGTCCAGTGTCTAACCACTGCGCCACCTCGCTCGGTTGCAGTGTATGATAACTGAAGAAAACTTCACAAGCCAAGATTGCTAAAAGAAATCATTTTATTGGAAGATCTGTTTCGACAGAGCTATGCTGTCGTCATCGAATATTATACTTTGAAATATTACAACATATTGACCATTAGTGTTGCAAGATGCTTTACATTGGATATACACTTCCCTCCATCATGAAGACCACTACACATCGGCATGTCATATGTAAAAGTATTACGAACAAACATAAATATAACTGTATAACGCCGATTACAAGTGTTCATGTTCACCACCAGTTGCAAGTTGCCTTTCCACCAGTAGACATCTGCTGGCGAACATGAAAAGTTGTAATAGGTGCAGTATGCTTATGTTACTGTTTGCACGCTCTGGGGCGCCTTGCCACGGCTCGCGCAACTTCTCCCGTCAGAGGTTCGAGTCCTCTCTCGGGCATGGGTGTGTGTAATGCCTTAGCGTAAGTTAGTTTACGTTAGATTAAGTAGTGTGTAAGCCTAGGGACCGAGGACCTCAGCAGTTTGGTCCCATAGGAACTTACCACCACCATCGTCACACAATATTTTTATACAGGATGGAAAGTATTTAAACTCTGGGAGGTTGTAGAGGACATTAAAACAAATATTTTTCCCTAAAGTCATTTTTCGTATGAGGAGTATTTAAACCGGTAGAGGAAGATTTCTCTGGCGGCAAATTAATTAAACCAACAAACACTTTTCCATTTTTTTATGACCAAGAGACAACAACTAGGTAGCAAATACGGCCCAATTAAATAGTCCCCAACAACACTGACCCACACATTAACGAAGAACCGCATTTGATGGGCGCTAGTAACTGTGGCGTGTGGGTTATCCTCACTCCAAACATGCGAATTGTGCTTGTTGAAGACTCCATCACCCCCGAACGTTGCTTCATCGGTAAACAACGCAGAGGATGGAAATGTAGGATGCATTTCACATTGTTCCAGGTACCACTGCAAAAACTGTGCTCTGGGTGGATAATCAAAAATGGTTCAAATGGCTCTTAGCACTATGGGGCTTAACTGCTGTGGTCATCAGTCCCCTAGAACTTAGAACTACTTAAACCTAACTAACCTAAGGACATCACACACATCCATGCCCGAGGCAGGATTCGAACCTGCGACCGGAGCGGTCCCGCGGTTCCAAACTGAAGCGCCTAGACCGCACGGCCACACCCGGCCGGCGGTGAATAATCAACTGGTTCCAGGTTGTGGACACACTGTACGTGAAATGAACGTAACAACTGCTCTCGTCTGATTCGTCCCCATGTTACGTGCAATTGGACGAGTGCTGATTGAAGGATCCCGTTCCACACGCTGCTAGACAGCTTCCTCAACTTGCAGCGTTCTTACCGTGCGACGGCGTCCCAGTCCAGGTAATCTGCTAAATGACCCGGTCTCACGCAGACGTTGGTACACGGCAGCGAAGGTCGTATGATGCGGGATAGAGCGATTAGGATATTGTTGTTGATAAACCCGCTGTGCAGCTCGTCCGTTGTGGTGCGCTACGTAGTACGCACCAACCATATCAGTGTTCTCACTCCAGGTGTATGGCTACATTAGTAAACAGAGACAATGCACTGCTGCACTGGTGGACAACAATTGCCTACAACTGAAGTGCGTAATACGACCTCTAACAACTGAAGTACGTAATACGGTCTCCATTGGTTCAAATAATCCTCATAGGAAAAAATGACATTGGGGCAAAATATTTGTTTTGATGTCCCCTACAACCTCCCAGAGTTTGTCGGTTTAAATACTTTTCACCCTGTATTTGAAATGCCAGTGTATAGTAATCTTCATGGTAGTAGGAAGCGTATATGCAATGTGAAGTAACTTGCAGCACTAATGGACAATATACTGCAAACATTTTAAAGCATAAGACCCGATTTTGACAGCATGGTTCTGTCGAAACCGCTTACCCAATAATACGCTTTTTAGCGATCTTGACTTGTGAAGCGTTCTTCAGTTATCATCACACTCTGTCATTTGAGTGTTCCTACCATTTGACGGTTACAGCACACTTTTTTTCGTGTACCTGTAGTTCATTTATGTATTAATGCTATCCGTAGCTGATGATTAATACAGAAATGCATAATGGGAGAAGCAACCGCATGGTGGGGATAAGGAGGAGGCTGGGAGAGTGAGGAATAGCAGGTTAGAGGTGGGAGACGGTAAAGTGCTACTTGTGGGAGCATACAGAGATGTGGTGGAGAGAAGGTAGGATAGCTAGGTGCAGTCGGGAGGTTTGACGGAGGGCAGGGAGGGAAGGGGTTAGTGGAAAAGGAAAGAACTAAAAAGACTGTGAGTGCATTGGTGGAACAGAGGGTTGTGTAGAGCTGGAATGGGGACAGGGAAAGGGCTAGATGGGTAAGGACAATGACTAGCACCGGCTGAGGCCAGGAGAGTTACGGGAAAGTAGGACATATTGTTGGCCGAGTTTCCACCTGCGCAGTTCAGAAAAGTTGGTGTCTGTGGAAAGGATCCAGATGGTAAAGGCTGTGAATCAGTCACTGAAATGAAGAACGTGTCTTTGAAATGAAGAACGTGTTGGGCAGCGTGCACAGCAACTAGGTGGTCCAGCTGCTTCTTGACAACAGTTTGTCAGTTGCCGTTCATGTGCACAGATAGCTTGTTGGCTGTCATGCTCACATAGAATGCAGCACAGTGGTTTCAGTTTAGCTTGCAGATCGGATGTCTGGTTTCACTGGTAGCCCTGGATCTGATGGGGTAGGTGATGCTTGTGACTGGACTGGAGTAGGTGATGGAGGGAGAATGTATGGGACAGGTCTTGCGTCTAGGTCTATTACAGGGATATGAGCCATGAGGCTAGGGGTTGGGGGCAGGGGTTGTGTAGGGATTGCATCCTCCGTATGTATTCGACAATGTTGATTTCATTGTCTCCACTGTCACTGCCTGGAATAATTTTTATAGCATAAGGGATATCAAATGCATCACTCTGGCCTCAGCTCTTCCAAAATCTGAAGAGTCCCAGAGGCTTAAATTGTCTCCCTCTACCAGAGGATTAGGTCACATAGGTGTTACAGAACTTCAGATATTTCAAAACAAGTGAAGCAATTCATTACAGCAGATTCCTGTTCTAGACTTGAACGTGATCAGTTCCATTCCATCAGACATTCACAACTAACTTGGAAGATACGCTGTAAATGTGTGGAAAGTGGCTCTACTCAGTGCAGCCCTCTCTACAAAAGCCAGTAGTTCCTGAACGGAAAAGATTTGTGCTGGCTAGCAGCAGCACAGTTAATGGTGAGAGAAGTGCAGTAACTTTTTGGTCATTCATTAATTCAGCACCAAGTAACTATAACACTATTACACAGCTTTACAATACACTGTCAATAGGCATTTACCAGTCCAGTTTGTTTACCACCAACAGTACATAAATTACTGACACCATTACACTAACAAATTAAACATTAGGAATATATTTCACGTAGCAGCTCACTTACAACCGCAAATAAGTACTCAATAAACTGAAAATAACTCCACTATGCAAACACGTGCTCAGTCAAGTTATTTTGTCTACTTGCATAAGAGAACTGCACAGGAAACTTTGGGAAGGTATAGTCTGTGAACAGAAAAGGGAGCAGCGGCTATGGTGGGGAAGTTGTCTTTCCCGGAAGAACACTGCAGCAACCACACATGCCTAAGAATCAATTTCCCCTCCAGCGGTGTAGAACAGTGTGCAGAGATTTACGTAGATTTTGACTATATGCATTACCTTGATTAGTGTTATTAATAACTCGTATCTTCACTCAATGTAAGTTATAACACAATTGTAAAAAATAAACACCCCCAGGGCAGGTCTGCACACTGCATCACCAGTGATTCATAAGGTACCATGTGGAAGGCCTGTATAGATTTGTGAAACACCCTGTAGTTGGTTCTTGTGTCGTATTTGGGTAGATAGAGAGGGGAATCACCTGCTCGTCCATCGGTTTGGAGCCCTCTGAAGGAGGGAAGTGCTACTTACCTTCCCTCGCACTTCTACCCCACAAATCTCCCCTCTCCACCCAGTTACATCCCCGCAACACAGTTCATCCCTTAATATGGCTCTACTGCAGCTAGATGTGGTACACACATTTAATATTCGTTTCTAACCCATTTCATTATGAGATAGACATTAATTTCATGCCGTTAGAACAATATTTTTAATAATCTGATTTTTCCATCCCCTGAAACGCCGTAACTACTCCTCCTAGAGAACAGATGCACAGGGTCGCTTTTTAGGAAATTTAATGTAGTTTGAGTCTATACTGAGAAATATCTTCGCTAGAAGCCGCAATTTTAGAGTTATTCGAGAAAAATATACAGAAGTGACTCTTAAAACCCAGCCCAACACCCACACCCCACCAGTCAGAATTTTTAGTATGTTGTTCCACTCCCTCCTAGCACTGTTCCAAAATTTGGGACTACCTGATTTCCCCCCCTCCCCCCCCTCGAACTGTTTTGGCCTTCGTTGATTGGGCTAGAATGGGTATAATTCTAGCTGCGATACGGGCCACAAAACAGGAAATAAATTGGCTATGCGACTTTAACAAAGGGCAGATTGTGATCGTCTGTCGCCCAGAAACTACGAAGTTGGTCGGTTGTTGGCGTGTTACTGTTACTGCTGTGAGTATGTATGGAAAACGGTTGAGGATGGTGAACCTACGAGTAGCCGGCGTGGTGTTGTGTGTCTACACCTCATCGCTGGAGGAGGAAGTCGGAGGCTTGCCGCTCTGGAAATCAGGATAGAAGGCGATCTATGACATATCTGATGACAGAGTTCGATTCTGGTGCAGGCCACCATTCAGCACACGTTACTGAACATTGCGCTCAGCACGAGTACACCCCTACCTGTTTCCATACTAACTACAAGGAAATCGTCAATTACGATTGCAGAGAGCACGATATCTTCCAGATTAGACAGTGGATCAATGAAAACTTGTCGCCTGGTCGGATAAATCACGTTTCTTGGCACTCCAGCTCGCTGGATATGCCGCCATCCTGGCGAGAGGCTGAGCGAAACGAGCACCGCGCCATGGACGCATGCCGATGAAGGCAGTATTACGTTGTCGGGGACATTCACCTGGGCATCCATGACAACTATAGTATCAGTCGAAGGCACCATGGCATGTGTACTACGAGGACATCATTATGGGCCACCTATATCCTTGCTTGCTTGGTGTGTTCCTCGAAGGCGATGGCATCTTCCAGCAGGGTACCTGACAGAGTCACAACGCCAGAATCGTGGTACAGTGGTATGAGGACCGTGACAGCGATTTCATATCAATATCTCGGTCACCAAATTCGCCCGAACCCAATGTAACACATCTGGGAGGGTATTGGGTACTTGATACATCCAGTAACCGACCGAGGTCTTGTCGATTAGCAGGCGGTGGTGACCGAGATGTTCTAGACGCTTCAGTCCAGAACCGCGCTGCTGCTACGGTCGCAGGTTCGAATCCTGCCTCGAGCATGGATGTGTGTGATGTCCTTAGGATAGTTAGGTTTAATTAGTTCTAAGTTCTAGGGGACTGATGACCTTAGCAGTTAAGTCCTATAGTGCTCAGAGCCATTTGAACCATTTTGACAATTCTCTCTCGTATATCGTGCAAATAGTAAATATTCGCCGAATACGGCATATTCATCTAACGCGCCATTGACATGTAAGCACTATTCGACGGTTCCGCAATGCAACACTAATAGGAACGGTAAGACTAGTATCATCGAATCAAGCGAATGTTGATGATGTATTCCTTCGAAGAACAATTCAATATGCTTCTCATTTACGGAGAATGCCAACGAAATTCAGTGAGAGCTAGAGACTTGTACGCTGAAAGATATCCTCAACGAACTCACCCTACACGTCATACATTTAAATATTAGTATGATAAATCGAGAACAACCAGATCTTTAACGCATCGGAGACATACCCAGCAAAGAAAAGTTACTAACGAGGAAATAGAAATTGGTTCTCTTGCCACTGAGGTTGGAGATCCTTGTGTTAGTTTTCGTCAAATCGCAAGGAGATCTGGCATGAGCCAGAGTAGTGTCGTTCGTGTTCTGCATCGCCATAAATATCCTAGTTACCATATCAGTCCCCACCAAGAATTAACTGGTACGGATTGTATGCGTCACATTAAATTCTGCCGATGGGCTCAACTTCAGATTCAGAGGGCTAACACACTTATTAATTCGATTTTATTTACTGGCGAGGCTACATTCACGAACCATGGAAATCTTAATTTGCATAACACGCAGTATTGGGCAACTGAAAATCTATGTTAGCTGCGGCAAGCTGCACGCCAAAAGCCGTGGTCGGTGAATGTATGGTATGAGATTCTGGAGGACAGATTTATACGCCCCTATTTCATCGAAGGAAATCTTAATGGCACGAAGTATACCACATTCCTGTAAGAAACATTAGGTCTGTTATTGGAAGAAATACCTTTAGGAAATGGAACAGAATGTGGTATCAACACGATGGGTGCCCGGCACATTTTTCGCTGATGGCTAGAAACGAATTGCAGAGACAATTTCCAAATCGTTGGATTGGACGCGGAAGAGATGTGTCGTGGCCGGCTCGTTCGTCAGACTTGACGCCTCTGGATTTTTGCTTTTGGGGATTCGTAAAAGACATTGTTTATAAAGACGATAAAGACGATAAAGACGATAAAGAAGATATGTGAGAGAGAATTGTCAGAGCATATGCTTCGATAAGTGCCGATGTGATAAGTCCATGATAAGATGATTGCAGTACTGCATTGATACCAATGGTCGTGACTTCTTGTTCGTTGACCTTCAAAGACCTTACTCTTACACATCATTGGATTCGTCTGGATAGCCGCTATCAGAAAACAAGTACCAAAGTATAGAATCCCATTTGAAAAAACAAAGTTGACCTTCATATCTCTGAAGTGACCCCACCTGGCAACAAAAGATCAACGTCACATTATGGCCCCCGGTGTCCCATGCAACTTTTGTCCCACAAACCTTTCAGCTCCTATCATACTTTCGGAGTTATTCTTGATGGCAATGGTTAGTGACTCATTCTGTATATATATATATATATATATATATATATATATATATATATATATATATATATATATAACAATTCTGTTATGTTTTGGGAAATTACATGTAAACAAAAAATACGGTTTTCTTCAAATTACCGTTTGTCTTGGGCGTGCCTTCCACTATTGGACATTGTTGCGCCCTCTTACTTCACCCCAACTTGTAAAAATGTTCGATCTTTACGTGGACAGGAAGCTCAGTCAAAATACGAGTATCATCATACACTCTGATCAGCGGTTGTGTCTGAGACGACGTGGAGCAAAAATGTGCAATAACACAACAGTAGGAAGTAAAAGGCCATTTCGATCATTACACACAATGACACGCTGGTAAGTAGGAGGGGACATGGGGCACTGACCAAGTGCGGGAGCACTACTAGTCATCGTTGTTCAATGTTGCAGTTCATTGCCGTGTTAATAAAGCCGGTGCAACGTCGGAGTACCTTAGCAACGTGGTCATCGAGATGTGTGAAATGGGAAACCACGCACGGGATAGGTACTAGTCAATAGAGAGTTTCGTGAAAAGTGCCACTGGATCCAAGTGAACTCTCTTTGAAAGAGGATGCCAGGAGGTGGTCGAAGAGTGTCAGGAAAGGTCAGCAACAAGTAGCTACAGACAAAGACGATTGTCATGTTTTGCTTACAGCAGACGGAATAAGTAGCAGGGTGGGAATTAATTGCAGTGAGAATTTCAGAGCAAATACAGGACACAGAATAGCAATGGAAGTGGTGTTTGTGAAGCAGGCCGATAAAACGTTACAATGGGTGGAGGAACATTTGCAGTGTAGACACACTGAATAGGGCCTTGTTTCGTACTCAGATGACACACTTTTATGTCAGGCGTTACAATCAATACGTTTACAACTGAAGTGAAGTGAGTGTGTAACACGAAATAGTTCCGTGTTTTCCCTATAAGGTTCGAACATCTTGGTGAAAGTCTAGTGATGTGGATAGTTAATAGAATTGCTGACCGTACAACCACCGAGTGATTGGTCATTGTCATTAGACAGATCGTAGAAGTAGAGACTCTTTCCTTTAATCGACAACATCGTTAATTCCCATACCATCCGATGGGTGGACGACGTGCTTCACGCCGAGAGTATCACACGAGTACTATGATCACCTTATTTTCTTCACATCAGCGCTGTTGAAATTTGTCTAGTATTCGACTGGAAGACGCACTGCAAGAAAACAGCTACTTTCTACAAGCTGCAGAATCTGTTATTAAAGAGCAGTATATTATTCCTTCGGAATACTACAGTAATCTCAATGAATATCTGTAATATAATCGCGCAACAGTACAGATCGTTCGCGGGGAACGGCACACCGTTTCAGGAAGATAGTACATACAGTTGCTTAAACTATTTAGAACTATTCTACATGGGCAAAGTTTCTCCTTATGCCTTCGTATCATTCGAAGCAAGTATAATTTTTAATTTAATCGTATGGCGAGGGCCCCTCGTCGGGCAGGCCGTTCGCCGGGTGCCGGTCATTCAATTTGACGCCACTTCGGCTACCTGCAGTCGATGAGGATGGTAGGATGAGGATGAGGGCAGCACAACATCCAGTCCCTGGGCGCAGAAAAATTCCCCGACCCAGCCGGTAATCGAACCCGTGCGCAGAGTATTGACAGTCCGTCACGCTGACCATTCAGCTACCGGACAGCAAGTATAATGCACCATGGACCTTGCCGTTGGTGGGGAGGCTTGCGTGCCTCAGCGATACAGATAGCCGTACCGTAGGTGCAACCACAACGGAGGGGTATCTGTTGAGAGGCCAGACAAACGTGTGGTTCCTGAAGAGGGGCAGCAGCCTTTTCAGTAGTTGCAAGGGCAACAGTCTGGATGATTGACTGATCTGGCCTTGTAACAATAACCAAAACGGCCTTGCTGTGCTGGTACTGCGAACGGCTGAAAGCAAGGGGAAACTACAGCCGTAATTTTTCCCGAGGGCATGCAGCTTTACTGTATGATTACATGATGATGGCGTCCTCTTGGGTAAAATATTCCGGAGGTAAAATAGTCCCCCATTCGGATCTCCGGGCGGGGACTACTCAAGAGGATGTCGTTATCAGGAGAAAGAAAACTGGCGTTCTACGGATCGGAGCGTGGAATGTCAGATCCCTTAATCGGGAAGGCAGGTTAGAAAATTTATAAAGGGAAATGGATAGGTTGAAGTTAGATATAGTGGGAATTAGTGAAGTTCGGTGGCAGGAGGAACAAGACTTCTGGTCAGGTGACTACAGGGTTATAAACACAAAATCAAATAGGGGTAATGCAGGAGTAGGTTTAATAATGAATAGGAAAATAGGAATGCGGGTAAGTTACTACAAACAGCATAGTGAACGCATTATTGTGGCCAAGATAGATACGAAGCCCACACCTACTACAGTAGTACAAGTTTATATGCCAACTAGCTCTGCAAATGACGAAGAAATTGAAGAAATGTATGATGAAATAAAAGAAATTATTCAGATTGTGAAGGGAGACGAAAATTTAATAGTCATGGGTGACTGGAATTCGAGTGTAGGAAAAGGGAGAGAAGGAAACATAGTAGGTGAATATGGATTGGGGGACAGAAATGAAAGAGGAAGCCGCCTGGTAGAATTTTGCACAGAGCACAACATAATCATAACTAACACTTGGTTTAAGAATCATGAAAGAAGGTTGTATACATGGAAGAACCCTGGAGATACTAAAAGGTATCAGATAGATTATATAATGGTAAGACAGAGATTTAGGAACCAGGTTTTAAATTGTAAGACATTTCCAGGGGCAGATGTGGACTCTGACCACAATCTACTGGTTATGACCTGTAGATTAAAACTGAAGAAACTGCAAAAAGGTGAGAATTTAAGGAGATGGAACCTGGATAAACTAAAAGAACCGGAGGTTGTACAGAGATTCAGGGAGAGCATAAGAGAGCAATTGACAGGAATGGGGGAAATAAATACAGTAGAAGAAGAATGGGTAGCTTTGAGGGATGAAGTAGTGAAGGCAGCAGAGGATCAAGTAGGTAAAAAGACGAGGGCTAGTAGAAATCCTTGGGTAACAGAAGAAATATTGAATTTGATTGATGAAAGGAGAAAATATAAAAATGCAGTAAGTGAGACTGGCAAAAAGGAATACAAACGTCTCAAAAATGAGATCGACAGGAAGTGCAAAATGGCTAAGCAGGGATGGCTAGAGGACAAATGTAAGGATGTAGAGGCCTATCTCACTAGGGGTAAGATCGATACCGCCTACAGGAAAATTAAAGAGACCTTTGGGGAAAAGAGAACCACTTGTATGAATATCAAGAGCTCAGATGGAAACCCAGTTCTAAGCAAAGAAGGGAAAGCAGAAAGGTGGAAGGAGTATATAGAGGGTCTATACAAGGGCGATGTACTTGAGGACAATATTATGGAAATGGAAGAGGATGTAGATGATGATGAAATGGGAGATATGATACTGCGTGAAGAGTTTGACAGGGCACTGAAAGACCTGAGTCGAAACAAAGCCCCCGGAGTAGACAATATTCCATTGGAACTACTGACGGCCGTGGGAGAGCCAGTCCTCACAAAACTCTACCATCTGGTGAGCAAGATGTATGAAACAGGCGAAATACCCTCAGACTTCAAGAAGAATATAATAATTCCAATCCCAAAGAAAGCAGGTGTTGACAGATGTGAAAATTACAGAACTATCAGCTTAATAAGTCACAGCTGCAAAATACTAACACGAATTCTTTACAGACGAATGGAAAAACTGGTAGAGGCCAACCTCGGGGAAGATCAGTTTGGATTCCGTAGAAACACTGGAACACGTGAGGCAATACTGACCTTACGACTTATCTTAGAAGAAAGATTAAGGAAAGGCAAACCTACGTTTCTAGCATTTGTAGACTTAGAGAAATCTTTTGAAAATGTTGACTGGAATACTCTCTTTCAAATTCTAAAGGTGGCAGGGGTAAAATACAGGGAGCGAAAGGCTATTTACAATTTGTACAGAAACCAGATGGCAGTTATAAGAGTCGAGGGACATGAAAGGTAAGCAGTGGTTGGGAAGGGAGTAAGACAGGGTTGTAGCCTCTCCCCGATGTTGTTCAATCTGTATATTGAGCAAGCAGTAAAGGAAACAAAAGAAAAATTCGGAGTAGGTATTAAAATTCATGGAGAAGAAATAAAAACTTTGAGGTTCGCTGATGACATTGTAATTCTGTCAGAGACAGCAAAGGACTTGGAAGAGCAGTTGAATGGAATGGACAGTGTCTTGAAAGGAGGATATAAGATGAACATCAACAAAAGCAAAACAAGGATAATGGAATGTAGTTTAATTAAGTCGGGTGATGCTGAGGGAATTAGATTAGGAAATGAGGCACTTAAAGTAGTAAAGGAGTTTTGCTATTTGGGGAGCAAAATAACTGATGATGGTCGAAGTAGAGAGGATATAAAATGTAGGCTGGCAATGGCAAGGAAAGCGTTTCTGAAGAAGAGAAATTTGTTAACATCCAGTATTGATTTAAGTGTCAGGAAGTCATTTCTGAAAGTATTCGTATGGAGTGTAGCCATGTATGGAAGTGAAACATGGACGATAAATAGTTTGGACAAGAAGAGAATAGAAGCTTTCGAAATGTGGTGCTACAGAAGAATGCTGAAGATTAGATGGGTAGATCACGTAACTAATGAGGAAGTATTGAATAGGATTGGGGAGAAGAGAAGTTTGTGGCACAACTTGACCAGAAGAAGGGATCGGTTGGTAGGACATGTTCTGAGGCATCAAGGGATCACCAATTTAGTATTGGAGGGCAGCGTGGAGGGTAAAAATCGTAGAGGGAGACCAAGAGATGAATACACTAAGCAGATTCAGAAGGATGTAGGTTGCAGTAGGTACTGGGAGATGAAGAAGCTTGCACAGGATAGAGTAGCATGGAGAGCTGCATCAAACCAGTCTCAGGACTGAAGACCACAACAACAACAACACGTTAATGTAATCCAAATCTTTATAACTAATTGTAAAATATATTGCAGTATAGCAATGATATCTGACTGAGTTAAAAGGTACAACCAAATGTTAACGTGCAGTGGTTGCACAAAAATAAAAATAAAAAAAAAATACCGAAACGCCGTTAGAAATTCATACATGAACATAAATGGACACTCTAGCTAATCTGCAGGTTGCACTGCTTTATTTGATAACGAACGGCGGCAATTATGGGTCGCGGTCAGAACAGTGCTTTGTGAGTATGTTATGTCAGAGCCATGGGAATACAAACGTGGGCAAATTATTGATGCCCGTACGGTGGGTGCTTTCGCAACCAAAGTAGTGGGAAATGTTGGTGTTTCAATAGGCACCGTATCGAAGATTTATACCGCATACAGTGAAAGAGGAGAAACATTAACCGCTATGTCACAATGCGGACGAAAGTGTATGTTGAATGATCGTGACAGGATTGTGACGAAAAATAAGAGGATGACAGCTTCAGAAGTCACTACATAACCGACTGTCGAATTCGCGAACGCTGTCGGGACCAAAACAACATGAAGGAAACTCCAGAAGCAGGGAACTCCAGTGTGAGCTGGAACTCCTAACCACTCATCACTGATGCAATGTCCGTAACAGGAAAACTCGTTGCCGAAGCGTAACGCATGCCACATGGGGCAACAGAAGAAAGTAAATTGGTCGAATGAGTCTTGCTTCACACAGCTTCGAACTTCTGGTCCAAGAGGGAAATATAACGAGGGTCCGGCGATGATCTGGGAGGCAATATGATGGTATTACATGGGCCTCATCTTTACGCTGCTAGGTTGCATCATTGCCAAGTATTATGTGACCGGCCGGCCAGAGTGGCTGAGCGGTTCTAGGCGATACAGTCTGGAACCGCGCGACCGCTACGGTCGCATGTTCGAATCCTGCCTCGGGCATGGATGTGTGTGATGTCCTTAGGTTAGTTAGGTTTAAGTAGTTCTAAGTTCTAGGGGACTGATGACCTCAGCAGTTAAGTCCCATTGTGCTCAGAGGCATTTGAACCATTATGAGACCATTTTGGCTGATCGCGTCCATCCTTTGACATGGTAGTTGTTTCCTAACGGTGATGGTGTCTCCCAAAACGATAGGGTTGCTGTTCAAACAGCTCGCAGCATCCAATAGTAGTGGTGTGAGCACGAGGATTAATCGTTGTATCTCCCCTAGCCACCGTAGTCAGATCTTAATATTATTGAGCCTCTATGGTCCGCTTTGGGGAGAAGGGTGCGTGATCACTACCCACCTCAATCTTCTTTACATGAGGTTGCTACTGTTTTGCAGGAAGGATGGTATAAGATTCCCTTGAAAACCGTTCAGCACCCGTATTTATTCATTCCTAAATGACCGGAAGCTATTTTGAATACAAAAGCACTTCGTACACGCTATCACGCATGGTAATGTGTTGTGTTTTTTGATTTTTCCGTATTTTTGTCCAACCCCTGTGTATAAGATGTACACTGACGGGAAAAAATCGGAGCACCCAAATATAATTAATTTAGAGTAATGAAAATTCGGGGTACAATTGTCTAGGTAACATACTTCAGTGATTAACGCTGGAAGACCACAGGTTATTTAAGTGAAAGACACGCCTTTGCAACTGTGAAATGCTGGTAAATTAACAACCGCTGTAACCGCCACAATTTTGAGTGCAAGCATGCAGACGTACACGCATTGTGTTGTACGGTTGCGGGATGTCCGATTTTGGGATATAGTTCCATGCGTGTTACTCTTGGATGGTCAATGCGGGGACGGTTAATGCTGTTTGTGGATGAGGCTGGAGTTGTCGTCCGACGACATACCATACTCGCATGTGCTCGATTGGAGCTTGGAGACAGGTCTGTTGTCAGTCAGGCCAATGCAACATGTCGACACTCTGTAGAGCATGGTGGGAGAGCGTTACCCTGTTGGGAAACGCCCCCTGGAATGCTGTTCATGAATGGCAGCACAACAAATCGAATCACACTATTAACGTACAATTTTGCAGTCATGGCGCGTGGGATAATCACTAGGGTGTTTCTGCTGTCACACGAAATCGCACCCCAGACCATAATTCCAGATGTAGATCCAGTGTGTCTAGCACACGGACTGGTTGGTTGCAGATCCCGACCTGGCCTCCTCATAATCAACAGACAGGCATCACTGCCACCGAGGCAAAAGCAGTTTTCCTCAGAAAACACAACAGAACTCCACCATGCCCTCCAACGAGCTCTCGCTTGACCCCACTGAAGTCGCAAATGGCGGTGGCTTGGGCTCAGTGGAATGCACACTGCAGGGCGTCTGGCTCGGAGTTGTCCTTAAGGTATCCGATTTGTAACATTTCTTTGTGTCACTGTGGCGCCGGCTGCTGCTCAAATTGCTGCTGCAGATGCAGTGTGCACCACAGCCATGCACCAAACAAGCTGGTCTGGTCTCCCTTCCGGTTAGCGCTACGTGGCTCTCCGGATCCCGGTCTTCTTGCGACCGTACATTTCGTGACCACCGCTGCCAGCAATCGTGTACAATGGCTTGATTCCCGTCAAGTCTTTCTGCAGTATTTCAGAAGGAACATCCAGCTTCTCGTGGTCCTATTACACGACCTCATCCAAACTCAGAGACAACTCATCACGTCCAATCTCAAAGCCAACTAACGCTCACGACCGTTACAGCGCGTATTTAAGACAAACCTGATTCGCATCCTCATAGTGCCGCTACTAGTGCACTCCTATACGACTGGCGCGAAGTCTGGATAGACTTCATCTTTCAGATGTAGAAACACGCCTGCCGACTTTCGTTTATGTCGTCAACTCCTTCTTGATGTTGTGATTTTTTTCCGTCAGTATATTAAAGAATGTTACAATGTACGTATAATATTAAGGTTCGGGTTTGATTCCCTTATTGTTTGAACTACTGTAGAAAGGTAATCCATCCCTTCCTTTAACGACTAGTGATACCCACATAGGGTCAGACCGAGACAATTCTGTTCCTTTGTGGCGCTGTAAAGTAAGACAACCTTTCCACTATTCTCGTTACATTCTTGGTAATGCCCCAAGCCAAAATTAAATAAATAATGGTAGAGGAAGTGTTCCTTTATGTCTGTAGGACTTGAAAGCAAATGAAAAAAAACGAGGGTTATAAATATTTTGCGAGACGTGAAGATTATAGCTTCTCTTTCTTTATTCGAATAAGAAGCGAATTTTCTACAGATAAAGAAAATCAATAGGCACTACTGAGTACAAAAGCGTGCTACGCTTCTCATATTGTAAATCACACCGCAGTTAGATGAAACTGTAGTGCTCGTGAAGTAATGGAAACGTAATAATTACATTAAGGCTGACGTTAAGAATTGAAAATATTAAAGTATATATACGGTTATCCCTGGAACGAGCATCGCGACCCAATAGATTTGTTGTGCAAATTAAAGGGGATAGTCTGCCCTTACAAAATGTTTTCATCGTCAGAGTTTATAATCTTCTTTCATTCATACTGACCGAGCGACGTGGCGCAGTGGTTAGCTCTGGAGGACGACGGTTCAAACCTGCGTCCGGAATTCTTGATTTAGGTTTTCCGTGATTTCCTTAAATCGCTTGAGGCAAATGCCGGGATGGTTACTTTGAAAGGGCACGACCGACTTTCTTCCCAATTCTTATCTAATCCGATGGGATCGACGACCTCGCTGTTTGGTCCCCGCCCCAAAATCATCCATCAATCCATTCATAGCCGGCAGGTGTGGCCGAGCGGTTCTAGGCGCTTCAATCTGGAACCGCGCTGCCACTACGGTCGCAGGTTCGAATCCTGCCTCGTCATGGATGTGTGTGATGTCCTTAGGTTAGTTAGGTTTAAGTAGTTCTAAGTTCTAGGGGACTGATGACTTCAGATGTTAAGTCCTATAGTGCTTAGAGCCAATTTGAACCAATCCATTCATATTGAGCTGGAGTAATACGCTACTTTGTTGCTATGCCGGCCAGATTATGAATCTCGTAGGTTTCAGACAACCAGTCAAAACTCTACATGAATAGCTCAAAGCATCATTAACCTGGTGTGCACTTACTGACTGGTACCACACAGAGGCTGAGATATTCGCTTTGTGACTAGCACAAGGCACATGTGTGGAGGTGCACCTCAGGCTGCGCCTGACAGTTTGCTACGATCGTTGTTTCCCTTTGATACCTTTTGCTCTGTTTGCTGTATATGTGCCCTGAAATCCAGTGCACGCTCTAGGGTTGCATCCAAATGTTTCGGCTTAAAACAATGATCCAGCTCATATACGTTCCAATTACTTTTGAGTCTGCTTGCAACCTGCTTCTTAAAAGAGTCACCATTTAGAAAGCATTACAGTTATTTTCATTCTTATTTACAAGTAGTCTTCATGAGCAGGTAGTGTGTCGGACAACAACTACGAAGTGTGCTTGCCGATCTATCAACGGCCCACACCGCACGGTAGCTCGGTACTGTGACATTATGAACTCTCTCTTTCTGAAGCTCTTCCTGCCAAAAAATATCTGGTAATGACATGAATTACTACAAGCTCATGCTACGATAAAGGTGAAATGAATAAAAATGTTAGTTCATTTCGTTTAGTCTCCACTCCTACAGACGACATCAGTCCGCACACCAACTGTTGAACTTGAGGTCTCTCCAAGCAGGTGTTCCGAGAATGCCGCGAGAACAGTAGAACGGGGCGGACTGCGGTTTATTTTAGCTAGGCACACGATGAAACCGTGAGCGACTCGGCCTATCTCCCTGGAAGTGGTGAAGTTACTGCAGCTTGACAACGAAGTAACTACTCCACGCTCCTTAGAGTGAGGACCAAGACTCTTCTGATATACAGTTCTGTTACGACACGCTAAGCATTGTGTAACTTACACCAATGCATTCGGCGTATTAAGAGTGTCACTTGTTGGACAATTGCCCGCATCTCGTGGTCGTGCGGTAGCGTTATCGCTTCCCACGCCCGGGTTCCCGGGTTCGATTCCCGGCGGGGTCAGGGATTTTCTCTGCCTCGTGATGGCTGGGTGTTGTGTGATGTCCTTAGGTTAGTTAGGTTTAAGTAGTTCTGAGTTCTAGGGGACTGATGACCTAAGATGTTAAGTCCCATAGTGCTCAGAGCCATTTGAACCATTTGTTGGACAATTGCTCTGTAACAGTTGAAAGCGCCCTAATATTTGTTGAATAGGTGTCTGTCTTCTTTGTAAACTGCAACACTGGTTCCCACTTCCTACAGGTACACGAATGATGTTTTGTTATTTGAGCAATGCCTGAAATTCGCTGATTGTAGTCTCCTACCCCTGCCTCTCCTAACCGTATTCTGCTCAAACATACTGAAATTCTGGTGAAAATATTCTATTACAGACATGTTCTAGTAAACGTCGTTAATATAGTATGATTTCTGATACTAAAAATGCACATCTTGGACTGCAGTGGTCATAGTACATAATTTAGTTTTCGGTACTTCATATTGCAGAAAAATTCTTCCAGCACATCACAGCTAAAGTAATAAAGATTTCCAACCGATTGTCAACGTTCTAATGAAATCCTCGTTACTCTGTAAACACTCACGTGCTGGTAATGTCAGTGTAATACATCTTTTCATGGTTTTAATCACGATATGTGCTAACTGCTCGTAATTTTCTCGCCTAATTTTCTCGTCTAATTGTCTCGCCCTGAGGCTGAGTGTTGAGCACTCAGTTCGGTACTCATGGTATAAAACTTATAATCATTCGTGTCACATTTATACACTTAAATAGGCAATATGCAATAAACGATGCATCTGTTTGATCCAGCGATGCTAAAATAGAAGAAGACTAACGCTGCGACAAACGTTAGCTTGCGAGCACGGCGCCACAGGCAGCAGCCAGTCAGCGGAATGTCAACAGACCAGTCGTGCTATTGATAAAATAAGTGCAAGAGAAAAGTCATTATTAAAAACACAGCTCAAAATGTTACATCTATGATTAATTGAGAGCACCTAAATGGTTCAAATGGCTCTGAGCACTATGGGACTCAACTGCTGAGGTCATTACTCCTCTAGAACTTAGAACTAGTTAAACCTAACTAACCTAAGGACATCACAGACATCCATGCCCGAGGCAGGATTCGAACCTGCGACCGTAGCGGTCTTGCGATTCCAGACTGCAGCGCCTTTAACCGCACGGCCACTTCGGCCGGCTGAGAGCACCTAATTGGTATTAAAACTGTTAAAGTACAGCAACGATAAAGTGGAGTGAGATTAGGTTAAAAATGTCCTCTACTGGGCTATGAGGTAACGTTATAGTATTGTGAATACCGTGGTTATTAGGCAACATTGGCATGACAAATTATTATATGAAACTTATATTTAACTTAAGACCATCCGAGAGATCAGTCTGTCTTCATTGCTTATCTTGTTGCCTTTAATGTAAAATTATCGCCAGAGTTGGTAGTTGTGTTGTGCTTCATCCGTTTCACTTTCTCATTCCATCCTTATCTGGGAGAAATTCCATTACGCCTTTTTCTGGGATTTAATAATGACGCACAAGCTACGAGAACGAAAGCATTCTAATAGACACGGAGAAAAGATGTCGTCCGTACTCTCCCTTTTTTCATGTCGTTCTACTGTTGTATCTGACCTGCGGTTATTTCCAACTCCCGATCACTATAATTAAAGCTGCAGCATCTCTTGTTTTGGTCTATTTTTGCCACTGTTTATAACTTTATTTCCGGTTGTCTTATGTTTTTCTCTACTGGTTTTAGTAAAGTAACTCTGCGAGCAGGCCCAGGCGACCATGCGATGTTGACTGGCATCCTCGTAATCGTGTACTGTACGACGTCAAGGTGTTGAACGGAGGGGCATGGAGTCAACACATCGCTTTCCTAGCCATTATCAGCTTTCCAGACCTCCAAGTCTTCATTCCCATTCAAGTAGCTAATCAGTCGGTCCCAGGAGGCTGAATTCATCCTGTTCCAGCCTCCCACTATGGAAGAAATTGATGCCAATGCCAGGAACTGAATTCTCATATCTTTCATATTTAATTTACACATCCCTTAACTAATTTCTTTGGCAGAAGACTTCACTTCCCCTACATCGTATAGTGCTCTTTCCTTCCTCTATCCTGTTTAGGAGCTGGGGCGTTGTTTCTTTGAAGGGATATGTGTACTCTGCTCTCACCGCTCTATAGTTCATGTGGTATATCTTGTATGTTGCTTATTCCAGCGAGGAGGAATATAGCATAACGCTCTCGAATCGTCGCCTTAACTGCACATTCTAGCGACAATAACAACAACATTGTCTGCAACTGCACAACACACCGTACTCCTGATCACCCAACTATGTGCCCATACTTGCGTAGCAGAATAAACTGAGGTGACAAAAGTCATGCGATAGCGATGTGCACATATACTCTTGGCGGTAGTATAGCGTACACGAGATATAAAAGGACAGTGCATTGGAGGAGCTATCATTTGTACTAAAATGGTTCAAATGGCTCTGAGCACTATGGGACTCAACTTCTAAGGTCATTAGTCCCCTTGAATTTAGAACTAGTTAACCTAACTAACCTAAGTACATCACAAACATCCATGCCCGAGGCAGGATTCGAACCTGCGACCGTAGCGGTCTTGCGGTTCCAGACTGCAGCGCCTTTAACCGCACGGCCACTTCGGCCGGCCATTTGTGCTCAGGTGATTCATGTGAAAAGGGTCCGACGTGATTATGACCACACGACGAGAATTGACAGACTTTGAAAGCGGAATGGAAGTTAGAGCTAGAAGCATGAGACATGCCATTTCGGAAATCGTTAGGGAATTTAATATTCTGAGATTCACAGTGTCAAGAGTGTGCCGAGAATACTAAATTTCAGGCATTACCCTTCACCACGGACAACGCTGTGGTCGATGGCCTTCACTTAACGACCGAGTACAGCAGCGTTTGTGTAGAGTTATCAGCGCTAACAGACAAGCAACACCGCGTGAAATAACCACATGGATCATTGCTGGACGTACGACGAACGTAACGGTTAGGACAATGCGGCAAAATTTGGCATTAATGGGCTATGGCAGCAGATGACCGACGCAAATGCCTTTGCTAACAACACGACATCGCCTGCAGCACCTCTCCCGGGCTCGTGACCATGTCGGTTGGACCCTAGATGACTGAGAAACAGTGGCCAGGTCAGAGGAGGCCCGATTTCAGTTGTTAAGAGTTGATAATAGGATCTGAGTGTGGTTCAGTCCCCACGAAGCCATGGACCCAAGTTGGTGGCTCCATAATAGTGTGGGCTGTGTTTACATCTAATGAACTGGGTCCTCCGGTCCAACTGAACATATCATTGACTACAAATGGATATTTTCGGCTACTTAGAGACCATTTACAGCCATTCATGGACTTCATGTTTCCAAGCAACATTGGAATTTTTATTGCTGGCAGTGTGACATGTCACTGGGACACAGTTGTTCGCTATTGGTTTGAAGAACATTCTGGAGAATTCGAGCGAATGATTAGGCCATCCAGATCGCTGGACACGAATTCCACCAAACATTTATGGGACATAATCGCGAGATCAGTTCGTGCACAAAATCCTTCACCGTTAACACTTTCGCAATTATGGATGGCTACAGACACAGCCCGGCTCAGTATTTCCGCAGGGGCTTTCCAGCGGCTTGTTGAGTCCATGTCACATCGAGATGCTACACTGCGCCAGGGAAAAGAAGGTCGAAAACGATATTAGGAGGTACTTCATGACTTTTGCCACCTCAGTGTCTTTCTTCGAGACCGTGTTTTTATTACGACTGGCTCTTCTGTGAGTCAAGTTCTTCCAATTCTCCTTGCTTGTGTAGAAAGTCGTTTAGGTTAGTTACTAAAAAACAAACGCTTACAATTGCAAGTAACAACGGCTGTTTTCACCAGGGCAGAACGATATCAAGAAGCTGAGGCGCGAGAACGAACAGCTGCGGCGGGAGATCTGGGGCCTGCGCGACGAGTACGACCGCCTGGAGCAGCTGCTGGCCAAGCTGCAGCACCACCAGCAGAACTCCGGCTCTGAGGTCAGTCCCACTGTCCACACATACAGGCATAATAGGGTTTCGGCCCTGCAGATAACGAATCTGATATCAAAGTTGAAAAATTCAAAATGGCAGAACCAATATGGCGGACAAAATCTGAAATAAACATGATTATTTTGTAGAAAAATTGGTTCTTGGGACATCAAACCATGGTAATTACCAATTTGTTATACAAACTGTAAAAGTCAAATAAGTAGTCCAATATGACCAATAAAATAGCAAACCGCTGTGTTAGGCCAATTTCCGTACAATTAATATTGTCCTCTTCATAATACAGTGTGAAAAATAACAGCCACACATTCATTTCCCACAAGTCTATCTGCAGATTCTGCATTTTAAATCCTTTTACTTATTTTTTCCCTGAATGGGCTTGAGGATGGAAAGCCTTTTACAACCTAGGAAATGTCCAATTTTCCTGAAGCTGGGAAACTCATTGCACAGTGTGTGATAGCTCAGCTGGACTTAACTTCGACGAGGATCCCCAATCATCCTGCTTTTTGACGTATCGAATAGATCTTCAGATTCTTTCTGGTATCGAGCTCATGACATCTTTTCCGTTTTCTCAACAACAGAAAAGGATACCTTACTATTCAAACAGCTTTCGAACTTCTGTTAAAGTAATTGGCTCCACACACTGCCACCTGATATGTGGCTTTCAGCTTGCTGAAATAATTTGTCTCGTACAGTCAAGCGCTGTAGTGGAACGTCCATTTGTTTCGGTCACGGTCTGTTGCTAACAATCACGTGAAATTTGCTTTACAGGTGACTTCCCAGTAACACGGAAATTTCTTTCTTTGCAACACCGACCGAGATACCGGATGAACTGAAAATTGATATTGACGCGTAGCAGTTACTTCTTATTCTTTTTTTACTGTTTGTACGTAACAGATCTGTAGAAAATACGCTCATGTTGAGACAGTTATGCTCTGAAAGTTGATTAATAACGTATTAGTAGAAATCTGTGCTGAATACAATACTTTTTAAAAATGTTTCACAAAATGCTCAAACGACTAAATACTGCAGCTGCCATTCCAAATGTGACTTTTTACTAGAATAATGTACAAGTGGTTCATAAGGAAAATAATACGTACTTAATCGGCCAAACTGAAATACAATGGAATGTCGAAGACTGTTTCTATGAGCGGGAATTTATAGTGCTA
Source organism: Schistocerca americana (assembly GCF_021461395.2). Lineage (NCBI taxonomy): Eukaryota > Metazoa > Arthropoda > Insecta > Orthoptera > Acrididae > Schistocerca > Schistocerca americana. Next base: position 925,516,118 of record NC_060130.1, read on the forward strand.
ACTTTATTAAGGCCGGAATATGAGCTCACTACCGATTTTATTTTTCTCATTTTCGGCCACTGTGCGCCATAGACACACTCGTGAGTTACGACTGACTGGCTTTCGCCCGCCCAAGTATAGAACTTGGACCGTATGTTGCTAGGCAGTGGAAATCACGGCCACACACTTTCACCTTCGACGTCTCCACAGTGCAACGTTCGTTGCTGCTCGTTGCGTGCAGTAGTTGTACACTACTGGCCATTAAAATTGCTACACCAAGAAAAAATGCAGATGATAAACGGGTATTCATTGGACAAATATATTATACTAGAACTGACACGTGATTACATTTTCACGCAATTTGGGTGCATAGATCCTGAGAAATCAGTACCCAGAACAGCCACCTCTGGCCGTAAGAACGGCCTTGATACGCATGGGCATTGAGTCATACAGAGATTCGATGGCGTGTTCACGTACAGCTGCCCATGCAGCTTCAACAAGATACCACAGTGAGACCTGAGTTTCTCCTGGCGTATACAACTTTCAAATAACTTCCGGGAATTCAGCCAGGTAACACTTTCAGCGACCGCCGATATTTCGGCGGGAGAACACCCCGCCATTTTCAAGGCAAACTGCAACGGACAGGCGGCGTACATGCAAATTTAATACCTCGGTTCTCGGAGAGAAGCAGGAAAGATAACACACACACACACACACACACAACACTAGTGCCACCAAAGATGACCAAAGTCAGAGCTATCGATAGTGAGACTATGAATTCGCAGGTGAGGCAGCATTGACTCTGTTCCTCTGTTTTTTGACAAGGGAGAGAGCCGGATTGCAAACAGAGTTTAAACAGAAACCTCCATCCCTGTTAACGAGGTTGCTCGCTAATTTAATCTCAACTGCCTCCCTAATAACACTGTCCCAATAGCTGGAAGTGCATGCCAATGTCTCGGTGTTATTATATAACATGGGGTGACCAGTATCCAAGCAATGTTCGGCAATAGCAGATCTATTTGGCTGCTGTAATCGTGTGTGCCGTTTATGCTCACTACATCTGTCCTCCACGGTCCTGATAGTTTGACCAATATATGCCATGCCGCAGCTACAAGGAATACGATATACACCCGCCTTACGCAGTCCAAGATCATCCTTAACGGAACTCAAAAGTGCTCTAATTTTAGATGGAGGTCGGAAAACACATTTCACATCGTATTTCCGTAAAATACGACCGATGTTATTGGACGTGTTTCCTACGTAAGGCAAAAAGGCAGTAGACTTAGGTGTTGATTCAGAATTATCATCAATCACCCGATGTACAGTTGGTCGATAGCGCAACGCACGTTCAATCTGTCTATCACTATAACCATTTCGACGAAATGTAACTTCAATATGGGACAGCTCAGCTGGCAAAGTCTCAGCGTCAGAAACGACATGTGCCCTGTGTACCAAGGTACGAAGTACCCCTTCACGCTGAGCCGAATGGTGACAACTATTAGCTTGTAAGTACAAGTCGGTGTGAGTACGTTTCCTGTAGACTGCATGTCCCAATGATCCATCATCCTTCCTCCTAACCAACACGTCGAGAAAGGGAAGGCAACCATTCTCTTCCAGTATGGCGATGACGAATACACGCTTCCAATGTGCGTTCACCGCGATGTCGCCAAACACGGATGCGACCATCATGATGCTGTAAACAGAACCTAGATTCATCCGAAAAAATGACGTTTTGCCATTCGTGCACCCAGTTTCGTCGTTGAGTACACCATCGCAGGCGCTCCTGCCTGTGGTGCATTGTCAAGGGTAACCGCAGCCATGGTCTCCGAGCTGATAGTCCATGCTGCTGCAAACGTCGTTGAACTGTTCGTACAGATGGTTGTTGTCTTGCAAACGTCCACATCTGTTGACTCAGGGATCGAGACGTGGCTGCACGATCCGTTACAGCCATGCGGATAAGATGCCTGTCATCTCGACTGCTAGTGATATGAGGCCCTTGGGATGCAGCACGGCGTTCCATATTACCCTCCTGAACTCACCAATTCCATATTCTACTAACAGTCATTGGATATCGACCAACGCGAGCAGCAATGTCGCTATACAATAAACCACAATCGCGATAGGCTACAATCCGATCTTTATCAAAGTCGGAAACGTGATGGTACGCATTTCTCCTCCTTGCACGAGGCACCACAACAAGGTTTCACCAGGCAAAGCAGGTCAACTGCTGTTTGTGTATGAGAAATCGGTTGGAAAATTTCCTCATGTCAGCACTTTGTAGGTGTCGCCACCGGCGCCAACCTTGTGTGAATGCTCTGAAAAGATAATCATTTGCATATCACAGAATCTTCTTCCTGTCGGTTAAATGTCGCGTCTGTAGCACGTCGTCTTCGTGGTGTAGCAATTTTAATGGCCAGTAGTGTATTAGACAGAGGGGTTATAAGAAATCGCATGAAACCAACGGAAGGAATTACTCCTGAATTCCAAAGTGCAACCAGCAGTCGATCTAAGCACAATGATTATACTTAGGAAGTTAAAAAAAAAAAGAGATTAATGCTCGAGCAGCTTCTCATAAGCCACACATTTCTGCAGTCAGTTTCAAGCAAATCTAGAGGTGGTGTAAAGAGCGCCACCACTGGACAACGGTGACTGGAAACGAGTGATCTAGAGTGATGAATCACGCTACAGCCTGTGACAATCTGATGGAAGGATTACGGTTTTGTGAATGACTGGAGAATGTTGCCTGCTACCAGGTGTAGTGCCTACAGTGAAGTACGGAGGAGTTAGCTGAGATATTTATTGACGTCCTGTCACATTGGTCGCCACTGAGATATTACCTCAGAGTGATTACGTCGCAATCACTTTACGATGATACTAGGGAACAGCGGCATACGTAATCTTCTGGCCGATCGTATTTTACGTAGCTCGCTTGCAAAACTCAGTTCCGCTACCTTCTTTCCATGGGTCGCGCCTAACCACAGATATTCAGGATGGGGCAGATAAAAGTGGCCCGGAGAACAGAGTTCCAGGATACAAAGAACTACAGCAGAGGAAAGGAAATACAGTACTAACCTGACTATGGCAGGTGTTGAAAGTGGCCATCGCTCATCTCTTGGCACTTTTGGGCTCTGGTCAGCAAGTCGCTGAAAACGGATCGAAGCTGGCCTGCTGGAACTGCTGCAGTCTCATCCGAAATGTTCTGTTGCAGTTCCTGAAATCTACGAGGGTTGTTGCGGTACACCTTAGACTTGAGGACTCCCCACACAAAGTAATATCACACTGACAGATCGAGTGATATGGGTGGCTAGCTAGGGCCTCGACCAGACTGACCTCTGCTATCAACTCTGTCAGGCGTGAAGACTGTGTATATGTGCCTAATAGTTCGGCCGACTGTATGGGCAGTTGCTCCATCCTATTGGAAGCGACAGTAGGCCTTCTCCTCCGCTAATGCAGCCAGAAATGGTTTCAAAATATTGGCGATGTAACGCATCGAACGCAGCGTCTAATGAAAAAAGCTGGGACCAATAATGCGGCGTGCAGTCACTGCACAACAAACCCAACCTTCTGATGGTGCAACGATGTTTCATGGAAGTTATACGGATTCTCGGCTACCCAGAACCTGTGATTCTGTAAGTTGACATAACCACTCAGGTGAAACCACACTCACAAAACTGGTGGCGCTGAGTAGCAACTGCTGGTTTTAATGCATCAACAACAGACACTCGGTAGGGATGCATGTGCAGGTCGAGGTGGACTATTCTTTCGCATGACCAACGCGATATGCCGCTCGCTTGTGACAGGCGTCCCGTTGATTTGGTAGGACTCTAAAGCTATTTCTGGTGAATTGGAGCCACATTTTCTGGTGTGTGCGCACGTTTCGGAATGTTTTTTGACTGGTTCAAAACTGATCCTGTCTGACGCCATTTTCGGACTAAGCATTGCATTGGCACTTTTTGTTGGCACTTCGACACCATTAAACTTCTCAGCAAACAACTGACCGCACCGTTTCCACGACTTTGTTTTCACGTAACTTCCCACAACGGTCACTCACGTCTCCACTGTGAGTACCATCGTCCACTTCGCACCGCACCGCTCCACTCACACCGATACAGCCCTCACTATGGTTTGACCGGTGTTGATCACGTGGCGGGAGTGCAGTTGGTGTATGCATCACAGGGAGTGGCTGCATACATACATTCACGTCCAATAGTATCCACTCATCCGGGACAATTTTATTTCCTACAGCCTATATTCGAAGATTAGTAGGATTATTATTTAGACAGGTACATTCCGCTATAGAGGTCGAATTGTGGGCACAGAACGGTATTCGTTCTTCAGAAATTACCTTCCAAGTATAATTACCTGAGTTGCATCAGAGATTCTCTCTATCACTTTATTTCGGTTACTATGCCGACCAACGATTGCTGTTAAACACCAAGATCAGCGTGTGCAATTATCTATGGCTGGAGTATTAAAAATTCTCAAGTGTGGAAAATTAATATGCGTAAATCTTGATCACTTTAGGTAATTCTTGAATAATAGATAAACCGATTACTTTTCAATGATATATTCTATGCTCGCCGAAATTTTCAGTTCAAATGGTTCAAATGGCTCTGAGCACTATGAGACTTAACATCTATGGTCATCAGTCCCCTAGAACTTAGAACTACCTAAACCTAACTAACCTAAGGACATCACACAACACCCAGTCATCACGAGGCAGAGAAAATCCCTGACCCCGCCGGGAATGAACCCGGGAACACGGGCGCGGGAAGCGAGAACGCTACCGCACGACCACGAGCTGCGGACGAAATTTTCAGTAATCACAGTTCATAACCATCTTTCATGATTTCGCTAAGTAAGAGATTAAGTTGTAGCTTCCTACAGCGTTGTAATGGATTTTAAATTTTCACTCAGAAAATATCAGCCCTTTTCATGACCTCCAGTCACATTTCAGTATAAATGAATTAGACCCAACATTTTCCAAAAATAATGAATTAAACAATCTCTCTTATCTTCTTTTACAAAAACGCATTCTGTTTTATTTTTTAACTCTACACTGAGACTACTGCCACGTAAGTAATTTCACACACACATCAGCGAGCGTGGCTGTCGTAGAACTGAACTTACATATTTTATTTTTCGTTTTGAAACATGTTTATACTGTTTAAATAACATATCCCATAGCGCCTCAGGGAATCTTCCTACATTTTCTTGCGTGCGGTGGCTTCGTCTCTGAAGTTTATGTCCGGTGACGTCAACATTCCGGGCAAGATCGAAGATCCCTCCGGCTGCCGTTGAGCAACTGCGCCTCTCATGAAACATAAGAAACGCACAAATACGCACATTTGTAGTTAAAAAAAATTAACACAATTAGTATAAATATTTTCTTTCTTACATAATACATAAAATTAGTACACTCAGGTGGACACTTACCTTATGTCGTCGCTGCGATAACTCATTGTGTAGAACACCATGTTTTAACTCCTTAATAAAATTATTAACGTGATTAGAATTTCCATTCCGTCTTGGACAATGATCTCTCTGTGTAAAATATCATTTAACCGTCTACGCCTACATCACATTAAAATGTTTGGACTACCTCTAATTTACAGTTTCATCATGTGGAAGCTTCATCTTTTCAGCTGTAGATCAGTGGTGTCTAACCATTTCTTTTTATCGGACTTGTTGCTAACATTCCTAATCTCATATTCTCTGAATACGCTAAAAACGAATGTATATATTACGACGCGACGAAGATTTGTCGCTTTTTTTATTCTTAAATTAAATGAAAGATAATTTTATCCCATGTTGTTTCATTGCATCTAAGCTAAACAGGTTGCTCTGATCCGTCTCTTTTTTTTTTTCCAAAATGGTTCAAATGGCTCTGAGCACTATTGGACTTAACAGCTGAGGTCATCAGTCCCCTAGAACTTAGAACTACTTAAACCAAACTAAACTAAGGACATCACACAAATCCATGCCCGAGACAGGATTCGAACCTGCGACCGTAGGGTCGCGTGGTTCCAGACTGAAGCGCCTAGAGCCGCTCGGCCACACCGGCCGGCTGTTAGTCAGAGTAATTACTTTGTTGTGCTGTTTTTATGAAGCACGTATGTGTATGACTCAGTAAAATTACATTAAACTTCATATTATCATTTCTGTGAAGTAATATTGGGACTTGGATCTATATTCATTCCAGACTCAACATTCACCTGGCATAAACTAGTATATTTCCTAAACACATCTTGGTCTTTTGCTTACTGTACCTTATTTAGTTATACAGTTCGGTCAATGGGCTTACTTTTCTTTTGTAATCCCTTCCTTAATACAGTTTGCAAAACCGTATCTTACATTATTAATTGATAATGAAATACTATATATAATTTGTTTCGCAATTCTACCACTATTAGGATGTCAGGCTTTTGAGCTATACGAAAAGTATTTTTGTTGCATTTCTGCTGCCTCATTAAAGCTGTTACGTGTATACTGTTAACTTACACCACAAGCTAGTTGCTCCTCATAACATTTACAGTCAAACAATTTGGTTTCTCGGAAATCGTTGCAAGATGCCTACGGTTTTAGGGGTTAAATTATATGTTTCTATTTTTCACATTCCCATTAGCTTTTTACTTGGTTAGTGGAGTGGGCCATTGAAAATTCTTGATGTACCTTGTGGGCGGGATAACTATATTAATAATTTGGTTAGTAAGCCTCGATATTGTCTTCTCCTTAATGACTACTAATGCTTGCTTCTTTCTGTTTTAACTAATAGCACGTAGGGTCTCTCATTATTCTTGGTGGACTTACCTACCTATGTTACAAGTTCATAGTAAATTAATTTACCACATTTAATTGATCCAGGGTCAATTATTCGTCCACTGTTCACACACTTCCTGTCTTAACCTCCTTGCTTCAGCAAGATAGTACTCAAGCGAACCGCTTATCTGCGGCATTCCCACAACTAATATCCATATCAGACCACAGTGACAAACTTTTTCTCCACTTAGCCACTAAAATACATACACTCGTTACCGGAAGGGCCTGATTTTAATTAATCTCTGGATATCTGTAACATAGCGTAATGCTCTTTGGCCATACTATTTGCAAATGAACTAGGTACAACGAGTTACTTTGCTTAAACTAGACTATTACTGTAGTTCCACCCCTAGGCGCTGCAGTCTGGAACCGCAAGACCGCTACGGTCGCAGGTTCGAATCCTGCCTCGGGCAGGGATGTTTGTGATGTCCTTAGGCTAGTTAGGTTTAACTAGTTCTAAGTTCTAGGGAGCTAATGACCTCATCAGTTGAGTCCCATAGTACTCAGAGCCATTTGAACCATTTGAACCACCCCTAGGTTGGGGATCGTACACACAGATAATTCGAATTATCATTAATGAGGGTATTGTCTCCCAGCGAAACTATAAATTATTCCGGCATTTGCATTATCGTCTACTCTTCCTGACGTTACTTTCTTACATTCTTCCCTTGTAGAAGTGGCATTAGCCAAGATTTATCACAAACTGGCTGACTCGTCCACTTCCTTTACCTCTATGGCCGGCACTGGTAACTTTTTCTTACGTTTTATAAAAACCCGGAAACCTTTTACCTGTTCTCTTTTTCTTCTGATCTGAGATTCTAGATACCACTTCACGTCTCCTTTTCTTTTAGGTTTGTGAAACCCACGATACTTAAATACATTCTTTTTCCTTTTCTTACCATATTACCATTAGAACTTTAATAGACACGGGCAATATCCTCCTGTTTACACTCAGACCAATACGTTTTTCTAAATAATCTACAAAATTCTTTCCATATAGTAAACTTCTATTTGTGACGCATTTCCCATTTCTCAGCCCCTCTAAGTGTTACATAACAGACTGAATCTTTCTCTCATCATTCTAAGAGCTGAAAAATGTACCCTTAAGTTCCTTTAAAAATACTTTTGGGTGTATTGCATCATCATAATTAAATGTTTCCATATCTTTTGGTATTTTAGTGTTATCTCTAAAACGTAATTCTTTCCACAAACTTTTATCCATTTTATCTGACACAAGGTAACAAGACATATCAAGATTTACGTGCTTCCCTGCTATTTCACTATTACTAATAGTTAAGCTGTCTTTCTTTTCCTTAAGACCTGTGTCCATCTTACCATTACCTGTAGCTAAACGATTATTCATTTCTTGCATATTTCCTGTATCTCATTTCCAGCAGCTAAGCGATTATTCATTTCCCGCAATTTATGACTCACCAAACGATTAACTGCTGATGATAACATAACACATAACCCTGCTAGCTAAGTTTTATAAGGTCTGTTGATGTAGTTTGCCCTCAATAGCAAATTAAACATTGACACCAGAGTACGTACACAATGTAAGGAATATTAATCAACGTTCCAGCTATGAATCTGACTCGCCGCATCTATTTATGGTCAACGTTGGGGAGGGTCGTTGCGAAGGCGTCTGTTAGTACTGTTTCTAAGCGGCGATGTGCGTCGACTGCCTTGCTGTACTGCGTCAGCTGCGAGTTTCTCTGCGTCACGATGCGAGTAGTTCTGCGTCAGCGGTAAGTTGCTACGGCACCATCCCGTAGCGTGGGCGACAGGTCGATGTTGCAGAACGCTCGACCTGCCGACCCAGAAACTCCACCAATGCAAAGCAAATCGCTTTCTGCCCCCTTAAAAGGGAGTAGTTCTGCGTCAGCGGTAAGTTGCTACGGCACCATCCCGTAGCGTGGGCGACAGGTCGATGTTGCAGAACGCTCAACCCGCCGACCCAGAAACTCCACCAATGCAAAGCAAATCGCTTTCTGCCCCCTTAAAAGGACTCTTCTTGAGCTACCGTTAACTGCTTTCTCTTCGTCTCTTACTAGCCTCACTTTTCTTTCGGGTGTCTTCTTTCTTCAGGATGTGTCTTCCTATTTCGTATGTCTTGGTTTTCGCCAAAGACTTTCTCTTATATCTTTCTGATCCCCACAATTTCCATCGGTTCCAGGGTCATCACTGAGATAATGTGGACGTCCTGTCACACTAGACGCCACTGAGATATTATCTCAAAGCGGTTACGTCGCAATCACTTTATAGAAATAGTAGGGAACGATAGCTTACGTAATCTTCTGGCCAAGCGTATCTCATGTACCTCGTTTGTACAACTAAATTCCGCTACCTTATTTTCAGAGATCACGCCTAACCACACATATACTCACTTTATTTCGGTTGCTCTGCCGACCAACGGTTACTGTTTACAGCGAGTGGAATTATCTCTGACTGGCGTATTAAAAATTCTCAAGCATGGAAGATTAATATGCACAAATCTTGATTACTTTATATATTTCTTGAATATTAAATAAAACGATTACTTTTCAGTGATATGTCCTATGCTCACCAAAGTTTTCAGTATTCACAATTCATTACCATCTTTCGTGATTTCGCTAAGTCATATTGGTTTTAAATTTTCATTCAGAAGATATCACCCCCCTATTCATGAGCTTTAATCACATTTCAGTATAAATGAATTAGATTCAGCATTCTCGAAAATTAATTAATTCTACAAACTCTTTTATCTTCCGTAAACAGGTTCTGTTTTCTTTCACAGCACTATATACAGACCACTGCTACCTAAGTAGTTTTACACGCATGTATCGGCAAACGTGGGTGTCATAGTACTTAACTTACAACATTTTATTTTTCGTTTTCAAATTCATTTACCCTATTTAAAGAACATAGGCCATAGCCTCTAAAGGAAGCTTCCGGCATCTCCTCGCGCGCGGTGGTCGGGCCTCTGAAGTTCGCGTCAGATGACGTGAGCATTCCAGGCAAGCTTGAAGATCCTTCGGCTGCCACTTAGCTAGTGCGACCCATAGGAGCCATAAGAAACAAATAAATAAACACTTTTCAGCTCTTAAAAAAATTAACATCATTCGTATAAACACTGTCTTTGTTACGTAACACTTAATAAATTCAGAGGGACATTTAACATATGTCGTTGCTGCTATAAGTGATACAGCAAAACGCCCTGTATCATTGCATGGTTTTACGGGATTTGAATGTTTTTCTTGGTTAGGGTGTGATCTCCCTATTGTGCTTTAGAAAACGCTAAGTGTGTAAGGATATGAACACATTTTATATTGCGTACAGTAGAGGAAAATTTCGTAGACTATGACTGTTTGTATCAGCATGAGAATTCACTCTGTCATAATGTAGAATCTGTGAGGCAAAGGTTTGGGGACAGTAACATCCCTGAAATGGACAGCCCTTCCCACAATCCAGACCTGAACCCAATGAAAGACCTTTGAGATGAATTAAAGAGTAGACTTCGCTTCGTAGCCCAGCATCCAACATCAGTATCTTCTCTTGTTTCGCCAACCGGGGTGGCCGAGAGGTTCTAGGCGCTTCAGTCGGAAACCGCGCGACCGCTACGGTCGCAGGTTCGAATCCTGCCTCGGGCATGGATGTGTGTGATGTCCCTAGGTTAGTTAGGTTTAAGTATTTCTAAGTTCTAGGGGACTGATGACCTCAGAAGTAAAGTCCCATAGTGCTCAGAGCCATTTGAACCATTTTCTCTCGTTTCGGTTCTTGAGGAAGAAGTGGCTGCCATTCATCCACAGAGATATACACACCTCACTAAAAGTGCTCCCAGCAGGGCTAAAGCCGCCATAAAGGCGAAGGGTGGACAAACCCCATACTAGTGTCCACTCATAGGTGTCTGGATACTTTTGATCAGATTGTGTATATAATAGGAAACCATTCTATCCGCAATACTGGCCAGAAATGGGGTAAAATCTACTGACATCAGCAACTTCGGCGATGGGCACTTTTTATTGCACAACGCCTCAGAACGAGCTACTTGGAACAGACGAAATTGGTCGGCTGTTCGCGTTCCACTGCCGTAGGGATGCATAGAAACTAGTTGAAAGATGCTGGAACTACAAGCAGGAGACTAGCTGTTGAACGACCACACTTCAGTACAGTACGTGGAGGTCGAAGGCTTGCCCGCTCTCTGAAGCAGGATAGGCAGCGATCTGTGGCAGATCCGACAAGTGCTGGTGCATGCACCGTTCACCGCACGTTGTTGAACATGGGGCTCCGCACCATACCACCCCTACCTCTTCACATATTGAATCAACGACATCGTCAATTACGACCGCAGTGGGCACGGGATCATCGAGGTTGGACTGCCGGCCTGCGTGGCCGAGCGGTTCTAGGCGCTTCAGTCTGGAACCGCGCGACCGTTACGGTCGCAGGTTCGAATCCTGTCTTGGAAATGGATGTGTGTGATGTTCAAAAAATGGCTCTGAGCACTATGGGACTTAACAGCTGCGGTCATCAGTCCCCTAGAACTTGGAACTACTTAAACCTAACTAACCTAAGAACATCACACACATCCATGCCCGAGGCAGGATTCGAACCTGCAACCGTAGCAGTCGCGCGGTTCCGGACTGAGCGCCTAGAACCCGCATGACCACCGCGGCCGGCGTGTGTGATGTCCTTAGGTTAGTTAGGTTTAAGTAGTTTTAAGTTCTACGGGACTGATGGCCTCAGATTTTACGTCCCATAGTGCTCAGAGCCATTTGAACCATTTGAGGTTGGACTGTGGATCAATGGTAACCTGTTGCCTCGTCAGGTGAATCGGAACATTCACCACGCCAAGGACGTAGGTCGACTGGGACAGTATTATGCGATGGTGGTCATTCATTTGGACTTCCATGGGATCTGTGGTAGTAATCGAAGGTACCATGACAGCTGTGGACTACATGAACATTTCTTTAGAACACTTGCATCACTTCTAGGCCGATGTCTTGGCCGACGGCGATGGCATCTTTTAGCAGGATAACTGTCCCTGTCAAAAGGCCAGCATCGTTCTACAGTGATTTGAAGAGCATGATAGTGTACTTGTTTGATGTCTTATCCACCAGATTTACCTGATCTGAACACGATGGGAAACATCTGAGACCCTAGAGGGCACCTGACCAGCATTCATGTACCACCGTCCCGTAATTTACTGTGCACAGATATTTGGTACCATGTACTTCAGGAAAACTACCATGGACTTGTCGAAACCATGCCAAGCAACATCGGAGCTGTATTGCGGTCCAAGGGTAGCCCACCACTTTACTAAGCAAGTGGTCGTAATGTTGTGGTTGCTGATGGCAAAATACATATGAAAACAAGAAAATCAATTTTTAGTAAGGAAATACAATATAAAAATCACAAAAAATTGAAAATGAAAATACGAAGCTTCTGTAATGGTGTGTTGTTTGTGGTTCTCTCCGATTGTCATTCCGCGTTCAATCCGTTTAGAATTACAAGATTCGTGAGGTACTTAGAGAACAACTTGAAATTTGGAGGAACTTTTATTTATAAAGGCTTATTAAGTAACAAAAATCGAAAGAAGAGTGTGGAATAGCATTTATGAGTATACACAGAATATCAAAGTAAGAATGGTGAAAAAAATCAAAAAAAGAAGGTTGTAAGGAAGCAAGTTTGAATTTGACTGACAGTCGGGTTCTTGATGGTTACAGACGTATATCTATCACAGACGCACGAGAATTGATGGACAATTTGTTCCTGACTTCTTTGAAGGGCACGTTCTGGCATTCATCTTAACTGAATCAAATGTTTTTAATCATGCACCGTGTCTTTAATAACGACAACCGTTAGTAATTTGATGACATATTACTTAAATTTTATCTACGTGACGCATATCGGTGCATAAATAACACAGTCTAACATTCATCACGATACAAAAATTAAGAGAAAGATATATTGGTTATTTAAAAAAGTGATTTTATGGTGACGTGTAGCTAGAAACGCATGGGACATCATTTTGGTTAGACAGGAAGGAATAACATGTTTTTGATACTAAGATGTGGAAGTGGGACTTCGTTCCAACGCTAGTAAGTCGCTTATTCCCATACCACCGTCCTCTACCTTTCACAGAGGGTAAAACTCAGAGTACACAACAGGACGCTTCGGATTAGATATTTATATGCAGCAAATCCGTGAAATTAACTATTTATACAAGATATAGTAGCTGTCGGGTAATACTGTTTACCTCCAGTCAAAATTTAGTCTCTTGAAATTAGATAAATAAGGAAGTTGTTAATTGAAAACACGATGTTTACTGTTAAAATATATCACCCCATCACAGAATTTTAATTATTCATGTTATAAAAATTACCTCTGACACAGGAGTGCAGTGGCAATTCCACAGTTTTATTCTTATAAAGTTTCAAAACATACTTCGTGCTATTCGTTTCCTTGATTTTCTAGTGTTTCATCATGGCGCAATATTAAAGAGGTGATCTTACTAACAACAAAAGATTTCTATGATATTGTGTATATTCAGGGAGGAATAAAATTCTGAAGCAGTGTCCAAATTCCCTGAAGGCCTTGAGGATACCATGGTTAATAGACCTCAAGACTTGAAATATGCACATAAATTATAATTAGTATTTGCCACATGCGGATGAAAACAATGGAATCATATTTTATTGTATCGTATGTTAACCGGGGCCCTAGAAACGACCCATCCCCGCCGCAGCCGCAGTGGTCCACAACCCCACCACGACTACCGCAGTCCACTTCACCCTTTCGCCGTCCCACACCTAACCACTCTCTCAGTATTATTGTGCGGTTCGGCCCCCTGTGGACCCTCCAAGGGAACGTCTCACACCAGACGAGTGTAACCCATATGTTCTCGTGGTAGAGTAATGGTGCTGTACACGTACGTGGAGAACTTGTTTGCGCAGCAATCGCCGACAGTGTGAAGCTGAGGCAGAATAAGGGGAACCAGCCGCATTCGCCGAGGCAGATGGAAAACCGCCTAGAAACCATTCATAGACTGGCCGGCTCACCGGAGCTCGAGACAAGTCCGCCGGACGGATTCGTGCCGGGGACCAGGCGCTCCTTCCCAATCCGGAAAAAAACGTTCAAATGTGTGTGAAATCTTGTGGGACTTAACTGCTAAGGTCATCAGTCCCTAAGCTTACGCACTACTTAACCTAAATTATCCTAAGGACAAACACACACCCATGCCCGAGGGAGGACTCGAACCTCCGCGCTGGCCTCAGTGGCCATGCGGTTCTCGGCGCTACAGTCTGGAACCGCGAGACCGCTACGGTCGCAGGTTCGAATCCTGCCTCGGGCATGGATGTGTGTGATGTCCTTAGGTTAGTTAGGTTTAAGTAGTTCTAAGTTCTAGGGGACTGATGACCAAAGAAGTTAAGTCCCATAGTGCTCAGAGCCATTCGAACCTCCGCCGGGACCACCAATCCGGAAATGGAATCATATTACATTCGTTGTAATTATATTTTCGAAGATCCAAAAGTTCCTTTGTGAACATTTATACGAATGCCACAAGTGCACTTTGTTATTTTGGACGATGCAGGTAGGTGCAGACACAGAAGCTTTCCGACCTCCAATTCCTGAAAAACTTTTGGTACGGTTCTTGGCTGAAACTATGTAACCAAAATACTCTTTCACTCAATTTCAGACGAGGAACTAGGTGAGGTTGAAGGGAGGCCGCATAATTGTGAACTTGTTTCGAAACACACGAAGACCGACATATAACCAGTACTGAACATAAACAAATGTAGAGGTTTCTGTGTAAATAGTCGAAGATACTGATGTTTGAACTGTGTCATCACAAATCAATCACTACAAACAGTAAAACAACAAATATCTAGAATTGCCTAGCCAAGGTGGTTTAAGGTGAAATATTTGTATATATCTCCTTATAGTGAGACCCAGTGGAACAACTTTAAGCAAGTTTAGTTCATCCACGAATGCAATCGCTTAAAAAACTAACATCAGATCAGATTTTGAGTATTTGTGCCAGTCTGGGACCATTAACAAATTTTACTAACGGGAAAGGTGGCGAACATTCAGGGGAAAGTAGATGGACGCGTCATAGACTTCTTCCGTGAGCTTGAGAGTGTGGCAGAAATATTCAACAAACTCAAGTTACAGAAAGATTCACTATTTCATGAAAGGACTTATTCTTAAAACTTTGAGAAGGGACGTGAGTCACCTCAGTCACCCTCGGAAGGAGGGCTTGGATTACCGGCTCGGCCAAAGCTCTAATCTGACGGAAGTTTCACAACTGAGTGCGGTCTCCTGCAAAATGAAAGACTGATTCAGAAAAGTAAACTTATAATTTTTCAGTATTTCATGGGAGGAGTGTAATAAGAGCGTGAAGTTGTCATGCTGCTCCTGGAACGTCTGGGGTGTTTCGTAAAAGAACTTAGCCTTAACTTAGTCAGTCAAAACTCGGGAGAGAACCAATTCTTGTCAAACGAAAGTACAAGAAATGATGCATCACTGCCAACAAACAATTGGGAGCTAGCCTCTCAAGCAGGCAGAGAATAAGTTTATTCAGTTCAGTATAATAGTAGAAGTGTATGATCCTGAGGACCTGCATCAGGACAGACACAAGAGAAGGAAGACAGCCTCTAAAAAGCGAAACATTAACTTGAAGGTAATAAGATAGAAAGAATGTTGGCAAGGTGAGTAGCCTGATGGAACGACATTTTATTGCATGGGTTTGTGTTAGTGGGATTAAAACACAAGTTGACGAATGATAATGACGCTGAGTACGGGGTTAAGCTGGCTGGACATTGATGAAAGTGACAGACGCTCTCTTCCTGTCGAATACAAGACTTCAGAGACAGACGTCGACTAGACAGTCTGTTCTAGAAACTTGTAATGGATGAACACGTTTCGAAATTTATGAAATGGAATTGAGGGCCGTCAAGCAACTTCAGTTTTGACTTGTCGCATGTTCGCTAGAGACCATAGCCGGCGCTGCCAACGCTCGTCGTGCTCTGACTGGGCAAAGTGTGTTGGTAATTTCGTCAATAGTTACTTCATCTACACCTCTACTAAGTTAGCCATCTTACGGTGTGTGGCGGAGGATACTTTCTATACCAGTGTCGCATCCTCCCTTTCCTGTTCAGTTGTGAATGGTTGGCGGCTAGAACGATTGTTCGTAATCCTCTGTGTGAGCTCGAATCTCTCTAGGTATACGTAGAAGAAAACAACATATTGTTTAACTCTTCTAGGAACGCACGCTCTCGGAATTTTAACCGTAAGTTGCACCCTGTCGCAGGAAGTCTCTCTTTCAGCGTCTGCCACTGAAGATGGCTGAGCGCCTTGTAAGCGAACGTATTTAATTCCCACTCACCTTGAGCTGTTCAGACGACGTTCGCTTCTTCCCTCGTAGTGCTGCACTGTAACGATGCTGGATCGTCCCTGCAATGTTCAAATAAGTAAAGAGGGTAATGCGGGGGATGTGCTTCACTACCGAGTGACGTCGCACGAGTCTGGTAGTACTTTGATTATTATTAATATTTGTGCACTTTACAAGGTTCCACTGCTTGAGGTCACATAATACACATCTATTCAATGCAATCCACCACAACGACGTTCATGGCAATGTGGTTAATCCATTTCTGATGTGCCACGGCGCGGGAGAAGCGCGAGAACATCAAATCGTATTTCTCGCGTTTTGACTCGATTCAGTCACTTCGCGAACTACTACTGCCTTCGCGTGATGCGCACGAACGATTGCACATCGATGATTGTACTTTTGTCACAGTGTTTACAACATTTCTGTGACCCAAGACTACAGCAATTACGTCGCGTTAGACAGCCAACCACACACTACGCATCACTTACCGCCAACCGTTAGCAAGACGCTTTAAACAAATGCGAAACCGATAGCGCAACCGCACTGACGTTAGCACCAATGCTACTGGATATACGCTTACATTCCACTACGAAAAAAGTTTTTCCAAATTCAAAGCGAATTTAGAAAACAGGAGACCTCTCGGGGTGGGTTGGTAAGAGAAGGGTGGGAGGTAGCGGTATATCTAAGACAAAAAGAAACAATTATCAAGTTAGAAAAGTAATAAGAACGGAAAATAATTTCTAAGAATGTCGTTTGCTGTACTATTCCACCATTAGGTGACAGTACTCGGTCAGCCATTCACTCAAAAATTGTAAAATTTCTGCCGGCCGCTGTGGCCGAGAGGTTCTAGGCACTTCAGTCCGGAACCGCGCTGCTGCTACGGTCGCAGGTTCGGATCCTGCCTAGGGCATGGATGTGTGTGATGTCCTTAGGTTAGTTAAGTTTAAGTAGTTCTAAGTCTAGGGGACTGACGACCTGAGATGTTAAGTACCATAGTGCTTAGAGCCATTTGAACCAATTTTTTTTTTTAAATTGCTGTTGAAATGTTGAGGAATGTAATACGTGAAAGAAAAAACAAGAACAGGAATTCCAGTCTGTAACTAAATGATTTAAACCAATAAAATTTATGTTGCATAACAGCGCTACCGCACACAGTCAATTTATCAAAACCACGACACACATGAATCATTCAATATATCAAAAATACATTGATTGCATAAATAAACCTAAGTCACAACGCTACACACGCAGTCTTAGTGATCACTGAAATAGAAACAACACCATGAGCCTATCATTCATCAATTATCGGCACACGCAAACTTTCACTGGTGCATGAGTGCTTGCTGAAGAGAGAAGAAACAAAAAAACTTAACGCTGACTCACTAATTACTGCTGGAGGAGGTGGGGTTCACTGACCCCAAATTGCAGTCTGCACGGCCAGCTGTTCCAAGTGGCAGGTGTGTCGGCCGCTGCCGCAGAGAAAAAGCGAGCGCGCAACTTCGTATTACACCCGTAGGTTCCCGCAGGCCGTGAAACACAGTTAGCGCCCCTTTACAATTTGACTTACACTCAGCCTTACACACAAATTTTTGAGGTTAACAGTTGTGGTTTTTAAGATACTTGAAATTTAACGTAATAAATCCATAGTTTAGCCAAAATTACGTGACACTGAATTATGCTCAAATCTTCATACTGAAGTTAAAAGGCAACAATATGAGAATATGACACACACAGAATCGTATTAGTAAACATACTATAACATAATACATGACTTAACAGTTTATACAGCACAAGAAATATCATTATTACTTTACAATACACTTCATCCTCCTAACATTAATTCCAGCACAACACACATTGCTAACTGACCGAGTAGACTTATATATAAGCCTCCTTACATCACTCATCTTTACGACAGGCTTTAATATTTTCAACAGGATGCTTTTCTTCATTATTTCCCTTAGTTTACAATTTCAAGATCGGCTCAATGCCAAGGACACCCGATTCCAGTGATTTTGTGTGGACCCTTATACTCCAAATTAAATTTCCTTATCTCATCTGTCATCCTAGATGATTTTGTATGAGTATTAATCAACACTAATTCGCCCGCTTAATATTTAAATGGACGAACGATTTCATCATGACGATCTTTTCTTTGCATCGCCTTTCTCTCCAATGTTTGCATTGTCAGATGTATCTTGTCATCCCATGACACAATAGACTTTGGAACATCTCTTATGAATTCACCGTAAATGGTTTCAGGTTCCTGGTTTAGTAACAATTCACAGGGTTCAAAAGCAGTGTATACATATGGCAGGTTGTTAATCACACTCTCAAAATCTTCAAGGTACTATTTCCAATGACTATGCTTGTGATGACAATAGGTCCTAAACATTCGGTTGATTTTTTTTCTTTACACATACTGCCAGGTTCGAAGCAGGCCAGTATTTCACAGTTAGTACTTGCTCCATATTATGCTGATGCAACGTCTTCACCCATTCCTTGAAAACAAATTGTAGACCATTTACAGATATTGAGAAAATAATGATTGACCGTCTTTGTCACTTCACTGACAGATCTTCACACAGCTGGTCTGATATTCCGTACGCTCTTACTTTGTTCATTAGGCGGCAGCATGGAACTGTATCGAACGCCTTTCGGAAGTCAAAAACATGGAATCAACCTGAGCTCCGGAACCCTCTGTTTTCTTGATCTTGTTGACGAGCATACATAGTTGGATTTCACACGATAGTTGTTTTCGGAACCCATTTTGATTCCTATTGAAGAAATTTTTCGATCCCCAGCAGTGTCATAATACGCGAGCGCAAAACATGTTCCAAAATTCGACAACATACAGTCGTCAGAGTTTCATGCCTATAGTTTCGTACATCTGCTCAAAGAGCCATCTTGAAAAGAGGAATGACCTGCGCATTTTCCAAAACAATGGGAACGATTCGGTCAGCCAGGGACCTACAGTATACTACGTTTAGAAGAGGAACAAGTTCTTCCCCATACTCTATGTAGATTCGTATCGGCATTCCGCCAGGTCTAGTGGCGTCACCTCTGTCGAGCAAATTCAGTAGCTTCTCTTTTCCGTGGTTACATTTTTCAAGGTCTGTCATTCTGATGCTCGTGCGACGATTTAAAAGACGAATATAGTACGAGCTTCCCGCACGACCGCTACGGTCGCAGGTTCGAATCCTGCCTCGGGCATGAGTGTGTGTGATGTCCTTAGGTTAGTTAGGTTTAAGTGATTCTAAGTTCTATGGGTCTGGTGACCTCAGAAGTTAAGTCCCATAGTGCTCAGAGCCATGGTACGAGCTTCCTCAGTGAATCAGTTTTGGAAAAAGGTCCTCTAGAATTTCGGTATGCCTTTTCTCTGTCATGCTCCGCTTCGATGCTGTTGTGGGCGCAAAGTGTCTGGATAGCTGTTACCTGTCGTCAAGCCATCGTAACACTGCCTCACGAATCAGTATTGAGAACGTTATGCACCAGTTGTCAAATGTTCGATATATTGACTGCAACGTATTTCAGGATTACGTTATCCAATAATCAAGTGTTATAAAGCAAGGAAACACAAATCAGCACATCCCAATACTACACTTCCTGACAACCAAATAAATATCTACACTGAGGTGACTAAAGTCTTGGAATACCTCGTAATATAGTGCCGGTGAAGTGCAGCAACTCTACGTGGCATGGACTCAAAGTCGTTGGAAGTCCCCCGCTGAGATACTGAGTCATGCTGCCTCTATAGCCGTCCATAACTGCGAATATGTTGCCGGTGCAGGATTTGGTGCACGAACTGATCTCTCGATTATGTCCCATGAACGTTCGATGGGATTCACGTCGGGCAATTTGAGTGGCCAAATCATTCCCTCGAATTATCCAGAATGTTCTTAAAGCAATCGCGAACAACTGTGGTCTGGTGACATGGCGCATTGTTATCCATAAAAATTACGTCGTTGTTTGGGAGTATGATGTCCACGAATGGTCTCCAAGTAGCCGGACATCCAAAGGACCCAATCCATTCCATGTAAACACAGCCCACATTATTACGTAGCCACCACCAGCTTGCACAGTACCTTGTTGACAACTTGGGTCCAAAGCTTCTTTGGGTCTGCGCCACACTCAGATCTTACCATGAGCTCTTACTAACTGAAATCCGGACTCATTTGACCAGGCCACAGTTTTCCAGTCATCTAGGGTCCAAACCGTATGGTCACGAGCCCAGGAGAGGCGCTGCAGGCCAGTCGTCTGCTACCCATTAACGTCTTATTCCACTGCACTCTCCTAACGGATACGTTCAACGTATGTCCTATATTGATTTCTGATGTTTTTTCACGCAGTGTTGCTTGTCGGTCAGCACTGCCGACTATATGCAAACGCCGCTACTCTCGGTCGTTAAGTGAAGGCCGTCGACCACTGCGTTGTTCATGGTTAGAGATTATACCTGAAATCTGGTATCCTCGGCACATTCTTGACCCTGTGGATCTCGCAATATTGATTTCTCTAACGATTTCTTAAATGGAATGACCCACGCGTCTAGCTCCAACTACAATTCCACGTTAAAAGTCTGTTAACTCCCGTCGTGCGGTCATAATCAAGTCAGAAAGCTTTTCATATCATCCACATGAGTACAAATGACAGTTCCGCCAACGCACTACCCTTTCATACCTTATGCATGCCGCATTACCACCATATATATATATATATATATATATATATATATATATATATATATATATATATGCATATCGCTATCCCATGACTTTGTCACCTCAGTGTTTATTGTCCTGTAGTATAATTTATCGCAAAGTTATTATGCCATTTGGCAGCGAAGAAAGTAAAAAGCCAGCAGCAAAAATACATTGTCACAAATCTCATGTTGGCACATAATATGTCACTAAGCTCAGCTGTAAACTAACGGCAGCTGCCTTCACCTACCAAAGACAGTACAATCCTGTAGCGTACACTGGGTGAAGCAGAATTCAACAAAAAGAATTCTGCTGATGTTCATTGACACCTTCTGAGTATTTTGGCATAAGAGACCCACGGTTTCAAGCATCTCGTTACAGATTAATAATTTAATAATACTTTATTAGGTTTGTTGCTGCAGTTACCCTTGTTTCTGTGAAAATTCCTACACAAAGATCAAGAAACCTGTAAAATCCAATAAGCGAAATGTACAACGCCCAAAATAAAGTAATACAATAACCCTCAGGCGCAAACGTAGTGTGATATGGTTGCCATCGTGCGGGAACAGCTCAGCATAGCGTCGTTGTGCCGCTCTTACGCTGCATTCAGTGAACCCACACACCAGGTGCATATCGGCCAACTCTTCATCAGTAAACCTGCCCTTAGTACTGATGTGCCTCACAGCTATCGCAAAAATAGCACAGCCTGGTAACAAAATCCTAGAGAGAACAGATCACTACTGAATTTAAACATGCCACGCACGGGGGACCGGGTTCGATTCCCGGCTGGGGTGGCAGATTTTCTCTCCTCAGGACCTGGGTGGTGTTCTGTCCTCATCATCATTTTGCCGGACGTAGTGGCCGTGCGGTTCTAGGCGCTACAGTCTGGAGCCGCGAGACCACTACGATCGCAGGTTCGAATCCTGTCTCTGGCATGGATGTGTGTGATGTTCTTAGGTTAGTTAGGTTTAAGTAGTTCTAAGTTATAGGGGACTGATGACCACAGATGTTAAGTCCCGTAGTGCTGAGGGCCATTTGAAGAAACGCGATCCGGACAAATACACGTTCTGATGAACAACTGATCCACTCAACATCGCCCAGCTGATTAGTTCAGTCACATCACGATAAATGATATGATATTCAGCAATTTTGTCATCATAATCGGCAAAGAATGTGTTGTTGGCAACTACATGTCTACAAGAACAATGCACAATACCGCCTCTAATACCTCTTTCAGTAAACTGGAGTTGTTCGATGTCGGTTATAAGCTGAAACTCCTCAGACATTGAGCATCCCATCCAAATCCAAGTGAAGACTTGTAATGTGCAGTATCCAGGTCATATATTTTGAGACACTAAAGTTTTCGAATACGTCAGCAAGGAGTAGCACTTTAATTTTTAAATATAAATCAGCATACTCTCCTACTGTCTTACAATCGAATACTTTCTACATACTGCAAGCTCTATGGTACCCAGCTTCTGTTATTGCTTCCCCTGTTAACAAACTTCTAACCTTCTCAGTACGGCGTAAGTGAACTTCCAGCAGAAATGAGCCATTGCTTACGTATTCATATGGAAAAACGTCCTTCTGATTAACTAAATTAAACTCGTGATCATAAGGAAAATTCATGATCTTGAGTTCATTGAATTTCGTGTCAAATGACCAGTTTTCAAGAGAACTTAGCAGAAAATTAAGCGAATCGATGGATCTGAATTTCTATTGAATCTCTACTCCTGCATTACTTATATACTTTTTTAAAAGATTTATATCTTCCCATCTTAGATGGAATCAGAGAAACACGACCTGGATTTATCTTAACTTCTTCTTCTTTCTCGTCTATCGTCCTTTGTTCACATGGGCACATGATCAAGAAATGCCCATCGTAATTGCTAGAGTTGTAGAATATGACAGGATCTGTATATTAACGCCTATATTTCACTGCAGCTGGCATGAGCAGCACCACTGCATGCATCGGTTAAACGATTGTGGTCTCTGTGCTTTGCACCACCATCCTTAAATGCTCCATCATAAATATGGCAAATTTCAGTCGAACAAAGTGCCAATTCTTCCTCATCGCTCTTTTCCATCTTTTTATTTTGTAATAAAAAACCATTTACAGTCTCAGCGATTGTAAACAGGCGTTCAGTGAACTTTGTAAATTTTAAAAGCTCTTTCTTCCAAGTAGGCATGTACTGGGGTGTAAGATGACTGACTGGATATAAACCTGCTAGAATAGACAACTTGATTCAGGTATTACCCTTTGACTGGATGTTTATTGTTGCATGTTCACCTGCTATCACTTGCGTAGTTTCACATTTACTCCTACATAAATCCAGTTATTTTCGTTAATATTGACATTATCCCTTCAACGCCCAACCAGAATCTCATGTCTGAAAAGTCTAAAGTTTCTTTAATAGCTACCAATAACATCAGCCACGTTTCTTCATTGGTTGGTAAATTTCACTAACTTTGTTTTCAAAAATGTGAAAACATACATCCAAGAAATGTGTAAGTTTCTTAAACCCAAGCGTATTATCTATCATACCCCTACACACTAAGTGATCAAAAGTGTCGGGACACCCCCAAAAACATAGGTTTTTCATATTAGGTGCATTGTGCTGCCACCTACTGCCAGGTACTCCATATCAGCGACCTCAGTAGTCATTAGACATCGTGAGAGAGCAGAATGCCGCACTCCGCGGAACTCACGGACTTCGAACGTGGCTAGGTGATTGGGTGTCACTTGTGTCATACGTCTGTACGCGAGATTTCCACACTCCTAGACATCCATAGGTCCACTGTTTCCGATGTGATAGTGAAGTGGAAACGTGAAGGGACCCATACAGCACAAAAGCCGATCTCGGCTGTTGACTGACAGAGACCGCCGACAGTTGAAGAGAGTCGTAATGTGTAATAGGCAGACATCTATCCAGACCATCACACAGAAATTCCAGGCTGCATCAGGATCCACTGTAGATACATAACAGTTAGGCGGGAGATGAGAAAACTTGGATTTCATGGTCGAGCGGCTGCTCATAAGCCACACATCACGGCGGTAAATGCCAAACGACGCCTAGCTTGGTGTAAGGAGCGTAAACATTGGACGATTTAACAGTGGTAAAACGTTGTGTGGAGTGACGAATCGCGGTAAACAATATGGCGATCCGATGACAGGGTGTGGGTATGGCGAATGACCGGTGAACGTCATCTGCCAGTGTGTGTAGTGTCAACAGTAAAATTCGGAGGCGCTGGTGTTATGGTGTGGTCGTGTTTCTCATGGAGGGGCTTGCATCTCTTGTTGTTTTGCGTGGCACTAGCGCACCACAGGCCTACATTGATGTTTTAAGCACCTTCTTGCTTCCCACTGTTGAAGAGCAATTCGGGGATGGCGATTGCATCTTTCAACATGATCGAGCACCTGTTCATAATGCACGGCCTGTGGCGGAGTGGTTACACAAAAATAACATCCCTGCAATGGACTGGCCTGTACAGAATCCTGACCTGAATCCTACAGACTACCTTTGGGATGTTTTGGAACGCCGACTTCGTGTGAGGCCTCACCGACCGACGTCGATACTTCTCCTCAGTGCAGCACTACATGAAGAATGGACTGCCATTCCCTAAGAATCCTTGCAGCACCTGATTAAACGTATGCCTGAGAGAGTGGAAGCTGCCACCAAGGCTAGGGGTGGACCACCACCATACTGAATTCCAGCATTACCGATGAGAGGGTGCCAAGAACTTGTAAGTAATTTTCAGCCAGGTGTCCGGATACTTCTGATCACATACTGTATATTAGTCTTCTAAACGTAGACGACATATCTGTATAAGAAGAAGAATCAGTAGGTGAAAGATATCAAATTTACATTTTTTGTGGAGAGTTGACGCTAGCATCGAATTTTGTCGACAGTCGATGCAGTTCTTCGACCACTGCTCCAATCTGGTACTACAATCTTGTCCAAAATTAAAGCAATTAACCGCTTTTTCCCCGTCCAGTGTCTAATTCACGATATAATCATACAGACTGTCACAGTCCGTACTATCATCGTTTGCACCGACGATCGCATTCCGGTTAACAGATAATCACGATGTCGTCATGGCACCTCTCAAACGCGGTAGTATTTGGCGGATAGACTCACATCGACAATCGCTGTCCACACAGTCATAGAGGGTGCGGTATTGCACAAAGAATACGCCTACCGCACTCTCTGCTGTAGAGGGCCACAGGAAGAATGGAAGCAGGACAGTCGCAAACTGGCATCTGACCTCGCAGCATCCACTGGACGTGTTGCAATGAGGCAAACGACGTACAGAAGGCTTCGGCAGAGTGGCCTTTGCTATCGGAAACCCGCTGTTTGTGTACCTCTGACGCGTCTTCACAGAAGGGAACGTCTAGAGTGGGGTCGTCAACATGCCACGTGGACGGTTGAACAGTGGGCCAACGTTTTTCCCAAATGAGTCCCGATTTGGATGTGGATTCTTATCTGGAAGAAACGTGGAGCACGATTTTGGAACCCAAACATTATGTAAATAGAGAGAAATCGGGGAGGACCCCTAAGAGTGTGGGCAAGGAATTTGTTGCCCACACGAACACCTCTTCATGAAATTGTACTGGTGAATCGGCAAGGCGTAAGTGCTGTCAGGTATCGTGACGAGATCTTGGGACCTCAAATGGTTCAAATGGCTCTGAGAACTATGGGACTTCTGTGGTCATCAGTCCGCTAGAACATAGAACTACTTAAACCTAACTAACCTATGGACAGCACACACATCCATGCCCGAGACAGGATTCGAACCTGCGACCGTAGCGGTCACGCGGTTCCAGACTGAAGCGCCTACAACCGCACGGCCACACCGGCCGGCTTGCGACCTCAGGTGCAGATATTGCGAGATACTGTGGGCCCAGACTTCATATTGATGGACGATGATGCTCGAGCTCATAGAGCACAGGTGGTTGATGTTTTCTCGGAACGAAAGATATTGCACGCCTGGCGTTGCCTGCTCACTCTCCCGATTTGAATCCCACAGAACACGTCTGGGATACCCTAGGGAGATGGAATGCATCACGTCATCATTCACCAACCAGTCTCCTAGACTTGCGAGCAGCTCTGTCGGGTCTAAGGCGCTGCAGTCGTGGACTGTGCGGCTGGTCCCGGCGGAGGTTCGAGTCCTCCCTCGGGTATGAGTGTGTGTGTTTGCCCTTAGGATAACTTAGGTAAAGTAGTGTGTAAGCTTAGGGACTGATGACCTTAGCAGTTAAGTCCCATAGGATTTCACACACATTTGAACATTTCAACAACTCTGTCTAGGCTCTTCAGTCTGGAACCGCGCGACCTGTACGGTCACAGGTTCGTGTCCTGCCTCGGGCAGGGATGTGTGTGATGTCCTTAGGTTAGATAGGTTTAAGTAGTTCTAAGTTCTGGGGGACTGATGACCTCAGAAGTTAAGTCCCATAGTGCTCAGAGCCATTTGAACCATTTTTGTTTATACTATTTCGAGGCAAAATGTAAGCAATTTCGCAAAATTTCCGTTTGTTGTTTTAATTTTGGAAACCAGTGTTTATAGGCGATAGCCGGTGCCGTTTCTGCGACACTGAATGAGAACGTATATCTTAGTTTCAGCACGTAATCAGTAAGTGATAACATAAGCGGCAGTCAAATGAAAGAAAGTAAAACGAAATGAAAGTAAGTAAAACGTTTATTTTTTCAAAAGAAATCGTCATAACTGTTAATAGATCTATCCGACTGTGAGACAAGACGATTAATGTCCTCGGAAAAATGTTTGCGGTCGCCTACGGAACCATGAATGTACCAAGGTGTGTACCTCTTCGTCTGAAGCAAACATAAGATATTCAACGAAGAGTTTTATGTTTGACAATGCATGTTTGCAGCTGGTTTTCTGCTACTGACTGTGTCCAGAAGCACAGTAACCTAAGGTATAATATACTATAGGACAATATATATTTACATAGTCGTCAGTATGTTTAGTACTGCGATGTATTGATGTTTCATATAGGTCTTGATAATGGGATAACGTAGTACAGAAAGGTACTGCGGTAAATATGTCCCACATTCGACAACATTCTCAACTGCGATTCAGGACAGATCACTGCAATCCATTTAGTGATATAACAAAGACCAAAACCTTTTCGATATGTAGAATTTTAAATTCTGTTTGTTTTTTCTTTGAATTTTATGTCTTTGACAGATATATTAACCTGTTGGTTTCCAGTCTCATCTGATGGCTACAGTGAAATATAATAATCACTCAGTCTCGGTTCAGACAGACATAGTCAGTGAGTAAATAAAAATTGATATTTATGTTGCTGTTTCTTTCAGCTGGCGCATCGAATCACATTTTTTATTTAACTGCTGTGCCGCACTTACGTTAGAATAGTAATTAATTGGCTACCTTAAAATCACGATCTCCTGTATCGTTCTTTTCGTCAGCATGTCCAGAAGACACGCAAATCGTTAAAATTGACGTGTAACAAGATGTCAGTTCTTTAGTGTAAGTTACGTAGAACCATAATTTATTGAAAACTGTTAGTCTGTCAATGAAAGCTTGCTAAGTAGTAAAACGAGGTCGAATTAAATTGAGATACGGCAATAGAAACTGAACGCTACATTCCTACACTGTGTTCGCTGTGGTTTCTCCGCATTACCATAGTCTATTGCCTATCTCACTACTTAATAATGCCCTTTCACTCTAATACCTGCAGTGACTTCTAGCTAACTCGCAAGAAACATACGTGTAATTTAATAGCTCAAAATGTTTATGTGGTATTAATTAAAGCTGGGTCTTAATATTATCTGTGTATTTTTTTTCTTAAGGTAATCCATTATTATTCCACACTTTCGCTCATCAAGTACTTTATAACAGTAATTTACTTGATCCAAAGTTCCTCTGCAAGTTATAATAATGTGTTCCTAGGTTACTGTATATGTGAACAAAGGCTGTAAGATGCTAATGCAGAATTCACTGTTTTGAAATATATGTTTTAAATTCTCTGTAATTACATTACATTTTCTAACACTTAAAACCACCAATTTAATTACCGTATTTAAAAATAGGATATTACAGAGATGTAGAAGGTTCAAATGATATCATTTTTTGCGGGGCGTTAGGCACAAATCTTCCATTACTCTTCTAATGACCCGACATGGATTGGATGTTAAGCTATACACTTCGATCCTTACCCTTGACGTAGTCAACAAAGACGTGTCAGGCAAATTGGAAACGGTTTCCTGGTGAGGTTATAACACCGATCTACCCTTTTACATAATTAACTGAAACTTTGCACCTTTCACATACATAGAATAATATGACGTTTTACTGCAAGAAGATAAAACACTCTTGCCTTACAGGAGATTACGCCAATTTGGCATTTCGTTTCATTTACAAAATACACTATCGGCGTCATGGTTTCTTGAATTTTCCGCAGCTAGTATGCCTTGTTTATTGGTGTAAATTAGGCTAGTTTGGTAGTTTGCGCTAAATTACATATTATTCGTCGTATGATTAGTAATAGGTAAAATGCTACAAATAAATAAGTAGTGCGGGGCACTCGTTCTGCAGCACAAGACTCCTTCAACTATGCCACCTCTTACATTTTTCTGCTATACTAAATTAGTTGAATTATAAAGAAGGTTCGTCTCTGAAAGACTCGAAATACGTCAATAACCTCATAATTATCCACACTGATACATGAAGGCGGCGTTTTGAACAAATATTCCCCCACTGAAAGGAATTGCGCAAGCTAGGGAACGTTCGCTGAGCCAACATGGCGGATCCTATTTTTGGAGATGCTAATTCAGATATTTCCGGTGTAACCAAGTCAGCTGTCAAAACTAATAATCCTCTGACGCGCAAATAAGAAGTTGATGTGATCTCTTTTATTTCCGTTAAATAAGATTGTGCCGACATCAATTCCGATTCCAGATTGCCAATAGTTTCAAAATTGACCGTAGCGTGCAACTTTTATTTCAGACGTATTTGGCTATAGTGCCACTTTTTATTTAAAGTTGTTGGTGATAGAACATTGATCTGAATGGGTATAGATCTGGTGATATAATAAAATATCCCACTGTTAGGAAGTGAGTCCTTTTTTATATTTCTGTTTAATACCATACATTTATTTAATATTTAATACTACAGAGCATGTGGTAAGTTGAAAGAACCAGAAGTCGTTGAGAGATTCAAAGGGAGCGTTAGGAAACGATTGACTGAAACAGGAGAAACGAATCTGGTAGAAGACGGTTGGGTAGCTTTGAGAGACGAAATAGTGAGTGAAGCAGAGGATCAAATAGGTAAAGAGACAAGGCATATTAAAAATCTTTGGGTATCACAAGAGATATTAATTTTATTGCTGAAAGGAGAAAACATAAAAATGCAGCAAATGAAGCAGGCGAAAGGGAATACAAAGGTCCAGAATATGAGACTGACAGGAAGTGCATAATGGTCAAGCAGGAGTGGCTAAAGGACAAATATGAGTCTATAGCAGCATGTACGAGTATAACTAGAGAAAAGATAGACACCACTTATAGGAAAATTAAAGAGGCATTTGGAGAAAAGAGAGGCGCTGTATGAATATTAAGAGATCAGGTGGAAAACCAGTACCAAGCAAAGAACGAAAACGTAAAAGTTGAAGAGAGTCTGTAGATGGTCTATACAACGGAAATGAACTTCAGGGTAATATTATAGAGATGGAAGAGGATGTGAATGAAGACGAGGTGGGAGGTATGATAGCGCGAGAAGAATTGGACAGAGCGCTGAAAGACCTAAGGCGAAACAAGGCTCCAGGAGTAGACGACATTCCGTTATAACTACTGATAGCCTTGGGACAGCCAGCCATCACAAAGCTCTTCCATTTTGTGTGCACGGTACATGAGACAGGCGAAGTACCCTCCGACTTCAAGAAGAATATCATAACTAAAGTTACAAAGAAAGCAGGTACTGACAGGTGTGAATATTATCTAATAAGTCACAGTTGCAAAATACCAACACGAATTCCTTAAAGAACAATGGAAAAACGGGTAGAAGTCGACCTCGGGAAGATCAGTTTTGATTCTGGAGAAACTCGTGAGGCAGTACTGACTTATTTTAGAAGATAGGTTAAGGAAAGGCAAAGCTACTTTTATAGCATTTGTAGACTTAATGAAAGGTTTTGACAATGCTGAGTGGAATGCTCTCTTTGAAATACTAAAGGTTGTTGTTGTTGTGGTCTTTAGTCCTGAGACTGGTTAGTATTTTGCAACTGTGACAATACAGGGAGCGAAAGGCTAATTACAACATGTACACAAACGAGACGGCGGTTAAAAAGAGTCTGGGGGCACGAAAGAGAAGCAGTGGTTGAGAAGGGAGCGAGACAGGGTTGCAGCGTATCGTTGATGTTATTCAATCTGTATACTGAGCAAGCAGCAAAGGAATCAAAGAAAAAATTGAAAGAGGAATTAAAGTTCAGCAGAAGAAATAAAAACTTTGAGGTTTGCTGATGACATTGTAATTCTGTCAGAGACAGCAAAGGAGCCGGCCGGAGTGGCCGAGCGGTTAAAGGCGCTACAGTCTGGAACCGCACGACCGCTACGGTCGCAGGTTAGAATCCTGCCTCGGGCATGGATGTGAGTGATGTCCTTAGGTTAGTTAGGTTTAAGTAGTTCTAAGTTCTAGGGGACTTATGACCACAGCAGTTGAGCCCCATAGTGCTCAGAGCCATTTGATTTTGAACAGCAAAGGACTTGGAAGAGTGGTTGAACGGAACGGACAGTGTCTTGAAATGAGGATATAAGATGAATATCAACTGAAGCAAAACAAGGATAATGGAAATTAGACGAATTAAATCATGTGATGCAGAGGGAATTACATTAGGAAACGAGACACTCAAAGTAGTAGGTGAGTTTTGTTATGTGGACAGCAAAATAACAGATGATGGCCGAAGAGAGCAAGTCGAGAAATCTGCATCCGAGATCATGGGAGTAATATCAGAGGTTATGATTTAAGAGCTACACCACGGTCCAAGAAAATAACTGCGACCAGATCTGGGTATGTTGCTGCAAATCTGTCATGAAGTTCTCTGCAATGAAGCAATGTCTGATAGAAGCTGCGTAAATAGTCAGTCAGGTCTCGATAAGATTTAAAAGTGATGCTAAGACTGGCAACTTGCTTTAAATGTTCAGAAATGTAAGACTGTCCAATTCACAAAACGTAGTATGCTATGTCAGTAATATGAATGAGTCACAGTTGGAATCGGCCAGCTCATACAAATACCTGGTTGTAGCACTTTGTATGGACATGAAATGGAATGGTCACATACGCTCAGTTGTGGGTAAAGCAGATGGCAGACTTTGGTTTACTGTTAGAATACTGGGGGAGTGCAATCAGTCTACAAAGAAGATTGCTTTCAAATCACTCGTGCGACCCATTCTAGAATATTGGTCAAGTGTGGGACCCATACCAAATAGGAGTTACCGGAGATATTGCACGTATACAGAAGAAGGGCACCACGAATGGTCACTGGTTTGTTTGATACGTGGGAGAGTGTTACAACGGCGCTGAAGAAACTGAACTGACAGGCTCATGAAGCATAGACGTAAACTGTCCTGAGAAAGTCTACTAACAAAGTTTCTAGAATTGGCTTTAAATTATGCCTCTAGGAATATACTACAACCGCCTACGTATCGCTCAGATAGGGAACGTGAGGACAAGATTAGAATAATTACAACATGCACAGAGGCATTCAAACAATCATTCTTCTCGCGCCTCATACGTGAATGGAAGAAACCCTAATAACTGGAACAATGGGACGTACCATCTGCCACGCACGTCACTGCGGTTTGCAGAGTATGGATGTAGGTAGAAATTGTAATCTGTAGTCATCACCACTCCAGCCAAACGTCTAATGTATTCATATAATGGCTCTGGAGCCACAAAATGTATGTTATTGATGCCGACATGAACCACGAATCGCAGCCAGCTGCATGTAGTTCACTCAGTAGATGCTGGCAGAGTCTCCTTTACGTACTAAACGGGACCGTCTAGCAAACGTTCTTAATGAAACTGGACATTCCTCACAATCCTGAGGGCCTCCCGGAGTTTAAGTTTGTAATACGTGCCGTAGCGTAGTTTCATTAGGAAGAAGGCGTGTCAGACAAATCTTCCGCCCTGTATTACAGCATCGAATTAGTTGCGCCTACATGTAGGTAAACTAATGTACCGAATTCCAAGACGGGCTGCTGTCGCGTGTTTCCGGCAATTCGTGCCAGTGACTTCAGTTAATTCCACGCACGCATTGACGTTCGCCTAATCATGAATGGCGCCCATGTTGAATGCCTCTAACGTGAACATGAAAAGATGTGTCTATTTTCTGTAAGTCTTGTAGTTCTTACGCAATCGTTTTCTGAAACCACGGAGGTACTTACGAATAACTCAGTACTTTCAGCCCAGTGCAACAAGTCAGCTATGTTGTTTAGGCTTACGACGATAGCCGTGACACCAGTACCTACATTTGACTTCCACCCAGAGATCTCAGACCCCAAAATTGGCTCAGGCGAGGCTGAACCAGCGAAGTCAAAAGCATCTGGTAGTGCAATGGCGTCGTAAGGCATCAAGCGACACTAGAGCCACCACTGATCTCACAGTCGTCGCTTCAGTCTTCCCTCGCCTGTATAGCTCATAGAAACAATCATAAGCTTATCGACAGTCGCAAGCACAGCTTTCAGATGTTGACTGATAGTGGTCACCTCCTGCATTCGGACAGAGCAAGCAGGGTCGCTACACTGTTTCAGAACGTACAACTAGCTGACAAGATGAAAGATAGTTATAAGCCTAACTCTTGGGGATGAACTGAAGAACAACAGTGAGATACCTTCACCAGTTAATCTAAAATTATGTTATTTGACTGACACTCAGCCTTGCGATAATCGAGCTGCACAGTTACGGTGGTCTAAGCGATACAAAGATAAATTAGTGAAATTCGAACTACAAAATGTAGAAGTAAGACGATGACGAACAGTACCAAAATTTTTTAATCAGAGCAATGTGCAAGCTAAAGAATAAGCACTGAGCACTGATCACAACGGCATTGGGAAATAAAATAATTATCGAAGATAAGAATGGGAGGAAGACTGTTGTATGATGTAATGCCCAAACACTATGTAAAAAAGGCAGCGTGATATCAACAAACTGCATAGAATGTCATAGGAAGACAGTATGAAAGATGGCCGTTAATCTGAGCTTTCGAATCGGATCCACTACTACTTCAAGTAGCTCTTTAGTTGTCGTAGGGGACAACAACTTGATTCCTGGTCCTCCCACCAAGGGAAAATTTCTGCCATACAAGAAATCTAGTCCGTGTCGTGTGTCTGGCAGTCAGATATGCTTACCGGTCAGTTATCATGTAACGAAGAAGAGAATGCCAGTGACTACATGACTGTTATTGTGTTGATATCTGCCGTAGTGAAAGGGATATTAAGAAAAATAATTCTGCTTATGCAGAGCGACAAGAATCGTGTAGCCATCAACATCAAATGTCTAACTCTGCAGCTGAATATGCGGAATTTCATTGTGAATTTCGAGAGTTTTATACAATACACATGAATAAGTTATTTTCCGAGGAAAGTGTTTCTACGGTCGCAGGTTCGAATCCTGCCTCGGGCATGGATGTGTGTGATGCCCTTAGGTTAGTTAGGTTTAAGTAGTTCTAAGTTCTAGGGGACTGATGACCACAGCAGTTGAGTCCCATAGTGCTCAGAGCCATTTGAACCATTTTTGAGGAAAGTGTTAAGGGTTGAAGTGCACACTTTGGCTCAATATTCGTGTTAAAAAGTTGTTACGAAAGAGAACATCAGAATTCATGGAATTCAAACCTTGTTGACAAACAAAATGTGAACGAAGTCAAAACAAGCATAAAGTACGAAATGCACAGCGTGTTCAGTGAATATTCTACATCTACATACACTCCTGGAAATGGAAAAAAGAACACATTGACACCGGTGTGTCAGACCCACCATACTTGCTCCGGACACTGCGAGAGGGCTGTACAAGCAATGATCACACGCACGGCACAGCGGACACACCAGGAACCGCGGTGTTGGCCGTCGAATGGCGCTAGCTGCGCAGCATTTGTGCACCGCCGCCGTCAGTGTCAGCCAGTTTGCCGTGGCATACGGAGCTCCATCGCAGTCTTTAACACTGGTAGCATGCCGCGACAGCGTGGACGTGAACCGTATGTGCAGTTGACGGACTTTGAGCGAGGGCGTATAGTGGGCATGCGGGAGGCCGGGTGGACGTACCGCCGAATTGCTCAACACGTGGGGCGTGAGGTCTCCACAGTACATCGATGTTGTCGCCAGTGGTCGGCGGAAGGTGCACGTGCCCGTCGACCTGGGACCGGACCGCAGCGACGCACGGATGCACGCCAAGACCGTAGGATCCTACGCAGTGCCGTAGGGGACCGCACCGCCACTTCCCAGCAAATTAGGGACACTGTTGCTCCTGGGGTATCGGCGAGGACCATTCGCAACCGTCTCCATGAAGCTGGGCTACGGTCCCGCACACCGTTAGGCCGTCTTCCGCTCACGCCCCAACATCGTGCAGCCCGCCTCCAGTGGTGTTGCGACAGGCGTGAATGGAGGGACGAATGGAGACGTGTCGTCTTCAGCGATGAGAGTCGCTTCTGCCTTGGTGCCAATGATGGTCGTATGCGTGTTTGGCGCCGTGCAGGTGAGCGCCACAATGAGGACTGCATACGACCGAGGCACACAGGGCCAACACCCGGCATCATGGTGTGGGGAGCGATCTCCTACACTGGCCGTACACCACTGGTGATCGTCGAGGGGACACTGAATAGTGCACGGTACATCCAAACCGTCATCGAACCCATCGTTCTACCATTCCTAGACCGGCAAGGGAACTTGCTGTTCCAACAGGACAATGCACGTCCGCATGTATCCCGTGCCACCCAATGTGCTCTAGAAGGTGTAAGTCAACTACCCTGGCCAGCAAGATCTCCGGATCTGTCCCCCATTGAGCATGTTTGGGACTGGATGAAGCGTCGTCTCACGCGGTCTGCACGTCCAGCACGAACGCTGGTCCAACTGAGGCGCCAGGTGGAAATGGCATGGCAAGCCGTTTCACAGGACTACATCCAGCATCTCTACGATCGTCTCCATGGGAGAATAGCAGCCTGCATTGCTGCGAAAGGTGGATATACACTGTACTAGTGCCGACATTGTGGATGCTCTGTTGCCTGTGTCTATGTGCCTGTGGTTCTGTCAGTGTGATCATGTGATGTATCTGACCCCAGGAATGTGTCAATAAAGTTTCCCCTTCCTGGGACAATGAATTCACGGTGTTCTTATCTCAATTTCCAGGAGTGTAAATACTCCGCCTACCACTGTAGTGTGCGTGGCAGACGGTACATTGATCAATATTATCAATTTTCTTTCCTCTTCCATTCACGTATTGAGGGCTACAGGTCTCTGTACGTATCCCAGTTTCTCTCATCTTTTCCTCACAATCATTACGCTTACGCGAGATATACATTAGTGACAACGTAATGGACACTGGACTCGCATTCGGAAGGACGACGGTTCAATCCCGCGTCCGGCCATCCTGATTTAGGTTTTCCGTGATTTCCCTAAATCACTCCAGGCAAATGCCGGGATGGTTCCTCTGAAAGGGCACGGCCGACTTCCTTCCCCATCCTTCCCTAATCCGATGAGACCGATGAACACGCTGTCTGGTCTTCCCCAAACCAACCAACCAACAACGTAATGGCAGAGCAGTCTTATTCGAACACGGATTCTCTAAGTTTATCTAACAGGCATTCGCAAGAACTATGTCGTCTTTCCACCAAGGGTTCTCATTGAAGTTCCCCAAGCATTTGTGTTACATTTTCGTATGGGGTATGCCGACCTGTTAACGATACTGTCTCTGAATTCGTTGACATGTCTACTACATAAGGACTCCAAAACAAAAACTGGAAAAAAACTGGAACAATATCATAGAATTGGTCGCACTATTTCTAGTAAGCGATTTCCTTTACACATTCGTCGCATTTCCCTGAACCCTTTAAAAAGATCTAAGTGTTCCAGTGGCCTTCGCTAATACTGAAATAACATGACCATCACATTTTTATGTCGCTTGTTAGTGTTATATCATAATACTTACACGATATGAAGTGTTCAAAATGTTCTCCACTATTCTAGTAATAACATAGCATAGAATTCTTTCTCTCCGTTACAGACATTCTATCGCTATCGCCTTTATCCCGCATTGTGCGCGGGGTTGGCGTGGTTAAATCGAATTTGGCATGTTAAATTGAAGAGGTGGCCGGATGCCCTTCCTGCCGCCACCCCGTACCCCTGGGACGGAATCAGAGTACCCCATCTGTCTGCGTCTAGTGTAATTCATGGAAAAGTGCAGATGTGTTTCAAATGTCTGCGAGTCGTGTAAATGAGGCGGGGCGTGGGGACCAGCCCAGTATTCACCAAGAGGGATGTGGAAAACCGCCTAAAAACCATATTGAGGCTGGCCGGCACACCGGCCATCGTCTTTAATCCGGCGGGCGGATTCGATCCGGTGCTGGCGCGCCTACCCGAGTCCAGGAATCAGCCCATTAGCGCTCTCGGCTAACCTGGCGGGTTCTTCGTTACAGACATTGTGTTGCATTTATTCCCAGTTACAGAGAGCTACCAATCATTACATCACGTGGAAATTTTTTCAAGACTTTGTGCAAGTCCTTATTATCCAACGACGGTACTTCCCTGTACACAGCTGAACCTTTGACGAATAATGCTGCATTGTTGCTGATTCTACCTAAAATTGTAATTCTGACTACCGAGACGGCGATAAATCAGAGGTGTTTGATTTATGTTAAACCATTAAAGAGATCCGCTGCAGAGTGAAAATCTCACTCTGAGATCGAAATTGTCTGTACTCTCGCACTATGACGACAGTGAACCGAAACGGATGATTAGAGAGGGATGTTGGAACGCTGCCTACCTATTTTCGAACTTGTTTTATTGAGGTACATCGTACTATGATTCACCTTTGAATCGCTACACTAACGCCGACCTCACATATATTGAGATACGTGATCGTGGAGTAGAAAATAAACAAAATCGCTCATTGATAGAAACGCACGTGGACCGGATTAGATACTCTCGCGATTCTGCAGAGATTATGCAAAATGACTTGCATCCCTCCTAGCATGATTTTATCGGAGGTTTCTGGATGAACGAAGCGTTCCAAACGACTGAAGAAGGGGCAAATCAAAATCAGTATCCGCGTAGGACTTTCTGATAGATGTACGTAACTGAATACCTATATCTCTGAAATCTGCCTCTTTTAGAATTATGGGACATATTTTATGTGCGAGTGACTAATCAAATTGGAAGATAAGAGTTCTGTGACACAAAGTGACTATAACAAAGACCTGTGTGATAAGTTTGGTAGTGGAGGGAAGTGTTTGCAGTAAAACGTTTAGAGGGAGACCGGGGCCGGCCGTGGTAGCCGAGCGGTTCTAGGCGCTTTAGTCTGGAACTGCGCGACCGCTACGGTCGCAGGTTCGAGTCCTGCCTCGGGCATGGATGTGTGTGCTGTCTTTAGGTTAGTTGGGTTTAAGTAGTTGTGAGTTCTAGGGGCTGATGACCTCGGATGTTAAGTCCCATGTTGCTCAGAGCCATTTGAACCTTTGTTTTTTTGGAGACCGGGGAAAACATGTTCAAGTGCACGGAGGTTACGATAGTTATGCGGAGATGAAGCAAAAGGAAGCAAGTAACAAAATTAGATCTAACATCCTTTCGACATCGAGGTCATTAGATACCGAGCACAATCTGGATTATAAAAGGATGGGGAAAGAAATCGGCCTTGCGCATACAAAGGAACCATTTGCATTCACCAATATATGTAAATCATGGAAAACCGAAATCTGAATGGCTGGACGTAGTTTTGAACCGTTGTCCTCCCGAATGCGAGTCCAGTGTATTAACCACTTCGACACCTCGCTCTGTGCAGAGATGAAGAGCTCTCACTGGGTAGACTAGCGTGGAGAGCT
Source organism: Schistocerca americana (assembly GCF_021461395.2). NCBI lineage: Eukaryota > Metazoa > Arthropoda > Insecta > Orthoptera > Acrididae > Schistocerca > Schistocerca americana. The sequence goes on from NC_060130.1 coordinate 925,554,039, forward strand.
GCATCAGAAAAGTCTTCGGGCTGAAGATAATGAGAGCAGGAAGAACGTCAGTTCACGAGACAGAGATCCTCTCCAACCTCACCTCTCTTTGTCCATACATGATATAAGTGTTGATGTTATATTCCTTCACTTCTGATAGGCGTTGATTGCAGTTCCGCACTGTCCTTTACTGAAGAAACTACGAGCTTACCGAGTATCTGACGTGCTTTTTGACTGGGTTCAGGTCTTCCTGTCAGACAGGACTCAAGACGTTCTTAACGGGACATCATCACATTTAAAAGAAACTTCGAGAGTATAGACATGGAGTGTTACAGGGCCTTCATTGTTCACTACATTATATATGATCCATAGAAAGTAGCAAAATCAGAAAACTGTACCGAAAAGCAGAAACATCTGCACTTGTTCGGAGTTTGGTATACGAACTGACAATTGTCTTTCAACACAAATAAATGTAAATGACTGCTCGCAAATTGACAGAAATACATTGAGTTCGATTACTCCATTGGTCATAGACCTTTGTAAATAGTGAAAACAATAAAATATCTGATAAAAATCATATAGAGCGGACTAGAGTGACGCGACCGCATAAAACTAGTTGTAGGAAAACCAGATGACAGGCTGAAATTCGGTGGGAGAAGGAAAGAAATCTGATTATCCACTCTGTCGGTAGATTATTCAGTGCTGCTCGTCAGTGTGGAACTCCTACCCGGTGGGCTTAATTGAAGACAGAGAGAAGATCCAAGAGCATTTACACCATATCTTCCTTGGTATACATTGTACCCACACAAACCATCAACTGAAGGCGACTGATTGAATTAATAGTGTGCATTTTCCTCGTGATTCCATTAAGACGAATTACTATCCCGACATGCATCTGCACTGTGTACTAGTGCAGGAGAGTCAGACTCAGTTTTGTCTTACGTTTACAGTAACGTCATGTTTACGTGACCGGTGCACTGTCATTTCCTTTTTTAAAGATATTGGAAGTAGGGAGGCGATTTTCAAATAAAAACAATAGGGAGCTTTGTAAAAAAGGTGTAGTGCTGATCATATGTTTGTAATAACCAAAGAAACAGACGATACAGGAAAGCCAGTCGTGTTGATTAACGCCCCTTAGTATCTAAACATTTGTTTGATATATTTCTTATTTTGCTTCTGGACAAATTGGTTCAAAATGGATCAAATGGCTCCAAGCACTATGGGACTTAACGTCTGAGGTCATCAGTCCCCTAGACTCAAAACTACTTAAACCTAACTAACCTAAGGACATCACACACATCTATGCCCGAGGCAGGATTCGAACCTGCGACCGCAGCAGCAGCGCGCTTTCGGACTGAAGCGCCTAGAAGCGCTCGGCCACAGCGGCCGGCGACAAATTGGTATTCGGGATGGTTTTTATATCCTACTCTGCGTTGGTAGAACACAGTTTATGATCACTCATACTGGCGGTCAGCCCAGAGACCGGTGGAACAAACAGGCCGTTCCTGAGGTCGATAATGGAGAAGTTCAAGAAGTCAAAGACTACGGAGGAACGAAGTTTAGAATGGAGCAAAATCGTAGTTAAGTGTGCCAAAACAGTCCAGGGAACTATCCGAGCCGCGCGGAGTGGCCGCTTGGTTTGAGGCGCCATGCCACGGATTGCACGGCTCCTCTCGCCGCAGGTTCGAGTCCTCCTTCGGACATGGATGTGTGTGTTGATCTTAGCATAAGATAGTTTAAGTAGTGTGTAAGTCTAGGGACCGATGACCTCTGCAATTTGGTTCCACATTTGAACTTTTGAACAATCCGAATCGAAAATGTCAAACTGGCTGCGTCAATTACGCTACAACTAACGGAGCGCATTGAACACTTACAGCGAGGTGACAGGAGTCATGGGATACCTCCTCAATCGTGTCGAACCACCTTTTGCCCGGCGTAGTGCAGCAACTCAATGTGGCATCGACTCAAAAAGTCATTGGAAGTCCCCTGCAGAAATATTGAGCCAAGCTGCCTCTATAGTCTCCATAATTACGAAAGTGATGCCAGTGCAGGATCTTGTGCATGAAGTCACCTAGCAGTTGTGTCCCATTAATTTTCGATGGGATTCATGTCAGGCCACCTTGGGGGGGGGGGGGGGGGGCAAATTATTCTCTCGAATTGTCCAGAATGTTCTTCAGACCAATCGTGAACAGTTGTGGCCCGGTGACTTGTCCGGAAACATGAAATCCATTAATGGGTGCAAATGGTCTCCAAGTAATTGAACATAACCATTTTAAGTCAATGATCGGTTCAGTTGGACCAAAGCACCCAGTCCGTTCCATGTATACACAGACCACATCATTATGGAGCTACCACCAGATTGCACAGTGCCTTGTTAACAATTGGGGTCCATGGCTTTGTGGCATCTGCGCCACACTCAATCCCTACCATCAGTTCTTACCAACTGAAATCGGAACTGATCTGACCAAGGTACGGTTTTCCAGTCATCTACGGTCTAATCGATATGGTCACTAGCCCAGGAGAGGCGCCACAGGCGATGCGTGCAACTAGTAAAGGTACTCTCTTCGGTCGTCTGCTGCCATAGCCCATTAACGTGAAATTTCGCCACATTAATACGTTCGTCGTACGTCCCAGACTGATTTCTGCGGTTATTTCACGCAATGTTGCTTATCTGTTAGCGCTAACAATTCCAAGCAAACGCGGCTGCTCTTGGTCGTTAAGTAAAGGCCGTCGGTCACAGTGTTGTCCGTGGTGAAAGATAATAAATATGGTATTCTCGGCACATTCTTGACACTGTGGATCTGGAAATACTGAATTTCCTAACGATTTCCGAAATGGAATGTCCGATGTATCTATCTGCAGCTACTATTCCGCGTTCAAACTCTGTTAATTCCCGTCGTGCGGCCATTAATCACGTCGGACATCTACTCGCATGAATCACCTCAGTAAAATTGATAGCTCCGCCAGTGCGCTGCCATTTTATACTTTGTGTTCGCGATACTACCGCCGTCTGTATGACTGCACGTCGCTCTCCCATGACGTTTGTCACTTCTCTGTAATAGAATATGGAGAACAAACTGACAAACGTGGGCCGCGGTGTCTGCAGGCACTCTAGCCCCAGTGGACGGCCCCACGTGACACGCATGCGGCTGCAGTGGTGAATCCCGCGCCTCTCCGCTTCTCCCATCGAGCAAGCTGCAACCGGAGTGTGAAGCCAAATTATCTCTTACGAAATTCAAACCACTGTCGAGAACTAGAGTGAGCAAATCAAATAAGACATACTTAACAAATAAAATGAAGCTCCCAGAAAACATGGTCAGACGTGTGTGTAACTTCGTACATGCGTCGGAGGTTTGAGTCCTCCCTGAGGCATGTGTGTGTGTGTGTGTGCGTGTGTGTGTGTGTGTGTGTGTGGTGTGTGTGTGTGTGATGTCCTTAGCCCAAGTTAGTTTAAGATAGATTAAGCAGTGTGTAAGCCTAGGGACCGATGACCTTACCAGTTGCCGGCCGCGGTGGTCTCGCGGTTCTAGGCGCGCAGTCCGGAACCGTGCGACTGCTATGGTCGCAGGTTCGAATCCTGTCTCGGGCATGGATGTGTGTGATGTCCTTAGGTTAGTTAGGTTTAAGTAGTTCTAAGTTCTAGGGGACTGATGACCACAGCAGCTGAGTCCCATAGTGCTCAGAGCCATTTGAACCATTTGAACCTTAGCAGTTTGGTCCCATAGGAACTTACCACAAATTTCCAAATTTTCTGTGGTCATCAGTCCCCTAGAACTTAGAACTACTTAAACCTAACTAACATAAGGACATCACACACATCCATGCCCGAGGCAGGATTCGAACCTGCGACCGTAGCAGTCGCACGGTTTCGAACTGAAGCGCCTAGAACCGCTTGGCCACCGCGGCCGGCACGAATGTATGTATGTATGTATGTATGTATATATGTATGTATGTGTGTGTGTGTGTGTGTGTGTGTGTGTGTGTGTGTGTGTGTGTGTGTGTGTGAGAGAGAGAGAGAGAGAGAGAGAGAGAGAGAGAGAGAGAGAGAGAGAGAGAGAGACAGAGTGAGTTTTAGTGTGGAGTAGGATTCGGAGGTGGAGTGGAACCACCAGCATTATGTCGTGGGTGGGTCAGTCACTTCCTGAAACATTTATTTCCATCTGTTGCGTACAGCATACGAAGCTCTGACAGCTGCAATTGATCAGAATTGTGTGTTACTAACATGCGAGAAATTGAGAATGGGTGTCGCCTTTGTTAAGTGGTCATGGAGCGAGATTTTGTAAGAATGCGTAATATTACTCCGGTGTGCACGATCATCTAAAATGCACTACTACCATTGCAATGCACTGCACGCCCACCACCATCCATATGAAGTGTATACAATGGATGGCTTTGGCAGTTAGCATTGTGTGTTTCTACTGCAGTTTTTCTGGCGAGAGATTTGGAGGACGAAGAAGTAGTTCTCTTGCAAGGATTTTGTACATACTCTGTCTGGCTTCGGAATCCATATCATGACTGGATGCTAAAGAAACCAAACGACATCTGGTACGATAACCGATAAGAGCACAATTATTCTTTTACAAAAGCTTTATTAGTTTGTATATAATCTAAACACAGAATATGGAAAAAAATCTGGATACGAAATAAGAGATATTTACTTTATTGCAAATACTGGTGGAATGTGATCACATGTAGGCGTACTTGCAGGGAAAAAGTAATATATTCTAGAGTGTTTACTACATTAGAGGATACACGAAAAATCTGTTTATCAGCCTCAGTTCCCATTTTGACTTCTTGTAAAGGGTGGTGGACTGGACATTTCGCATTTTGTTGTTCAACGGATCTTAAGGAAAAAAGTAACATAAAGTGCTACTGTCTCCACAGATAATGTTATTTCACAGCTATCAGAAAAAGAAGCAATGTATAGAACAGACTAAGGCACTTCCTTACTAAATAAATTTCTCCTTTAAATGTAGATAATGTAGGAACTATAAACTGCGACTCAAACAAGAACAGGCCGTTGCCGATGTGTAAGCAAAGTTTACAAATTACTTTAGACAGAATATAAGGAAACAATCTGGATAGGGAAGAGGAATACACGATATCTGTATTTACTGTAAATACTAATGGAAATTGGTCACTCGTTGGTGTATTCGCAGAAAAATAATGGAATCGAGAGCATTAGTACATTGGAGCATCTTCGAAAAAAATTGTTTGTAAACCTTCATTCTCATTCATATCGGCTTAAAAATGAATGAAATAAAACCCGAAATTAAAATCTCCAAATATTCTTGGTTACTGAAAGGTGTGGTGTACGCAGTAGCACTAAGTCTACACAGTCTTCTAAGTGTTCCAGTGATAAAACATGGTGCTGCTGTGACATATAGCAATGGATATCAGTTTACATGACACTTCAGAAATGAGAAAGAGATATAGAGGAGAAACAGCCGCTTTGTATATTCAGCATAGTTTATATGCATTACATATATACAGTCACAGGGGTTAGCAAAATATGCTATACAATTATATTTGTATATATGCTTAGTTGATATAGTTTTTGTTTTTCGTTAAAGTGAGGCACTTACCAACAATCTATAATGAGACAGATAATACCTAGAGAGGTCAACTCTTAATATGATAGCTAGAATTACACTGAGATCTTAACACTTCCATCAAATAAAAACTAGCCAAAGTTAAAGAACCATAATTTAGTGCCAGAATGTAGAACTGTTGGACACGAGTCTGCACAATACAGTCATTCATCGATGTGGACGGTCTTCCGCAGGGTAAAAAACACCATTTTACCCCTCAAAGGGCACTATTGTTAAGAAATTCAGGCCTGTACTAGACAGTTCCGTATCATTTTTTAACAAGTGCTGTGCGATGTAGGGATAGTACATCATTTAGAATCCAATTAAAACATATTGAAAAGAGACACCTTGCACACACTGCTAACCTAGTAACAACTCGAGACTGCATTGAAAATTATGTTACGTAAAATATCCGATTCTGCACTTACAAAAACGATATGTAGGGAAGTAATCGAAATTTGTAGCAGAACATGTGCAGCTTTAATGTAGGCACGAGGTCTAAGAGGGAAATGACACCATGTATGTGTGCTTTAATAGAGAAAAGATAAAACATTCTTTAGACGTGGTAAGACGAAACTACTATTCTCCTACACAAAATCAATAATGCGGCATCAAGAATCACATAGGAGGAAACTGGAATAGGGACACTGGAAACCATTTCAAGGAAACGTAAAAATCCTGTGGATATACCATATAAAGTGGAACTGGCCGATGTTGATATGGATTCTCTGGCAGAGGAACTGCATGGACTATTGCAACAGCTTCGTGTAGATGACTACGGTTATAACGCAAGACTTTGATGCGATTTTTAACAAATCAAGACTTCAGTCTGCAAGAAGACTTTTAACGTCACAGTAATATTATTGTATGCAACCGTAAGACTCTTCATTATGGAAAAGCTCACATTGTAGAACAAAGATATATAATAAATTAATGTGTCAAATAACAAGCCTAGGAGTGGAAAAAGTTATTGGTAACCTTCTTATCACGTTTATAATGTGCCCTGATATGCATCTATGAGAAACGTTTATATCTTCCATGTCTGAAGAACATGGTATTACCGGACTACAAGCTACGATTTATAACTACAGAACGGACTGTGTTTCACACAATATGATATTGTTTAACTGTATTAAATACAAAAAAATAATATTTACAATTTTCTCTGCTGTTCTCTGTGACGATCATTTCTATGTGGTGTAAATTATCAGGTACCTTACATAACAGCTGCTGTCTTATATGGAACAGTTTTCTGCGGTTTGTATACTGGGGCTATAAGAGCTCACAGAACTTTACTGGCGTACTAGTAAAACTTCCAGACAATCGAAAGCAAGAAGATATTATAAACTATGTTCTGTCTGCTTACAGTTTTAATAATTTACCTGTAAGCAGTATGGAGATTGTTCACAAGACAATATAATTATTATACAGAAGTGTTGTATTAAAGATGGAGAAACATATTTTCCGCAATCCAGGAGTTTATTCTCCAAAATACTGTCAAATATGGTTATTACCGAATCAGGATTGGTTCCTACAAACGACGTTATTTCACAGGTCTTAAGAAAAAGAGTAAATATATCAGACAGATGTAAACGATTCCATATTTTCAAAACCACTCCTGTAAATACAGTTAATGTGTTGTGTGTATGATATAGGAAACTGGAAATAGAGGTGGTCTAAGTATAAATACTGAAGCTGGAGTATACAGATAAACTATTGCCACAAAGAAAGATTATGAACCCTTACTGGAAAAACGAGCAGTCCATTACAGACGTGCAAGCATGGCTTATAAAGTACTTTAAACACCATGTATGGAGTAAGCTGCATACAACAGGGACATGTAAGACTTTTACATTTGCTGTAAATAGCAATGGAAAGTCAGCACACATTAGAGTAGGTGTTAGGTGAGTAGAGTAACAATATGTGTACAAAAAAAAAAGCATGCATGTCTCTTGTCGTAATACCCAAGTATGGTCACACACTGAAGGAAAAAAATCACAACACCAAACAATAATTGAAGTAGAATAATGAAATTTCGGAAATACAATTGTCTAGGTAACTTGCTGAAGTGATTAATATTGCAAGATCACAGCTTAATATAAGTGCGAGATGTGCCATTGCAAATGCGAAACGCTGGTACATTAACAGCCGGTGTAACTGCCAGAATGTTGACTCCAAGTGTGCATGCATTGTGTCGTACAGGTGCCGGATGTCAGTTTTGTGGGATGGATTTCCATAGCCATTGCACTTGATTGGTCAATACACGGAGTTAATGCCGGTTGCGGATGACGCTGGAGTTGCCGTCCCATATGTTGTCGACTAGTGACTGAGCAGGCCAAGGCAATAGGTCAACACTCTATAGAGCATGTTGAATTACAACAGCGGTATGTGGGCGAGCGTTATACTGTTGGATAACACCGCCTGGAATGTTATTCATGGCGGGGTCAGGGATTTTCTCTGCCTCGTGATGACTGGGTGTTGTGTGATGTCCTTAGGTTAGTTAGGTTTAAGTAGTTCTAAGTTCTAGGGGACTGATGACCATGGATGTTAAGTCCCATAGTGCTCAGACCCGTTTTTGAATGTTATTCATGAATGGCAGCACAACCATCGAGTCACTATATTGACGTACAATCTTGCGATCAGGGTGTGTAGAATAATCACTAGGGTGCTCCTGCTGTCATACGAAATCATAACTCCATGTGTAAGACTAGTGTGTCTAGCACGCAGAGAGGTTGGTTTCAGGCCGTCAACTTGTCTCCTCCTAACCAATTCACGGCCATCACTGCCACCGAGGCACAAGCAACTTTCGTCATAAAACACAACAGATCTCCACCCTGCGCTCGAAGGAGCTCTCGCTTTCGAGTCAGTGGAATGTATGCTACAGGGCATCTGGCTCTGAGCTCTGCTTGAAGTAACGGAATTGTAACAGTTCGTTGTGTCACTGTGGTGTCAACTGCTGGTCAGATTGGTTCCTCAGATGCAGAAGCCAATGGTCTTCCCTCTCGACAGTGTCACGTGGCCGTCTGAAGCCCGGTCTTCTTCCTACCGTACATTCTCGTGACCACCGCTGTCAGCAGTGATGTACAGTGGCTACATTCCTGCGAAGTCTCTCTGCAATACCGCAGAAGGAACATCCAGCTTATCGTAGCTCTATTACATGACCTCGTTCAAACCCAGTGAGGTGTTGCTAATAGAATCTTTACCACCTTGAAGACACTCTTGACTAATATCAACTCACCACGTCTAATCTCAATGTTAACTAACGGTAACGACTGTTACAGCGTGTATTTAGAGCAAACCGCATTTGCATCCTCATAGTGGCGCTACTAATGCCATTCTTGTGCAACTGGCGCGAAATTTGAATAGACATCATCTTTCATATATAGAAACAGGCCTACCAACTTCCGTTTACGTCGCACAGCTGCTTCTTGGTGTTGCTATTTTTTTTCGTCGGTATAGGTCTCCGATTTAGAATTTAAAAAAATTAGTCATGCATCCAGAACTAATAACTGTCTGTAACACTTTATGCCTCTCTCATGCTGCAATAATAATGTGGAGTTACGTGTCGCATACAAAAGTTATACAGTGAAATATAGTAATGGTAACGAAAATTTTTAAAGGAAGTATTATATTTATTACCCTATACAAACTTGTTAATACATTTTAATCATTCTTTCGTCCCACCATTCACCATGTGGCAACATTTAGCATAAGAGCTAGATATGAGGGAGATTATATATAACATTGAAAATTTTCTCTGTATCCTGTACAAGTAAAGGACAGAACTTGATAGCAGCAAACTGTTAAGATGTCTGAATTATTCATTAAAAAGTCTTCCTCATCGGGTGAGACTCGAAATCAATGAGGTTGTGGTGAAAGCAATGAATTTTATGTCAAAATCGATTTGTGTAACAGATTCTTCTAGGATTTCTGATAGTATTCTCAGTTACAAAGAAGCAAACAGAGCTATGACAGTTTACTTCATATATCACTACGTTTCAGAAGAAGAATTGTAACGAACTACTCTGCTAGCACCAAAATCTTGGTTTAAACGTCTTAGGGTATTTAGTAGAATACTTTACCAACTGCTGATTACAAATGTGTCTTTGTAAGTTGTACGGAAACTACACGGCATTGGTAGATGCAAAATACGTCAGTACCAAACGTCTTTGTTGAAAAACTGCGTCATTACCTTTTTTTAATAAGCAGAGGAAACAGTGCTGGAGCAACAGTTATCTTTAAATAATAAAGTGTGGTTTTCAGAAACAGGAATTACACAGCCAACCAGTTACAAATAACTGTTTGTTGCATTGACCTAGGTTTCGACACCTCCACGGGTCTCTTCGTCAGATTGAAATTTTGAGGAATCATATAAAATTAAGTATGACGAAAAAACATTAACAATAATGACAATTGTCATGACATACAAAGGTTACTTACATTGCGAGAAAGCAATGGTAGCTGCTTTAAGCTCTGTCCATTGCTCTTAATATAAGAGGTAGAGAGGAGCCAGCGAAGAGTGGTACGTTTCTTCACGGGATCGTTATGGAGATGCTCAACGAACTCCAACGATAAATGCAACAAGGCAGGCCGTTTATTTTTCTCGTTGTGATAACGGTCTACGTAGTGAGTGAGTGAGTGAGTGAGTGAGTGAGAGATTGGAGGTTAAGACAGCTTTCTATCTAGTGGAATGGTACTGTTGCATTGTGATCGGATTCCAAGAGAATCATCATGCGTAAGTAATGAGCTTGATTATGAACTACTTTCTTTTTACTGTCAGTTGCGACTTTCGTTTTTAAAGAGCGACGATATAGCAATTCCTAATACATTACACATCAAATTAAGTAGTGTATGGGTCAAGTAAATGATGTAGGCATACACTATCAATTAAGATTACACTACCGTTTAATGGGAATTTTACAGGTGACAGATAATGTGACATCCTCTGCTGGAGCACGTCACGGGGATTGCTGCGTTCGAATACGACAAAAAAAAAAAAAAAGGCGCCACAACGGGTAGAAGGTAGAGATTAGAAATTACCTCCGTAAAGTCGCTTTAAACTCGTCAGCAGGTCCGAACGCGACGTCTCCATATGCTCGGAGACTAGACTCACCAGTTCCCGCGCTGCCCGTTTGTAGCCGAAAATACGTGACTTGAATCGTGTCGGGTACAAATAGACTCTACCAGCGTAGCAAGGAGACCGACTACACGAGTGCGCGACTGTAACAGAGACCTCGCGGCACTGCCGGTACCGGTACACGGTTCGGGACCAAGGAGCTACACGGGCCTGTAACGAACTTGTGACGCCACACTAGTTGGCTTCTCCGCCACACTTCGTCAACTCTCGGCTCCGTGCAGAGCCCACGAGAAATAAATTTTTAACTGCAAACGTATCCACTAAACGTCATAATTTTGTCGTGTGCTATCGAGAACTTGCATGCATTTGAATACGCGGATAAGAATTTTAAACTCGTCCGAAATGGTTACTAGCTCCCGGCCGGACGGAAAAGGAACACAGTTCAAATTAAGCCATGACCTCAGTACAGTACGTAATACTTTGAAATATCAGCTATTGAATTAACAGGACTTGATATCATCAAGAAATTAATCATTTTGTGTGTGTATAGATCTCCCAGTGGTAGTGTGGACACTTTTTTCAATAAATTAACAGAAGTTCTAGATAAAGTCTCAAGTACAAAGGTCAACATAATTCTGAGTGGAGACATTAACATCAACACTAATGTCATAAATGAATCGAGCAGCACCCTCATAAATATCCTTCAAAGTTTTGGCATGTCCCTATTGGTCAATAGTGCAACAAGGGTTACTACAATGACTGCATCAGTAATTGACCATGTGGCCACAAATATGGACAGGGAAAAATGTGATGTAGCTGTAAAAGATCTCGGTCTATCAGACAATCTCTGCCAAATAACAAAAGTAAAATCAGGCATCGAATCATTCCGTAAACTACATGTCTACAAACGACATCTATCAGAAATCAAAATAAAAGATTTTTCAAAAGAACTGGCAAAACAAAGCTGGGATGAAGTGTATAAGGAAACCAACGTGGATATGAAATTCTCCAAATTTCTCACATTATTTAAATTAAACTTTGATAAGGTGTTTCCAAAAGTATGCATGTCTGTATCAACATCTCACAAAAACAGATGGACAACAGCAGGTATCAAGAAGTCCTCCCAAACACTTAAATACCTCAGTTCCACGAGAAAGAGTCGCAATGATCCAGAATTCTTAAATTTCTATCATGGATACAAAAAGATCTATAGGAAGGTGCTAATTGCTGCAAAAAAGTCATTTAATGACAAAATAATATATAATGCAGAGAATGAAAGCAAAGCAGTCCGGGATGTTATAAAAAAGGAAACAGGGAGAGGCAAAGAAACGCAGAATAACTTACTGCTAAGGGAGGGTGATAAGGTAATAAATGATTCACAACAGTTAGTAAACTATGTAAACGAGGATTTTTCAAGTATTGCAGAGAAGTTACAGCAAAAATTCTCCAAAACAAATATAACACCTGTAAATAATGTTGCACTAAATACAATGATGTTACTTCCTACCACAGAGAATAAAGTCAATAAAACTGTTCAAAAACTAATAAATAAAAAGTCAGTAGGCTTAGATGAAGTACCAATATGGGTAGTGACACAATGCGTAGAGGTTATACAAGGCCCCTTAACAAATATAGTAAATGAATCCTTCACATTAGTGACATTTCCAGAGGAATTACAATAGGCAAGAGTTGTACCTTTGCTTAAGAAAGGTAAAGCAGAAGACATAGAAAATTACTGGCCATTTCCCTGCTGTTACCATTCTCAAAAATAATAGAAGCAATTATCAAAGACAGATTTATGAATTACTTGAATAAATACAATCTTTTATGCGAATCACAGTTTGGTTTCTGAAGTGGCAAAAATACGGAGTCAGCCATAGTAGAATTCACAAAAGTTGTACTTGATGCTCTTGACAAAGATGAGTGTGTCACAGGCATATTTTTGGATCTTTCTACGTCCTTTGATAAAGTCGACCACAATATTCTATTAAATAAATTAGAAGTATTAGGAATAAGAGGGGTAGCTAATGACTGGTTTCGAACATACCTAGCAGATATGTTACAAAGAGTAGAGATAACACATACTTCAAATAGATCCAAACATTTAGTAAAACACTTATCAGAACCAAAATATATTAATATAGGGGTTCCAATAAGGTAGCATATTAGGACCAATGCTATTCCTGATATACATCAATGACTTTCCCAGTAGTGTTACTCATGGTGAAAAAATTCTCTTTGCTGATGACATCAATATCATATGCACTAAGAAAACAAGAGATCTACGCATAAAGGTACTTGCAAACAATGCCATCAGCATGTTATACACTTAGAATCCCATCATCAGTATGTAACACGCAGTGTCTTTTAGTTACATACTATTCATATGTACACTCAGTTCTTAGCTATGTCTTTCTTTTTGGGAACTAATGCACAAAATATGAGTACAATTTTCAAACTCCAGAAAAGTGCCATAAGAATAATAATAAAAATAGTAGTCGAGCTCATTGTAAAGATCTGTTCAAAACACTGGGGATTTTAACTGCTCCGTGTGAATACATTTACCAGTCAGTTGTACACATGAAAAACAACATTGTTAATTACTGCACAAACTGCTCTGACCGTGACCATTGAACAAGAGGTGGACTTATCTTACATTCACCAAGAAAAAATAAACATAAAACTCAAAACAACATTTTCTACGAAGGAATAAAATTGTACAATAAATTACGAAAAGAGATTAAAGAGATTGCAAAAGTACACTGATTTAAAACGGCAGCTGAAAAGTACCTGTCATGCAATACACACCGAAGGATTATGTAGGTAAAACAGAGTAGGGGTTTGGTAAAAAAAAAGTTACAAAAATAAATAACAATAACGTTTATGAAACATCCAACGTTCCACGTAACACCTTCACAATACTAACACCTCTTCCTCTTTATGATCTCAACATCTCGCTCATTATAGAGGGATGCTAACTCAGTTTTTCAAGATAGCAAATGGGAAGTTGCAGCACAGGAAATGGACCAGACATCATCAGTGTGTGTGTGTGTGTGTGTGTGTGTGTGTGTGTGTGTGTGTGTGTGTGTGTGTGTGTTTTTGTGTGTATAGTGAGTGAAGTGTTATGAAACAATGTGTGTATAGTGTGTGCAGTGACTGTTAGTGAGATACGAGTGAACAGTGTGGCATTACATTATTTAATAAGTTATTTGTAAAAAACAGTATTGTATACCAGGAGTAAATCTAATGATTGTCTCTAACCAGAAGTCTGTAAATGTGTGTGTATACGATTTAGCTTATTTTAAATTGGTCTAAACTTGTAAATACTTTGACATGTCTTATATCCTTGTAAAAAGACATCTGCGGATGAATAAAGCTACTACTGCTACTACGGTTTCTGGCACTCGTAAGACCTGCAGTGTCACGTGCTGTGACGGACCAGCCACGGCCTGTCTTTCTCGTGGTCCTCGAACGGTTGGGCACGACGATTACCTGCACATATCATTAACTGAAACCCCGCCGCTTTTTTCTGTCTGTGTGTAAGGGATGATCTCAGGGACTATCGTGACGATTCTGATACTGTTTCCACTAATAAATAGACTGATTACGAGGAATATTGTGTATTTGATTTATTACCACTAATTCTAAGCCGGACAGCTTGTCTGGCAGTAGAAGTTGGTGCTACATGTGCGATTCCGGGGTGGGCCGCTAGTTATTTACTAATACTGATGAACTAGCAATGAATATTATTCGATGTGTGAGTGGGATTGGAGATTGGGGGGGGGGGGGAGGGTTGTGTGTTTCAATAGAACTTTTTTGAAGACTGCTGCAAATTTTTTAGTATGTTGTTATAGCGATTGTAGGGGGGCGTGATAACATTAAATGGGGGTGCAAGATTATTGGAAAGAACAAAAAATGTGAGTTCAAACTTTGATTAACTTTCTGGAAGAAAACAAAAGGATGTTGACGTCAAAAAAAATTAAAAATGTCTATTTACACTGATAAAAATATGTAATGAAACTTCCTGACAGATTAAAACTGTGTGTCGGACCGAGACTCGAACTCGGGACCTCCTTAGTTCGAGTCTCGGTCCAGCACACAGTTTTAATCTGTCAGGAAGTTTCATATCAGCGCACACTACGCTGCAGACTGAAAATCTTATTCTGAAAGTATATAATGATTGTATGGATTTTTTCGAAAGGCTCATTAAATTTAAAGAACATTATATGAAAATATCGCTTAAATTTCTGAGTAGTATCGACATCAATAACAACCAAAGTCAAAAGCATTTAACAGATCATTGTTACTGCGAAGCAATAAAATGACATCCACCAAATTAGGGTCCAGAGCGGTTATGTTCTTAGCTACATGTACCAGAGAAGGCAGTGTTTTTTCACATTCTTTCCACCATTCAAGAATATCAATTTCCGCCTCTGCATATTTTTCGGTAGCAGCGATTGAGAGGTACAACAATACTTCGCAGTGTTCGCCCACATGGTCCAGGATGTTTCGCATACCTCTTGAATTTTAACGGACGCGGCGGTTTCGATGGACTTCACGTACATTCATGTGAATTATGAGTAACTAGAAACAACGAAATCGTAATTTGTAGCAACACTCATTATTATGTCTCAAGATCATAGAATAACAGGCTATATAGTTACTCACTCACCTGAAATGATTAGACACAAAGCACCAACCCCTTTGAAAGCACTATCTCTGTTTTCAGTGCTCAGCATCAAAAGATCATGATATGAATGATACAAATATGTTGCGATCTTATGGAACAAGTGTAGTTTAATCTTATGATTACTTCCGTCTAGGTAACTGTTGCATCTAAGTTTAAGTATTGCCATGGCATCACTGTCTAATTCATTAGGACCACGAGCAGAGGGGTACCAAATGTAGGGTTGGATAGTTCACCCGTTCTAGATTATTACTAGCACGTTTGAATGGCTTGAGGAACATGATAAGCTCGTTTAGGGTCTGCTCATTGATATTCTGAAGTCTACTCAGCTCTTTTAGTGGGAGCAACTACTTAACCTCAATCGGAGTATCGCGTACTGAAACCTGCATATCAGTTTTGGATAAAGCTGTTTTATCGGTACCAGGAGCAGCAAATTGTGACACCAGCAATTTTATAAGAGCGTCTCCAATGGCTTTTACTCAACCATAACTGTAGTCGGTTGAGGTATAGTCTCCACATCAGCTTCGCAATCTACTTCAGGTCCTACAGACAAGTAAGTATGGTTGGGTTAGCTTTTTTTAAACACGAGCGTGAAACGTACAAATGGTCTAAGATCTTCGCTGCACATGACTGCCACTGAATCAAAAATAGTGCACTTTTTCACTGAACCGTCAAGGAAAATTGTCTAGGCATGCGTATTCAAATACAGAGATACGTAAACAGACAGAATACGGCACTGCGGTGGGCAACGCCTATGTAAGACAACAAGCGTCTGGCGCACTTGTTAGATGGGTTACTGGCTGCTACAATGGCAGGTTATCAGGGTTTAAGTGAGTCTGAACGTGCTTTTATGACATAGCACTTCCGAGGTAGCGATGAAGTTGGGGTTTTCCCCTACGACCATTTCACGAGTGTATCGTGAATACCAGGAATCCGGTATAACATAAAATCTCTGACATCGCTACGGCCGGAAAAAGATCCTGCAAGAACGGGAAGAGAATCGTTCAACGTGACAGAAGTGCAACCCTTCCACAAATTGCTGCAGATTTCAATGCTTGGCCATCAACAAGTGTCAGCGTGCGAGCCATTCAACGAAACATCGTCCATATGGGCTTTTGTGGCCGAAAGTACACTCTTGTACGCTTAATGAGTGCACGACGCTTTACGCCTCACCTGGGGCCGTCAACACCGACATTGGACTGTTGATGACTGGAAACATGTCGGACGAGTCTCGTTTGAAATTGTATCGATTGGACGTGTACGGGTATGGAGACAACCTCATGAATCCATGACACTGCATGTCAGCAGAGGACTGTTCAAGCTGGTGGAGGCTCTGTAATGGTGTGGGGCATGTGCAGTTGGAGTGATATGGAACCCCTGACACGTCTAGATACGACTCTGACACGTGACACGTACGTAAGCATTTTGTCTGATCACCTTCATCCATTCATGTCCATTGTGCATTCCGGCGGACTTGGGCTTTTCCAGCGGGACAATGCGACACCACACACGTCCAAAATTGCTACAGAGTGGCTCCAGGAACACGCTTCTGGGTATAAACACTACCACTGGCCACCAAACACCGCAGACATGAACATTATTGAGCATATCTGGGGTGTCTTGCAACGTGCTGTTCAGAAGAGACCTCCACCGCCTCGTTCTCTTGTGCGGCCCAGCAGGATTCATAGTGCCAGTTCCCTCCAGCACTACTTCAGACATTAGTCGAGTCTGGGCCACGTCGTGCTGCGGCACTTCTGCGTGCTCGCGGGAGCCCTGCAGGATATTAGGTAGATGTACCAGTTTCTTTGGCTGTTCAGTTTAATATGCAATACTTCATTATCTAGTGCAGTATCCAAGCAAAGACAGTAATTTTTTTTTTCTCACTGGAATAATGTAATTTTCTAAGGGCCCTCGATGATGAAATAGAAATGCGTGTTGGTTTGCAACAACATAAAAAGTTTATTTTTATGCTAAGAATGAGCTTTGTTATAAGCAGGAGCTTATGGGCGCTTAACGGCGAGGTTATCAGCGCGTTTTTGTAAGCTGCTGACCTGTCATGTCCTCTGCTCCTTGTTTAATAAAACGCTGTTTCAGGATTCCATCGCAATTACAACTGTGTTTTTACGAAGTGAATCTTGGTAAACTGTGCTTAGCTTTGGCCAAAGGCGCAAATTTCAGTATGGTAAGAAGAGAAGTGTAGACGTTACTCAAAACCCGACACTGATGACACACTCCTGCACACTTTCGTAAGGAAACGAATCGACTAGTAGGAAGCTACCGCAGTTCTCAGACTCGTCATCCTCTCGAAGGGAGGGACGGGACAAGGCTGGAACTGGTCTCACCTCCACTGCCGCAGAATTGCGGGAAGAAATCCTGTGGTGCCACGGGACGGAACTGCCCCACTTACCAGATGCTAGAACAACGCCTCATTCTATACATAAAAAATCGCTTGTGCTAATTTTTAAACATCTGGGGCTGTCAGTGTATTTTATCTAAAAGTAGAACCTCAACACTTCCACAGTGCAGCTGTTACGTAGCAATGTTGTACTTCGCGTAAGAAAGGCGGCTACACACATACATTCCGAAGTGACGATGTGTTACAATGCAGTAGAACAGTGGTAGGCAGCCTGGTCCCCACCGCTCATTAATTGGCGTTGCAGCTTTCACAGTGGATTATAGGCAGTGGTGGTTTCAAAACCATTTTCATTAGAGTTTCATAAAATTTTGACATGAAATATTTGGTAAATAGTTATTATTACGTGCTTTAAGTTGCTGTAACCGTAATTTGTAAATTTTATAAAGTAAAGTTACTTCCCTACTTCATAAATCACCATTACCGTAGAACCAGTCGATGGTAAGAAAATTTTGTTACTAACAGAGATGCAAAAGTGGGCGGTAAATATAAAAGGTTGACTATCCCAGCATTATATCGTTCCAAAATGTGTTAAATAAATAGTCCATGCAATGTACAACTGCAAAGCAAGCTATCTCACTTGTATTTTGTTTAAATTTTACATTCATCACAGCTCCAGTGATGCGTTGTTTGACTATTAACGTGTTTTCAATGTGTTATTGCCGCACAAACCTATGAGATCATTCTATACAGTGCTGAGTCAGTCTGATACCTGGCAAGCCTAGACGCTGTGGATGAGTGATAGGGATAGGTGACTGGAGTGCTGGGGAAATTTGAACAGTTGTTTTGGATTGGGTGGGTGGTTTATGTATCCAACATCTTGGGTGAAAATGTTGACAGTGATATCGTAGTTCCATCATCTTAGACGCCATCATAAAGTATATTAATTGCGTAATAACTATCAGTGATAGGGACACTAAATTATAACAGTAAGGGAAATGGTAATCCTAACTGGGTAATAAATTACAGCGATCGCATAAGGAAATCGAATGCCTCAGCCGACAGGAAAACAGCCAACCACTTATGGTACCCACTGACTGAGCGGGGAGGATGGTGGAGGGCAACTGTCTGGACATCTAGGAGGAAAATTGAACCAGAACTCCCATAGTTCTACTATTAATACCATCCTATGCACAGGCTGCCATTAAGACGAGCGGCTGCATTTGGAGTGGTGCCATGACCAGGTTGCATGGACAGCTGACGAACGGCATCGTATTGTGTTCAGTGATGTATCGCGGTTCTGAATGACCATTGTCGACTAGTATGGCAGCAGCCAGTCACATTCTTCCAATGTTTTGGAGAGTCACACCAGCATTACTCCTAACGTCATGATGCTACACGAGACGATTAGAACACAAAACTTCGACGAATTGGACGAACAAGAATTTAAAAAACTCATTCAAGTTAAAATTCAAAACAGGGCCTCGAGATCGTGATGTGGTACACCACGTGGCCGAGGTCTCTGCGCAATTGTGGAAAAGAATCAGACCAATGGGCAGACTATATGTAGGCTTCCATGCCATTAACACCAGAGATTACATCGTGGTACCTCGTTGCCACAACTGTGGCGACCTGGACCACATTCTGAGGCATTGCACCAGGGGGTCGGCTTGAGTCGGCGAGAGTGGACATAACCGCAAAGAATGCAAAGCAGCAGGGGTCTGCATTCCGCGCAAAAGTCGCGGGAAGAAATCCTGTGGTGCCACGGGACGGAACTGCCCCACTTACCGGATGCTATAACAACGCCTCATTTCTAGAATCGACTATGGCTGAGCAGAGCTCAGTTAACAGGGTGCTTAAACGCAAGTCCCCGAGTAAAAGGAGGAGGGATGCTGTGAGGGCCAACAGATTCAAAGAATTGTCGCTTTCAAGCACCGTAAAAGTTCCAACAGTAGAGAAAGAAATTCAAACAGATCCCCCTATGGTGGACAGATGCATACAAACCGATTTGCCGGCCGAGGTGGCAGTGCGGTTTTAGGCGCTGCAGTCTGGAACCGCGAGACCGCTACGGTCGCAGGTTCGAATCCTGCCTCGGGCATGGATGTGTGTGATGTCCTTAGGTTAGTTAGGTTTAACTAGTTCTAAGTTCTATGGGACTAATGACCTCAGAAGTTGAGTCCCATAGAGCTCAGAGCCATTTTGAACAAACCGATTTCCCGGAAAATATCACAGCTCCCCCCCTCCCAAAACCGGGGAATGAGGCCGAATAAAGATCAACCACGGCAAAAGCATCATCTGGTGGTGGCGGCCTCCCTGGCCCCTACCCAAGAACCTAAACAAACTGAACGACAGCCACTCCAAGAAAGCATAGTTACTAGCACCAGTGCACATCCAACTGTAGCAGATACCGCAGTAGTCAGGCTACCTCCTGTACACCCGGTTAGGGTGTATCCCAACATTGAATATACGATGCAACTGGCAAGATTGGAGTAGCCGACTATCCTGACCACTGCCTTACGACATATGGTCCGGGTAGGACATGAGAATGTAAGAAAGGTCACCTTCTCGGTAATCGAGGCTGTAGATAGAATACAACTAAAGTCAGTGAACCTTCCCACTGACTTCGGGGCCCTGCGAGACTTACTCAAGAAAGTATTTGAAAGACGTGGGGAGAAATTTGACCTAGACGATATCTACACCCAGTCAGTCCTAGCTCACGGTCGAATCGCCTTTGATTGGAGTAAGACCTGGC
Organism: Schistocerca americana; assembly: GCF_021461395.2. Taxonomy (NCBI): domain Eukaryota; kingdom Metazoa; phylum Arthropoda; class Insecta; order Orthoptera; family Acrididae; genus Schistocerca; species Schistocerca americana. The sequence goes on from NC_060130.1 coordinate 925,574,478, forward strand.
CTGACGATAGAATGCATACTTACTTCCCATAATGACTAAACTAACTGTCGGACAACTAAACACGCATAACAGCAGACTTGGTTTGCAGGAGCTTCGAAGGGAGGTGGAGGAGAGGAGGCTTGACGTACTCTGCCTACAGGAGCCGTACTCTCAAGCTGGGAAACTTTCATTTGCACCCGCTACATGGCAAACAGTTAGTTGTGGGGATGCCCCCAAAGCGGCAATAGTCATCACGAACCAGTCTCTACGAGTAACAACACTCACACAATTTTCCACCAGTCACTGCAACGTCGTGGAGATACAGTCTCCCGTGGGAATTATAACCTTCATAAATATGTACTTCCAATACGGAGACAACATAGAACAACACTTGGATCACCTGATAAGAGTAGCCACGGCGTTGCGGGGACGGAAACTGGTGATAACAGCTGACATAAATTCAAAATTCCCCCTCTGGTACAGTGGCACAAGAGATGAAAACGGCGGAAAGGTGGAGGATATGATCGTGGCGTTACAACTTGTAGTGGCAAATAGACCTGGCAACCCTCCCACCTATGCGGCGGGAGGGGACCTTGGCACCAACATAGACGTAACACTAGTTACACCAAATACTGCCAACATCATCCAGGAGTGGGAAGTTAAAGAAAACGCTACAACAAGTGACCATAATCTTATCACTTTTAGCCTAGGAAATACAGGGTGCCACTGGGCCATGGGGTGGGAGCTGCAACTGAATTTCAGGAGAGCTGATTGGGAGAAACTAGTGAGAGAGTGCGACATTCCTCCATTGCCAGAAGGTGACGCACACCAGAACCTGGACATAGACAAACGGGCTGAAGAACTGGTGAGCGCAGTGACTGGAGCAGTGAAAGCAGCTGTTCCAACCAGGAGGAGGGGGCCATGGCGCCCTCCCCGTCACCATGGTCAGCTGAATTGGAGGAGATGCGTCAGTCTGTGAAAAGGCTGAGGAGGCACTACCAGCGCAGTGTCGTCTGGTAGGAAAAGCAAAAATGGTTACCGCAATACCGAGAGGCAGAAGAGAAATTCCAAAAAGAACTAAAAGAAGTTATAATACGAAGTTGGGAAAGATTTGTATTGGACCAGTTGGCCTTGGACTCATGGGGTGTACCCTACAAACTAGTTATGGATAAGATCCGATCCCCAATGATGCTATCAACGGTCAGGCACGGGGATGGGATGACGGATTCCTGGCAGGAGACTGCCGAGGTCCTTCTCCGGTCCCTGCTGCCTGATGACGATGTGGATAGCGACACCGAAAACCAGTCCCAGTTACGTAATGAAGATCCGGACAGAATAGTAAATGATAGGGCAGTCTACCCCTTCTCTGAAGAGGAGGTGGCTGGCCACATCAAAGCATTAAAAACAGGGAAAGCCCCCGGCCCAGACGGCATTGTGGCGGAGGTGGTGCAGTTCCTGGCACCCCAACTGGTAGTTCCACTAACCCAGCTATACAACGAGTGCCTAAGATAGGAAAAATTCCCCAAAATTTGGAAAGTATCAAATGTAGTGATCATCAAAAAAGGACCCAACAAGGAACCAGCGGATGTCAAGTCCTATAGACCGATCTGCCTACTTGACATTTTTGGGAAATTACTCGAGAAATTGCTAGCTGACAGACTGACTGCACACCGAGTGCTGTGTGGGATGAGCGACAGGCAGTTCGGCTTCAGGCTGGGGCAATCGGCAACCAATGCGATCGCTCTGGCGGCTGAGGTCTGCAGCTCTACCCCGTACAAGTACGTTGTTGGCATCATGGTTGACATCAGTGGCGCCTTTGACAACCTGTGGTGGCCTTCGCTCTTCTCCTGCTTGCGGGAGAAAGAGTGTCCAGGGTCGCTATATGGTTGCCTGAGGAGCTATTGCGAAGGGCGGGAGGTCTGGCTATCATCCCCTAGCGGCAGAGTTGGAAAAACTATAACTAAGGGATGTCCCCAGGGTTCCGTCTTAGGTCCTCTGTTCTGGGACATCCATATGGAACCACTTTTAGATAGTCTGCAGCAGAGTGAAGAAGTGCTAGAGGTGATACTAGAGGTGATAGCCTACGCAGATGACCTCCTTCTGCTGGTCGGCGGCCGGAGCCGCGAAGATATCGAGCCAAAAATAGACAGAGCTATGACCAAATTGCAACAGTGGTGTACAAATAACTAAGATGTCGATTTCACCAACAAAATCTTTTTCCAAAGCTGTTTCACAGAGGAAGACTGCACTGTAGTTCTTTCTCTAGATTGTCACACAGATAACAAAATGGTAGATATCGAAATAGACGACACAGGGATAGAGAAACAATTAAAATCGCTCAAAATAGGAAAGGCCTCTGGACCTGATGGGATACCGATTCGATTTTACACAGAGTACGCGAAGGAACTTGCCCCTCTTCTTGCAGCAGTGTACCGTAGGTCTCTAGAAGAGCGTAGCGTTCCAAAGGATTGGAAAAGGGCACAGGTCATCCCCATTTTCAAGAAGGGACGTCGAACAGATGTGCAGAACTATAGACCTATATCTCTAACGTCGATCAGTTGTAGAATTTTGGAACACGTATTATGTTCGAGTATAATGACTTTTCTGGAGACTAGAAATCTACTCTGTAGGAATCAGCATGGGCTTCGAAAAAGACGGTCGTGTGAAACCCAGCTCGCGCTATTCGTCCACGAGACCCAGAGAGCCATAGACACGGGTTCACAGGTAGGTGCCGTGTTTCTTGACTTCCGCAAGGCGTTCGATACAGTTCCCCACAGTCTTTTAATGAACAAAATAAGAGCATATGGACTATCAGACCAATTGTGTGATTGGATTGAAGAGTTCCTAGATAACAGAACGCAGCATGTCATTCTCAATGGAGAGAAGTCTTCCGAAGTAAGAGTGATTTCAGGTGAGCCGCAGGGGAGTGTCATAGGACCGTTGCTATTCACAATATACATAAATGACCTTGTGGATGTCATCGGAAGTTCACTGAGGCTTTCTGCAGATGGTGCTGTGGTGTATCGAGAGGTTGTAACAATGGAAAATTGTACTGAAATGCAGGAGGATCTGCAGCGAATAGACGCATGGTGCAGGGAATAGCAACTGAATCTCAATGTAGACAAGTGTAATGTGCTGCGAATACATAGAAAGATAGTTCCCTTATCATTTAACTACAAAATAGCAGGTCAGCAACTGGAAGCAGTTAATTCCATAAATTATCTGGGAGTACGCATTAGGAGTGATTTAAAACGGAATGATCATATAAAGTTGATCGTCAGTAAAGCAGATGCCAGACTGAGATTCATTGGAAGAATCCTAAGGAAATGCAATCCGTAAACAAAGGAAGTAGGTTACAGTACGCTTGTTCGCCCACTGCTTGAATACTGCTCAACAGTGTGGGATCCGTACCAGATAGGATTGATAGAAGAGATAGAGAAGATCCAACGGAGAGCGGCGCGCTTCGTTACAGGATCATTTAATAATCGCGAAAGCGTTACGGAGATGATAGATAAACTCCAGTGGAAGACTCTGCAGGAGAGACGCTCAGTAGCTCGGTACGGGCTTTTGTTAAAGTTTCGAGAACATACCTTCACCGAAGAGTCAAGCAGTATATTGCTCCCTGCTACGTATATCTCGCGAAGAGACCATGAGGATAAAATCAGAGAGATTAGAGCCCACACAGAAGCATACCTACAATCCTTCTTTCCACGAACAATACGAGACTGGAATAGAAGGGAGAACCGATAGAGGTACTCAGGGTACCCTCCGCCACACACCGTCAGGTGGCTTGCGGAGTATGGATGTAGATGTAGATGTAAAATCAACGTACTTATTGCTGAAGGGACAGCTAGTAAGGAACCCTACAATTAGAATTGGAGCCTCACCAGTTATAAGACGACAAGAGACTCGCTACTTGGGCGTCATCATCGATGAAAGGTGGAACTTCGGACGGCACATTAAGTCCGTAACCCAAAAAGCACTACAAGTACTCAACAACCTCATTTCCATAGGGCACAAACGATTTCACCTTCCACCACACCTAATCAAGCTATATCACCACAGTATACTAACTTCAATAGTGGGTTACGGATCGGGAGTCTGGGCACACAGGCTCACAAGGGTGGTGCCTGCCATGGCAGTGAGAAGAGTACAAAGAAACATGCTGTTAAGATCTATAGGGGCGTACAGAACATCCCCAGGAAGTGCTCTATTAATAATAATGGGGCTCTGTCCTCTAGATATAAAAATACGAGAACAAGCAGCATGGTATTGGGTTAAGAAGGGGAACAACATAAAAATAGAGAATATCCTGGGAGCTCTGGTGAGGGACAAGGGAGAAATACCAAGAAGGGGTGAGGACTTATGGCAGGAATCATGGGAAACGGATGAATCTGGCAGAAGAACCTTTGGGTTCCTGCCAAATGTTAAAGAAAGGTTAGGCATGGGGTATTTCGAGCCAACACGGGGTCTAATACACTTTCTCGCTAGCCATGGGCCCTACCCGACATACCTATGTCGGTTTGGGAAAAAAGCTACACCTGAGTGAGACTGTGGCGCTTCGGAGGGCACTCCCGACCATGTGGTTTACGAGTGCCCCCTTTTCGATGATGGAGCAGTGACATTAAGACAACAGCTTCCACATAACAATACATATGACCTATTAAGGCATGAAGAGACTTTTGAAACCCTAAACAGTTTGGCAAACGAGGTATCACGGAAAGTACTGACAGCATACTTGAGGGACCTTCATGACTAGAGACAAACACTGAACGCGTCCTATTACCCTGATCCTGTACCGCCTGTGAGTGGACAGGTCGACTTTCAGTTGCAATCCGCCACGTGCAGGACTAGGGGGACCAGGGTACACTCATCTTAGACCAAAATAGCACCGGAATTGACGTAGGTTAGTACAGTAGTTGTAGCATTAGATATAGATATAAAGTTAGGAACCTGCGGCGACAAGCAATCCTGGCCTGCCCAGTGTCAGGGGCACGCTCATCGGGATTAGCTCGATGAGCAGGGCCTTGAAGTAGGTTTATATCTAGGCTGACACACCTGTAACGCTGCAGGCAGTTAGGAATTAACAAGTAGGTAGGAAAACTAACAATTAGCTGGTAGTGTAGTTTAATAACTGTAGTCTGCCTATGAACCTGTACTGATACGCTGTCCGTAGCTCTTAATAATAAACATTGTATCATTGTAATAACAATAATAATAGCTGCTGAAATATATAACTCTGTACTAATATTACGACCCACTAATCACTAAGGTGGTGGGTTGATATTGTATAAATATTATAGATGTTATTAATAAAGATTTTTTTTAACGTCATGATGTGAGGAGCTCTTTTGTATGACTTCAGGTCATAGCTGGAAGTGATTGAGGGAATTCTGAGGACACAGCGGTATGGCACGGACTTCCTACATCCTCAAGTGTTACCTCTCATGTGACAGTATCATGGTGCCATTTTGCAACAGGACACTGTTTGCCCACACATGACACGTATCTCTACGAACAGTTTGTGTGATGTTGATTTACTCACGCGTCCAGAAAGATACTCAGATCTGTCGGCAATAGAACATGTGTGGGATCAGCTGGGGCATCAAGTCTTCCCAGCGCCATTATCCAGAATATCAAAGATCAGACAAAACAGTTGTGGGTTAGGTTGCCACAGCTTGCAACGTCATACTGAAAAACAGGCTCATATTGCTTACTTAGTCAAAAACTTTACTCGACTTTGCAATCACTGAAGTAACACCATACACCCCTTCTACTCATAAAGTTTCAATTCTTTTTCTGCTCTCCTTATGGGTGCTTCACTTATTTTGTGAGGCCGTGTATATATTACTCTACAAACCACACGCACTGATGAGTCAAAATACATTGAAGCGCCAAAGAAACTGGTACACTTCCCTAGTATCATGTAGGGTCCCCCTGAGCACACAGAAGTGCCGCAACACGACATGGCGTGGACTCGACTAATGTCTAAAGTAGTGCTGGAGGGAATTAACACCATGAATACTGCAGGGCTTAAATAAATCCACAAGAGTGTGAGAGGGTGGAGATCTCTTCTGAACAGCACGTTGCAAGGCACCCCAGATATGCTCAATAATGCTCATGTCTCGGGAGTTTGGTGGTCAACGGAAGTGTTTATATTCAGAAGAGTGTTCCTACGGTCACTCTGTAGCAATTCTGAACGTGTGTAATGTCGCATTGTTCTGCTGGAATTGCCCAGGTCCGTCGGAATGCACAATGGACATGAATACTTGCAGGTGATCAGACAGGATGCTTACGCAAGTGTCACCTATCAGAGTCGTATCTAGGCGTATCAAGGGTCCCATATCACTCCAACTGCATACGCCCCACGCTGTTACAGAGCCTCAACCAGCTTGAACAGTCCCTTGCTGACATGCAAGGTCCATGGATTCATGAGGTTGTCTCCATACCCGTACACGTCCATCCGCTCGATACTATTTGAAACAACACTCGTCCGACCAGTGTTTCCAGTCAGCAGCAGTTCAATGTCGGTGTTGACGGGCCCAGTCAAGGCGTAAAACTTTGTGTCGTGCAGTCTTCAATGGTACACGAGTGGACTACGAAAGCCCATATCGATGATGTTTCGTTGAATGGTTCGCACGCTGACACTTGTTGATGGTCCAGAATAGAAATTTGCAGCAATTTGCGGAAGGGTTGCACTTCTGTCACGCTGAACGATTCTCTGCAGTCGTCGTTGGTGCTGTTCTTGCAGGATCTTTTCCCGGCCGCAGCGATGTCGGAGACTTGATGCTTTGCCGGATTCCTCATATTCACAGTACACTCCTGAAATGGTCGTACGGGAGATGCTGTGTCCCATCGCTCGTGCACCGACTATAACACCTCGTTCAAACTTATTTAAATCTTGATAAGCTGCCATTGTAGCAGAAGTAACCGATCTAACAACTGCGCCAGACACTAGCTGTCTTACTTAGGCCCTGCCGACCGCAGCGCCGAATACTGCCTGTTTACATGTATCTGTATTTGAATTCGCTTGCCTATACCAGCTTCTTTGGCGCTTCAGCGTATTATGGCCAGTTCCCACGGCAAGGCTCAATGTAACCTGAAGGCATTGCGGGCACGGGACACGGTAATGAAAGTGTACCGCCAGAGCAGAGACGAATGACGAATCATTCTAGCGACGATGCGTGCCGCAAATGGAAAATCCACTGACATAAATGACTTTGGCAAAGTTTAAATTCTTAAGGTCTCATGCCTGGGTACATGCACGTTGGAAGCGGCAAAGCTTATCAGCTGCTCACGTGCTGCTATCGTGAACAGATATGGATAATTTTTGGAGGTTGTGGAACCACGTGCAGGCGAGAAGATGTTGGATGTCTCATGTCAGAAAGTGGATGCCGGAGGCTTGTCTGCCCTCTAAAGCAGGATAGGTGGCGATCTGTAGCAGATTTCACTACCAGAGTACGATGTCTGAGCAGACTGAAGTTCCGGAACACACCATGCAGCGCACATTGGTGAACATGGGGCTCCCCAGCAGAAAACCTTACGGGTTCCAATGTTGACCCAACGACATCGTCAGTTACGATTACAGTGGGAACAGAATTATCAAAACTGGGAATAAGAATCAATGGCGACGTGTCACCTGCTCGGACGAATCACGTTTCTTGTTACAGCAGGTCCGTAGCACGCTGCCATCTAGGCCAGCGGCTGCTCGGAATACGCACCGCACCATGATAGCTGCGGATTGCGAGAACATTATTGCGCACCACCTGCATTTCTTCATGCTTGATGTCTGCCCCGAAGACAGTGGCTTCATCCAGCAGATTAACTTTTCGAGTCCAAGGCCAGAATCGTGGTACTGCACAGCACGTTCGTGTCTAGTCGACCAAATTCGCCTGATACGAACCCGATGAAACACATCTTGGAGACTATCAGGCGCTACCTCGGCGCTCGCACCACCGTTCCATAATGTACAGGAATTGACTGACCTATGCCTAGACATCTGTACGATTGGCGATCACACTGTGAAACAGTCATGGACTCTAGGTATCTAGGTGGCTCCTGGATTATAGATGTTGATGCAAAATTCATTACTGCTCTGTAAATCGAAATACACTACTGGCCATTAAAATTGCTACACCAAGAAAAAATGCAGATGATTAACGGGTATTCATTGGACAAATATATTATACTAGAACTGACATGTGATTACATTTTCACGCAATTTGGGTGCATAGATCCTGAGAAATCAGTACCCAGAACAACAACCAGTGGCCGTAATAACGGCCTTGATGGGCCTGGGCATTGAGTCAAACAGAGCTTGGATGGGGGAGTGTACACATACAGCTGCCCATGCAGCTTCAACACGATACCACAGTTCATCAACAGTAGTGACTGGCGTTTTGTGACGTGCCAGTTGCTCGGCCACCATTGACCAGACGTTTTCAATTGGTGAGAGATCTGGAGAATACGCTGGCCAGGGCAGCAGTCGAACATTTTCTGTATCCAGAAAGGCTCGTACAGAACCTACAACGTGAGGTCGTGCATTATTCTGCTGAAATGTAGGGTTTCGCAGGGATCGAACGAAGGGTAGAGCCACGGGTCGTAAAACATCCTAAATGGAACGTCCACTGTTCAAAGTGCCGTCAATGCGAACAAGAGGTGACCGAGACGTGTAACCAATGGCACCCCATACCATCACGCCGGGTGATAACGCCAGTATGGCGGTGACGAATACACGCTTCCAATGTGCGTTCACCGCGATGTCACCAAACACGGATGCGACCATCATGATGCTGTAAACAGAACCTGGATTCATCCGAAAAAATTCGTGCACCCAAGTTCGTCGTTGAGTACACCATCGCAGACGCTCTCGTCTGTGATGCAGCGTCAAGGGGTAACCGCAGCAATGGTTTCCGAGCTGATAGTCCACGCTGCTGCAAACGTCGTCGAACTGTTCGTGCAGATGGTTGTTGTCTTACAAACGTCCCCATCTGTTGACTCAGGGATCGAGACGTGGCTGCACGATCTGTTACATAAGATGCCTGTCATCTCGACTGCTGGTGATACGAGGCCGCTGAGATCCAGCACGGCGTTCCGTATTACCCTCCTGAACCCACCGATTCCACATTCTGATAACAGTCATTGGATCTCGACCAACGCGAGCAGCAATGTCGCGATACGATAAACCGCAATCGTGATCGGCTACAAACCGACCTTTATCAAAGTCGGAAACGTGATGGTACGCACTTCTCCTCCTTACACGAGTCATCACAACAACGTTTCACCAGGCAACACCGGTCATCTGCTGTTTGTGTATGAGAAATCGGTTGGAAACTTTCCTCATGTCAGCACGTTGTAGGTGTCGCCACCGGCGGCAACCTCGTGTGAATGCTCTGGAAAGCTAATCATTTGCATATCACAGCATATTCTTCCTGTCGGTTAAATTTCGCGTCTGTAGTACGTCATCTTCGTGGTGTAGCAATTTTAATGGCCAGTAGTGTATATATACACGACCATTATACTGAAGTTTTATATGGAAGTTTTTTTCTGAATGTAAGTTATGCATTTGATCATTACCACAGATGGGTGTCATTTTCTGCTGAAAAGTCAAATCGAATAGGTGTCACGAACGGCTGCACATATCACAGAGATTCCTCTGGAGAAGTCGGCCAGCTGGCAGCTTGCCCTCTGGCCGGCCTCGCGGCCGCAAGCAGAGTAAACGTAGGTGTGGACAAGGCGCCTCGGCGGCGTTGAGTGGACCTCGCCTGCCGTCGCTCACAGAGAGCCAACGCGTGAAATTATTTCCGTGTCGCTTCGCTTCTGAACGCACTCAGAGACAAGGCAAATCATCAGAGCCAGGTACAAACTTAGCATAACTTTACTTTCCTCTTTCACTAACCACTGGTAAGTAAGCTTACAGATGAATTGGTGTTAACAATAAGTGGTAGTCGAGGAAATGGGTACTTTGAAATGCCTTGTGGTAGCTGTGTGCAGTTGGTAGCACTGTGGAGTAGAGACCCTGAGTTGCAGCCAACCTCGCTATGTATCGGTCACGGCGCAGTGGAATGGGTAACATTGTAATTTTCACATGAATTAATTTAAAGATTCAATTATGGTAGGGAATCTACTAACGTGGACTTCTGAATTTTTTTTTTGGTACCACGTCATTATAGCCTATCATTAAATGTGTGACACAGTCTGTATTAAAAATTTGACGTGACTGGATCAGCTGTGAAGGGAAGTGTTAGCAGTGTGTGGTTTATGATGGTAAATACAAAAAACAATTACATTGTTCGTACAGGGTGGCGCACGAAATGTGTTACCATTTTGTTCTTGAATATAAACTTTATTGTCAATACAATCTGAAAGGAACATTTACTACAATGAAGAGCCGTCCATGGAGATTTGTTCTAACTCAGCACATGCTCAATATGTCCACCATTTCTTCAAAGAAGAAGGGTCCAATAAGTCCGTGACTGAAAATTTCTGTCCACGCTGTAATCCTCGGAGCATAATGTTGTCGTTCATGAAGCACTTGTGGGTTTTCAGTGGCCCAGAAGCGTACATTTTGTTTGTTAACCACACCGTCTAAATGAAAATGTGCCTCGTCTGAAAACGAAACGTTGTTGAGAGTTTCTTCCCTATCCTCCGCCCACTGAGCAAACAATAGTCTCTGCTGCTTGTGTTCTTCAGTGAGCTTCTGTGCACAGGTCATCTTGTATGGGTACATATATATCGAGGTCACTTTTAAGAATGCGTTGAACGGAGCGTCTGGATATTCCCAGTTGCACTGCTGCCTTTCTACACGATTTCCCGGGACTTCTCTGTACAGCAACTCGTACCGCTTCAATATTCTCCGGCGAACAAACAGGCTTAGGCCGAGGTCACTTCGCTTCCTATACTGTTCCTTCCTGTACAAATTTATGGTACAACCTGTGGATGGTCATCTTGCAAGGGACCCATCGTGTGTTAAACTGTTGTCGAAAACGCCTCCGAGTCACAACAAGGCTTTTCGTTTCATGAAAAAGTAACAAATTTTCGATCGTTGCTGTGTCGTCAGTCTTCCATTGTCAGCCATTGCTGCTTACTAGTCTCCTAGCGGCAGTATCGTGAATTACACGTCATTTCGTAACTCATTTGTTTTTCCAAGCTCTGCTGGTACTGCTGTGGAGATTGCAGCGGGATATCTAATGTGCATCGTAAATTGTGAAAGAAACAATTGGTAACATATTTCGTGCGCCGTCCTGTAATTCGTGTATTCATAGAAACGTAGTATATTACATGCACTGAAAAAAGCGAAAACTGCTCAAAGAAAATCCACACCCTATACACAGCAATGAGAAAGAAGAAACAAGGAGACATATTACCAGCGTAACAACACTACTACTTAATATGGTGACAGTTTCAACTTACGAATTAGATATAAGTGTTGCCCTCGAGTAAGTGGTTTAGCTAAGAGATCAGCTGGCATTTCCTTTGGCTGCAAGTACTTGACAACAGTCTCACTTCCTTTTACATATTCTCTAATGAAATGTCCTGTGGCACAACTATGTTTCAATCTAGAATGTTACACAAATTTTGTGACAGTCTAATAGAACTTTGGTGGCCATGAAAAATGATTACAGGATTTTGACGCTTGTTATTCAACATCTCTCATGTCTGTTGCCTGAATTACACTGCCTCTTTGGCTGCAGTCTTTAAAGCTTCATATTCAGCTTCAGTAGCGGAGCTCGCACATACTTTAGTTACTTGATCTCCCAGGAAATAGTTTTTTTTTTTTTTTTCAACAGAAAAGCGCTCACATATTGTGACAACGAAGAGGTGAAACCATCCCCAAAACTTGAATCAATAAGGACAGTTACATGCTGATCTTTAAAATCCCTTTAGTACCCTAGACGTAACGAAGGACTCCTTTTGCTGCCCTACAATGCACACTGGTAAACATACAATTATACTGGCTTAAAATACTAGCTGCATAAGCTACTGTATATCACGTGTCGTATTAGTACTGATATGTAGGCAACATTCCACACGTTCCTGATATGGCGCATGAACTTAGCGCCTTATACGCCTCAAATCTTTGATCCGGCGTCCATTGGTGTTTCTACGGAAGCGCATTCAAATACATTAAAGCATTTCAGCAGATCTGTAGTATAACCCTCCTGATCAAGTTTTAAATCACCTTCCTCCCAATTTCTAGTTATACACATACTATTCACGTCTTCACTTCTCCTATGTCATTAACTTCAAAATGCTCAAATAATCCCTTATAGAGTTGTCGTTGCACCAAATTGTTACTAAAAAACACATAAAAATCTCCTGCATACATAGTAACAATTATTGGACTTTTACTTGATCTTTTAGTGAACACACAATCTTAATGAGTATCTGCAACATAAGCTTGGTCTGAAAGCACACTTTTTGCTATTTCATTCCAATGTCTAGGGGACTGTTTTAAACAATGGCCTTCGACAGTTCAGACTTGACATTCATCCCATTTTGATACAAAACTATCTGGTTGCTTCATCAGAATAGTTTCCTCTAAGTACCCATATAGAAAAGTGGTATTAATATCAAAATAATAAACCTTAATGTCAAGAATTACAGCAAAACTAATGAGAGCTCTGAGAGTACTACGTCTCACAACTGCTGAAAAGGTTTCTTCATAATCTATACCAAACGTTTGTGTAAATCCTTTAACAAATAGTACGATCCATATTTAAATATCCACTTGTTACATGCAATATTTTTACCCTTTGGTGGGGTCCCAAGTTCCCAAACTCTATCGTTCTGGAAACAATTCATTTGCTCTTTCATGGCCTTTATCCAGTTTTCTTTGACATTCCTCGACATGACGTCTACAGCTACATCTATATGACTTTTCTGTAATTCACACTTAAGTGCCTGGTAAAGGGTTCTCCAGACTATTTCTCTGCCGTTCCACTCTTTAACAGTGTGTGGGAAAAACGAGCACTTAAATCTTTCTGTGCAGGCTCTGATTTCTCTTATGTTATTATGATGATCATTTCTCCCTATTTAGACTGGCGACGATTAAATGTTTTCCAAATCAGAGGAGAAAGTTGGTGATTGAAATGTCGTGTAAAGATCTCGTCGCAACGAAGAACACATTCGTTTTAATGACTGATATCCCAACTCTCTTATCATATCCGTGAAACTCACTTCCTATTTCGCGATAGTACAAAACGAGCTCCCTTCTTTGAACTTTTTCGACGTCCTCCGTCAATCCTATCTGGTAAGGATGCCATACAGCACAGCAATACTCCAGCAGAGGACGAACAAGCATAGTGTAGGCAGTCTCTTTAGTAGACCTGTTGCATCTTCTAAGCGATCTGCCAATAAAACGTAGTCTCTGGTTTGCATTCCCCACAACATTATCTATTGATCGTTCTAAATTAAGTTGTTCGTGATTGTAATTCCTAGATATTTGGTTGAACCGACAGCCTTGAAATTTGTGTGATTTACAGTGTAACCAAATTTTAACAGATTTCTTTTTATACTCATGCGGAAGACCTCACACTTTTCCTTATTGAGAGACAATTGCCACTTAACGCACCATGCAGACATCTCACCTAAACTATTTTGCAATTGGTTTTGATCTTCTGATGACTTTAGTAGACGGTCAGTTCCAGCGTCATCTGCAAGCGATATAAGGGGGTTGCTCAGATTACCACCTAAATCGTTTATGTACACTCCTGGAAATTGAAATAAGAACACCGTGAATTCATTGTCCCAGGAAGGGGAAACTTTATTGACACATTCCTGGGGTCAGATACATCACATGATCACACTGACAGAACCACAGGCACATAGACACAGGCAACAGAGCATGCACAATGTCGGCACTAGTACAGTGTATATCCACCTTTCGCAGCAATGCAGGCTGCTATTCTCCCATGGAGACGATCGTAGAGATGCTGGATGTAGTCCTGTGGAACGGCTTGCCATGCCATTTCCACCTGGCGCCTCAGTTGGACCAGCGTTCGTGCTGGACGTGCAGACCGCGTGAGACGACGCTTCATCCAGTCCCAAACATGCTCAATGGGGGACAGACCCGGAGATCTTGCTGGCCAGGGTAGTTGACTAACACCTTCTAGAGCACGTTGGGTGGCACGGGATACATGCGGACGTGCATTGTCCTGTTGGAACAGCAAGTTCCCTTGCCGGTCTAGGAATGGTAGAACGATGGGTTCGATGACAGTTTGGATGTACCGTGCACTATTCAGTGTCCCCTCGACGATCACCAGTGGTGTACGGCCAGTGTAGGAGATCGCTCCCCACACCATGATGCTGGGTGTTGGCCCTGTGTGCCTCGGTCGTATGCAGTCCTGATTGTGGCGCTCACCTGCACGGCGCCAAACACGCATACGACCATCATTGGCACCAAGGCAGAAGCGACTCTCATCGCTATCCGTGCGTCGCTGCGGTCCGGTCCCAGGTCGACGGGCACGTGCACCTTCCGCCGACCACTGGCGACAACATCGATGTACTGTGGAGATCTCACGCCCCACGTGTTGAGCAATTCGGCGGTACGTCCACCCGGCCTCCCGCATGCCCACTATACGCCCTCGCTCAAAGTCCGTCAACTGCACATACGGTTCACGTCCACGCTGTCGCGGCATGCTACCAGTGTTAAAGACTGCGATGGAGCTCCGTATGCCACGGCAAACTGGCTGACACTGACGGCGGCGGTGCACAAATGCTGCGCAGCTAGCGCCATTCGACGGCCAACACCGCGGTTCCTGGTGTGTCCGCTGTGCCGTGCGTGTGATCATTGCTTGTACAGCCCTCTCGCAGTGTCCGGAGCAAGTATGGTGGGTCTGACACACCGGTGTCAATGTGTTCTTTTTTCCATTTCCAGGAGTGTATATTAGGAACAGCAGAGGCCTATAACACTTCCTTGAGGAACACCGGATATTGCTTATGTTTTACTAGATCATTTTCCGTCGATTACCACGTACTGTGTTCTTTCTGACAAGAAATCGCGAATCCAGTCACACAGCTGAAGTGATATTGTTCTTATGAATATTGTGGTAACACAATGGCTAAAGTTGAAAATTTGTACCGGACCGGGCCTCGAACTCAGATCTACCGCTTCTTATGACCGTCTGTAATAACCGCGTCGGGCATCAGGACTCAAATTTCCAACTTATCGCACGCTGTAATGCAACATCCCTCGTCCATTAACCCCGTACTTGCAAGCTTCTGATTCCCTTACGACTTCAGGATTTTTCCGACAGAACAGACACCACTCATCATGACGCGGCTGGTGCAGACATTTATATGAAATGGAGGATGGGGAAAAAAGGGTAGGGTTCAAGTCCCTGTCCGGCACAAATTTTCATCTTTCGCCGTTGCAAAACCACAATGCCCTAGGCGGCTCGAAGTCACGAATTCCCACCCATCCCTTTCCCCACTCTATTTTATATAATGCGTGCACCAGCCTCGTCATCACATGTGGTGTCTGTTCTGTCGGACACGATACAACTCAAATATATACAGAAGTCATACTATACCCCTACCACTACTATTGTAATTTAGTACGCTTTTACCTAAATAACAGAAACCCTGTCTCTGTGTTGCCACGTAAAACCCTTTCACTAAAATTTAGTTTAGTTTCCAAATAAAGTACACTATGGGAGGATAGTCCTGTTAATAGGAAAAGCTAATCAATAGAGTTACCGTTTTACAGGATTTGACCGTGTGTTGTGTCTAATGGATAAGACTATTCAATCAGACTATTCAATTCTATTTCTAAGATCTTACTAAGGAGTTGGAAAGAAACGCAGTATGAATAGTACTATATTGAACCTAGGACAACTCAGTTCCAAGTTCATTTAGTGGTCTAAAATATGTACTAACGGTCGTCAGGCTATCTAGGCAATGAAACAGTGAAGTAATTGAAAAGCAGAAGTATGAATTTTGCCTACTTTCTTGCTAGTGTTTGAGTTGCTTCTTCAATCAAATATTACTCCACGTAAACAGTGTTGAACTATACCCTTATACATTATGTTTTTAAAAGAGAAATAGCCCAGTAGATAGCTTCAAATAACCTAAAAAAAATTTTGGCCAGAGGGGACCTTTAGAAAAGCACTTTCCATAACCAACCAACTTTAATAATAAAATACTTAGATACTAAAGCACACATTTTTTATACTGAACATTTCACTTCAAGAAAACCTCTTTCTTACTGGAATTTACTTTCAAAAGTTATTACTCTTTGAACTAACTCTGTATAATTATTTAACAGATTCTAATAACTTAGCTTCACTCTCATTGAATTTAATGTAAGGAAACGTTTACTATAACAATTTGCAATAGTTCAGAAAACCTATAAAAGAAGAATAGTTTCACTTTATTCTCTATGATTTACTAAAGCATGGACGTGTTGTTACTCTAACTCAAATTCTCATTAAGCCTTTCAGTAAAATAACTAAGACAACCTTTTTACACAAAACCAATTTATATGATGCCTAGCCGGCCGAAGTGGCCGTGCGGTTAAAGGCGCTGCAGTCTGGAACCGCAAGACCGCTACGGTCGCAGGTTCGAATCCTGCCTCGGGCATGGATGTTTGTGATGTCCTTAGGTTAGTTAGGTTTAACTAGATCTAAGTTCTAGGGGACTAATGACCTCAGCAGTTGAGTCCCATAGTGCTCAGAGCCATTTGAACCATTTTTATATGATGCCTCTTTATACATACATCAAAAAAAGTTTTGCATCACCGCGGTTCCCAGAACTCCTGAAGATAGGCGTTGACTGTGGGTATTGTATCACAGCCACAGACCCTTTGACTGTTCAGAGATGTCACTAAACCCGCCCAAAGATGTAAAGAACCATGTATGGGCAACGCCTATTAGACGGAGGGAGTCCAACAGCCGATCAGTTCCAGTATTTCCACCACAAAGGAGGTACACGGCTCGTGTTGTCTGTAGTTCAATCATGCCTAGACAGTCAATACCGCGGTTTGATCGCGTTCGCATTGTTACTTTGTGCCAGGAAGGGCTCTCAACAAGGGAAGGGTCCAGGCGTCTCGGAGTGAACCAAAGCGATGTTGTTCGGACATGGAGGAGATACAGAGAGACAGGAACTGTCTATGACATGCCTCGCTCAGGCCACCCAAGGGCTACTACTGCAATGGATGACCGCTACCTACGGATTATCGCTCGGAGGAACCCTGACAGCGACGCCACCATGTTGAATAATGCTTTTCGTGCAGCCACAGGACGTCGTGTTACGACTCAAACTGTGCACAATAGGCTGCATAGTGCGCAACTTCGCTCCCGACGTCCATTGCGAGGTCCATCTTTGCAACCACAACATAGTGCAGTGCGGTACAGATGGGCCCAACAACATGCCGAATGGACCGCTTAGGATTGGCATCACGTTCTCTTCATCGATGAGTGTCGCCTATGCCTTCAACCAGTCAATCGTCGGAGATGTGTTTGGAGGCAACCCGGTCAGACTGAACGCCTTAGACACACTGTCCAGCGAGTGCAGCAAGGTGGAGGTTCCCTGCTGTTTTGGAGTGGCATGAGGTGGGGCCGAAGTACGCCGCTGGTGGTCATGGAAGGCGCCATGACGGCTGTACGATACGTGAGTGCCATCCTCCGACCGATAGTGCAACCATATCGGCAGCATTTTGGCGAGGCATTCGTCTTCATGGACGACAATTCGCGCCCCCATCATGCACATCTTGTGAATGACTTCCTTCAGGATAACGACATCGGTCGACTAGAGTGGCCAGCATATTCTCCAGACATGAACGCTATTGAACATGGCTGGGATAGATGGAAAAGAACTGTTTATGGATCGACGTGACCCACCAACCACTCTGTGGGATGTACGCCGAATCGCCGTTGAGGAGTGGGACAATCTGGACCAACAGTGCCTTGATGAACTTGTGGATAGTATGCAACATGATTACAAGCATGCATCAATGCAAGAGGACGTGCTACTGGGTATTAGAGGTACCGGTGTGTACAGCAATCTGGATCTCTGAAGGTCTCGCTGTATGGTGGTACAACATCCGATGTGTGGTTTTCATGAGCAATAAAAAGAGCGGAAATAATGTTTATGGTGATATCTATTCCAATTTTCTGTACAGGTTGCGAAATTCTCGGAACCAAGGTGATGCAAACCTTTTTTTGATGTGTGTATTAACTGGGCACTTTATAAGTCGGCAAAACAGGATTCTCGGATTAATCAAACACCAGGAAGGAACCCTGTATACGTGTATGATTAGGATGAATTAACAGAGTGAACCGATTTCTTTAAAGTACAGGAATGGTTATTTACTAATAAAACACAGTTTAAGTTAATGGTTCACGCTGTACAAAACTAAAAGACCACAGCAAAATCTTATCTGGTGGCTGTAGGCTTGGGTGTGGAAAACAATTATGACGGCTACACTGCCCACAGTATGGCCTGCTATTATCTTGCTGTATGGGCTCAATTTCTCTTCTCGGCGTCGTTCAGTTTTACATACAGTAGCTCAACAACTCGCAGCTATGCCGTAAGCCGTTTGCAGTCTTCATCCGTGGCATTTTTGTGCAAATTTGCAGGCAAAGCTTCTCCTGGTCCACAAGGGTCTTGCCTCAATCACTGCTGCCTACAGACTGTGTGACTTACTTCCCGCGCTTGCTCTAGGTAGCGCGCCGATTCGCCTTTGCCACCTTTCCAGACCCCTAGAGCCACTTTCGTTTCAAACAAAGGCTCACTGGCTTGTACATAACACCTATTTCTTACAGTGCTCCTAAGCGTGACCATTTCTCATAACTGTCAAATTTACAATAACATGAACAGTTTATACACACAAACATTTTTAAATACAAAATGTCATCAGAAAGATATTTAACGTAATAAACAATTTACATTCCGGTAGTATTTGACATACATTAGTCACATAGAATGCAAAGAACTTCAATATCCAATATAGCACACTTTACTTATACAGAAAATACACTCCTGGAAATGGAAAAAAGAACACATTGACACCGGTGTGTCAGACCCACCATACTTGATCCGGACACTGCGAGAGGGCTGTACAAGCAATGATCACACGCACGGCACACCGGACACACCAGGAACCGCGGTGTTGGCCGTCGAATGGCGCTAGCTGCGCAGCATTTGTGCACCGCCGCCGTCAGTGTCAGCCAGTTTGCCGTGGCATACGGAGCTCCATCGCAGTCTTTAACACTGGTAGCACGCCGCGACAGCGTGGACGTGAACCGTATGTGCAGTTGACGGACTTTGAGCGAGGGCGTATAGTGGGCATGCGGGAGGCCGGGTGGACGTACCGCCGAATTGCTCAACACGTGGGGCGTGAGGTCTCCACAGTACATCGATGTTGTCGCCAGTGGTCGGCGGAAGGTGCACGTGCCCGTCGACCTGGGACCGGACCGCAGCGACGCACGGATGCACGCCAAGACCGTAGGATCCTACGCAGTGCCGTAGGGGACCGCACCGCCACTTCCCAGCAAATTTAGGGACACTGTTGCTCCTGGGGTATCGGCGAGGACCATTCGCAACCGTCTCCATGAAGCTGGGCTACGGTCCCGCACACCGTTAGGCCGTCTTCCGCTCACGCCCCAACATCGTGCAGCCCGCCTCCAGTGGTGTCGCGACAGGCGTGAATGGAGGGACGAATGGAGACGTGTCGTCTTCAGCGATGAGAGTCGCTTCTGCCTTGGTGCCAATGATGGTCGTATGCGTGTTTGGCGCCGTGCAGGTGAGCGCCACAATCAGGACTGCATACGACCGAGGCACACAGGGCCAACACCCGGCATCATGGTGTGGGGAGCGATCTCCTACACTGGCCGTACACCACTGGTGATCGTCGAGGGGACACTGAATAGTGCACGGTACATCCAAACCGTCATCGAACCCATCGTTCTACCATTCCTAGACCGGCAAGGGAACTTGCTGTTCCAACAGGACAATGCACGTCCGCATGTATCCCGTGCCACCCAACGTGCTCTAGAAGGTGTAAGTCAACTACCCTGGCCAGCAAGATCTCCGGATCTGTCCCCCATTGAGCATGTTTGGGACTGGATGAAGCGTCGTCTCACGCGGTCTGCACGTCCAGCACGAACGCTGGTCCAACTGAGGCGCCAGGTGGAAATGGCATGGCAAGCCGTTCCACAGGACTACATCCAGCATCTCTACGATCGTCTCCATGGGAGAATAGCAGCCTGCATTGCTGCGAAAGGTGGATATACACTGTACTAGTGCCGACATTGTGCATGCTCTGTTGCCTGTGTCTATGTGCCTGCGGTTCTGTCAGTGTGATCATGTGATGTATCTGACCCCAGGAATGTGTCAATAAAGTTTCCCCTTCCTGGGACAATGAATTCACGGTGTTCTTATTTCAATTTCCAGGAGTGTATATGCTACTGGCCATTAAAATTGCTACACCAAGAAAAAATGCAGATGATGATATTCATTGGACAAATATATTATATTAGAACTGACATGTGATTACATTTTCACGCAATTTGGGTGCATAGATCCTGAGAAATCAGTACCCAGAACAACCACCAGTGGCCGTATTAACGGCCTGGATACGCCTGGCATAGAGTCAAACAGAGCTCGGATGGCGTGTACAGATACAGCTGTCCATGCAGCTTCAATGCGATACCCCAGTTCATCAAGAGTAGTGACTGGCGTATTGTGACGAGCCAGTTGCTCGGCCACCATTGACCAGACGTTTTCAATTGGTGAGAGATCTGGAGAATATGCTGGACAGGGCAGCAGTCGAACATTTTCTGTATCCAGAGAGGCTCGTACAGGACCTGCAACATGCGGTCGTGCATTATCCTGCTGAAATGTAGGGTATCGCAGGGATCTAACGAAGGGTAGAGCCACGGGTCGTAACACATCTGAATGTAACGTCCACTGTTCAAAGTGCCGTCAATGCGAACAAGAGGTGACCGAGACGTGTAACCAATGGCACCCCATACCATCACGCCGGGTGATACGCTAGTATGGCGGTGACGAATACACGCTTCCAATGTGCGTTCACCGCGATGACGCCAAACACGGATGAAACCATCATGATGCTGTAAACAGAACCTGGATTCATCCGAAAAAATGACGTTTTGCAATTTGTACACCCAGGATCGTCGTTGAGTACACCATCGCAGGCGCTTCTGTCTGTGATGCAGCGTCAAGGGTAACCGCAGCTATGGTCTCCGAGCTGATAGTCCATGCTGCTGCAAACGTCGTCGAACTGTTCGTGCAGATGGTTGTTGTCTTGCAAACGTCCCCATCTGTTGACTCAGGGATGGAGACGTGGCTGCACGATCCGTTAAAGCCATGCGGATAAGATGCCTGTCATCTCGACTGCTAGTGATACGAGGCCGTTGGGATCCAGCACGGCGTTCCGTATTACCCTCCTGAACCCACAGATTCCATATTCTGCTAACAGTCATTGGATCTCGACCAACGAGAGCAGCAATGTTGCGATACGATAAACCGCAATCGCGATAGGGTACAATCCGACCTTTATCAAAGTCGGAAACGCGATGGTACGCATTTCTCCTCCTTACACGAGGCATCACAACAACGTTTCACCAGGCAACACCGGTCACCCGGTGTTTGTGTATGTGAAATCGTTGCAAACTTTCCTCATGTCAGCACGTTGTAGGAGTCGCCACCGGCGCCAACCTTGCCTTGAAAAGCTAATCATTTGCATTTCACAGTATCTTCTTCCTGTCGGTTAAATTTCGCGTCTGTAGCACGTCATCTTCTTGGTGTAGCAATTTTAATGGCCATTAGTGTAGTACCAATATGCTAAAATTTTAAAGCAAAAAATTATAAAAATTTAGATGAACCATAAACAAATAGTGTTATAATACTGCATAGGCACACAATTTGGTTAGCAGTCTCTTGTGAGCAATGGTGTCAAAAGCCTTCTGAAAATTTATAAATATGGAATCAATTTGAGTTCTCCTGGCGATAGCACTCAATACTTCGTGCGAATAAAGAGCTAATTGTGTTTCACTAGAACGATATTTTCTGAATGCATGCTGACTGTGTGTTAACAGATCGTCACCTTCGAGATAATTCATAATTTTCCTACACAGTATATGTTCCAGATTCACACGCTCTTTTCCTAAACTGGAAATATGAAACAGTTGACATAATCCGGATACATCTTGGGTTTAGGTACATTGGCTGACCTTCTGATCCTCTTCTGGAGCAGCAGGGTCCGTCGGTCTCATCTTAGTCCCCCCTCATGTTTGCCAGTGATTGAGCATCCAGTGTGTAGACTGGTTCTTAATCGGTGTCTAGACTGTCACTACCAGCACTGTTGACTTTCACAGATTTTTCTGCCGTGCTCTATTCAGCTTACTGTTCATTCGGTCAGAACATACAGTAATTTTCATTTACAGTTGGTTTCCTTGTACTGTTAGTCACGCACTCTTTCTCCTGAGAGACAGCACTCCTGCCTCTCACAATATTCTTGGAGATTGTGTACCACTCAATCTGTAAGCTTTGGTCATTTCATCAAAATCTACAAAAATAAATTAATTAGCTTTGCATCCCATTTTTTCTGTTTGGATCTAATATATAAAACGAAGGGCCCGGTAACCAACGTTTTCAAATGGTTCAAACAAGATACTTTTCCCTTCCCTAACTCCTGTGGTCACGGTTCGCGCGGCTCCCCCCGTCGGAGACTCGAGTCCTCCCTCGGGCATGGGTGTGTGTGTGTGTGTGTGTGTGTGTGTGTGTGGTGTGGTGTGGTGTGGTGTGGTGTGTGTGTGTGTGTGTGTGTGTGTGTGTGTGTGTGTGTGTGTGTGTGTGTGTGTTTTGTTCTTATCGTTAGTTTAAGTTAGTTTAATTAGTGTGTAAGCCTAGGGACCGATGACCTCAGCAGTTTGGTCCCATAGTCCTTACCACAAATTTATTTTTATTAAAAATTCCTGTAGAGTCTTTCCATTAAGTGCTCTATGAGGAACACATTTATGTAAACTGCTGTATTACATGCCCCTATCCAATATTGTTTAGAGTGACCACATTCAAATAAAATATACAGTACCATCTCACAAATCGATCTGTTACTACTTTCTACTAACTACACCACTCAGTTCCTGACTATAGGTCACACCAACTAACCTGATGCTCTAACCATCCTATCCGAGAAATGGATCAAACTTAGAGATAACAAGTTCTCTGCATCTGAGTGATCTAACAGCATCGATTTTTGCACCAACGCTATTTTATGCCCAGTTTTTAAACTCGGAGGAAAAAAATCAAATATTTGCTCTTTACACTTGAGGAAATAACAGAACATTCTTCTGGAATAATCGTCCACTGGTACATACATGTACTTACCCATAGTACGTGATATTTGCGCCATGGGCCACATAAATCCGTTTGCACTAAGCCAAGCAACTCAGTTGCACCTTGTCCTCCAGCCTTATAAATTAGAAATTCAGAGATCTTTCCAAACACACGTGATTTACACTTGTCAACAGGTTCAATACCACAACACTCTATCCTTATGCTCCTACTCTGTAAACGTAATTTAAGTCCAGTGTAAACTCTAATATGACCAAGTCTACGGTGCCATAAGTCTTCCACATCATGAGGGCGTTCTGAAAAGTAATACCTCCGAATTTTGTAACCTGTTCTTAATATCGTTTCGGGTATTACATGTCATGCATATTACTCGGTCGACTTCCCGCTTCGCCGACCCAAGTTGCAACCATCTGCCGCTAGAGGGCTCCGAATTGAAGCGCACCACATGGCGGTGAGTAACATAGCAATCTCGGTGCGTGAGAAACAGCGTGCTGCAAATGAGTTTCTAACACATATGAAGCACCTTCTTCTTCAGCATGACAATGCCAAACCACACGTGAGTGCTGCGACATCTGCGAAAATCTGACGCCTTGGGTTCACTGTCATCGATCATCTCCCATACAGTTCCATCCATGGGGCTGTCATTTGTTTCCAATACTTAAAGAACACACTCGAGTACTTCACTTGGATACTGACGAAGTGGTGCAAGCAGAGGTGAGATTGTGACTCCATGAACAAAATCAAACATTCTACAGTGACTCTATGAACACACTAGTCTCTCGTTTGGAGAAAGGTGTTCGTCGCCAAGATGGCTATGTTGAAAAATAAACACGTAGATATGAAGAATAAAGGTTTGAATGTTAATAAAGTTTATTTTATTTAAAAGATTTAAGAGTTTTCTCATAAAATGTTCGGAGGCATTATTTTCTTCAGCGCGCCCTCGTACTAACTTTTCTAACAGTTAGAGAATGCTCATCTGACAACTGACAACACAGATTCAACATTTTTCGTTTATAAATGTCATTTGACTCCGATCCAGAAAAACGTAGCTTACCTTTTTGAACATCATACATGCTTCTTTGTCAGTAACAACATTTATGCCTTTCTTACCCAACGTAGAAACTGACTGAATTAGTGGCAAAGCAAGGGACAAGAGCAACATTCCTGATTGAAGATATGTCTGATGAACTGACGACAACATCCCCATTTCCCTTACCTAATTAATTCAAAATTACCAGCACAATTTTTTGTTTGCTTTTCCTGGTACAAAATCTTGAAGCCATTTCTTTCTTGGCGCCATATGTGACAGTGCCCCGGAACCAGTGAAGCACTAAATCTGCTTTAAATCGGACATACCAGGTGCACAAAAGAGTGACTTGTCTGCACTCTTGGAATCCTTCTTTGATGATTGTTGTTTCTGAAGATGGTCAGTCTTGAAATGACCATACTTCCAGCAAGTGAAATATTTCATTTTTATCTTTTCTTGTTTGCCTTTGGAGAAAACCAGCTGCGAATAACGCACTATCACCTTCACCTGTGTCCAGTTTGAGGCATTCTTCCACACTTCCATTTACTAACTTTGCTTTGATGTTCTCTGATGTGAAATTTACACCCGTTGTACTCAACTCTGTAGCCACTCGTTAAGGCAGACAAACTTTTGATAAACCTCTCAGCCTAATGAGTGCAGTTAGTCTGTGACCAATTGGTTTGCCCATGCTCTGCAGTTTGTTGGCTACATCCACAACGAGTTAATATTTCCATCAAATTTGGATAACTTAGTGTCAACTGAGCGTTCAAGAGATTCGTCTACTAAGTTTTATTCTTACAGTAAGCGGGTTTTCCAGGATATCCCAAGCTTCTTTTGCCTTTTTCATGTTTATCCACATGCAAAAGAATAAGTGTCTGCAAATCTGTATCCTGCTCGGGGATTGTAGCAGTACTTGCACTTATGACACAGTCCTTTATTTTTTCACGACTTCCATGTGTTGTAATCATCATTGAATTTTACTTTGTCAACCACTGGAGTAGTGGTTTTTATCAACATTACATGTGGTGACATTTTTGGAAACCCGAATTCACAGGCATTATATCAAGTAACTGATTTCATCCAAAAACCGAGAGTTCAAACGCCGACGAGTTTGACAAAACACAGACAATAATAAGTATTACTAACAACGTGGTCACGTAAGGTAATACGCCTATTCAGTTATTTACATTCCTACCAGAACGACTTAGATAGTTCACTGCACAGATTAACTGTCGTGGACCCGTAATCTGTTTTCTGACCGTGGTTATGAAGGTAAACGTAAATAACAATTACATTATTCATAATTCGTGTATTCGCAGAAACGTATTAAGGCGGGTACACACTATACCAACGAAGACCAACAGATGACAACCAACCCCTTCGTTGGCCGAAATTTGCTCAGTATGTACGGGCGGCAAACCGGAGCCAACGAAGCGGTTCGCTTTGGTTGCGGTTCGGACTACCAGCCGTAGCATCAAAGCGTAGCCGGTGAGTTGGGCTTGGCATCCACCTCCTAGTGTGGACGCCGGGTCCAATGTTCATTGGTTCAACAGCGATTTTCTGTGGCTGTTGAACGGATGTGTATTTGTTGCGTCTAAAAATATTGGAATATTGAGTGGAATACGGAGAGAACATTAAAGCTGATAGTTTAATCGTGAACTGGTGTGTTTCAGGGACCCTACGAGCTGCGATTGTGAAACCATATTGATTAAAGTTACGCACTTGGAAGGAAAGAAGTGAAATGTAGAAAATAATATGCACGATGTGAGAAAGAGAATGGAATCTTAATGAATATATTTTTACTGCAGGTACAGCAGTCCAAAAAGAGGTGTCATCTCTGTAAATTTAGGGCCTACGCAATTCAATAACAACTCGATATATCCAGCTCTCATTCGCACAAATTAAGAAATAACCAATTTTCAGCTTTAAGGGCAGGCAATAATTTTGTTCCATCAATTGCTCCATACGATTTAAAAGTAAAGTCGTCTACCAGCGTCAGCTCCTCTTCTTATTCTTTTTCAGATGATTAGCTTCTTGCAGTAAAATAAATACTGCACATGCGACCACTGATAAATGCTCTTATTATCTCATAATATCGGCCGGTAAAACTGTCATTCGACAAGTTATCAGAGCCAGCTGCAATACCAAATGGCCGAATCCCTTGATCCCAGACCCTTCTTTTCTTGAGTACGACAGACCGAACGCCAATGCGTTGGCGACCAGCATTCGGCCAAATCCATTGGTTGTCGTTCTTTTGTCTTCGTAGGCTAATGTGTACGCGCCTTTATATTGCACACACAGACAAAATTAACAGCACACCTCATAGACAGCAATGACAGAGATGACACAAAAAGCCAAATTACCTTCATAAAAACAGAAGTGAACACAACGACCAAAAAATCCACGCATTCCACAGAATACCGACGGTGTGAACGTTTCAGTCTTACGGAATTCACGCCGTTCTGTTCATTCCTACAGTTGCAATGATATTCTTCACTCGGGATCACAGGAGCTATTTACACGTAAATATGTAGCTTATCACGACGCTATCATTTCATATAGCTGTGTTTTAATGCTCTTTAGCTGTGCTGCAACTGTATTTTGTAATACTTCACGACGCCAACTTTCATCAAGATATTGTAGCATGGCACATTGAAAGTAACTGGGTTCAAATGGCTCTGAGCACTACGTGACTTAACTTCTGAGGTCATCAGTCGCCTAGAACTTAGAACTAATTAAACCTAACTAACCTAAGGACATCACACACATGAGTTTCGACCAAAGACTGAGCGTTGACCTTAGCCCCAAAATCCCCACAAAGACGAAGCGATCTATTGGGTTTCTTGATGACCACTAAGGGTGTTGCCCAGGCACTCGATTGTACTGGCTCGAAAACCCCCGCAGCCTGGAGCCGATCGAGTTCCTGCTTGATGGCCGCACGCAAAGCTACCAGAATAGGCCGAGCCCGACAAAAGCGAGGCCGTGCGTTCGGCAGTAAAGTGATGTGTGCCTGGAAATCGGAAGCGCAGCCCAGGTCTGCCGAAAACAGGGAGGAAAAGGACGCGCACAGATCGTCTAGGTCCTGAAATGAACCGTAGTTGAAACGAACTGCACTTCATCTTGAATGGAAAAGCCAAACCGTGTAAACGCATCTAGTCCAAAAATGTCCGAAGCCGACGGGTGGTCCACCACAAATAGGGTAAGTGGCTGGGGAACGTTTTTGTAGAGGGCCATAACAGAAAACTGCCCACAGAGAGGGATGGAACCGTCGCCATAGGCGACCAACATCCGAAAGGGTGGGGACAATTCTGGAGACCCGAGACGTGCATATGTCATCAGATTGACCAAAGAAACTGTGTCCCCCGTACCGACCTGAAAACGGACGTCCTCGTTAAAGATGCGTAGGGTGAGGAATAATTTTTGAGGCAATGTGTCGGTCCGAGGGGCGACTGCGTGTAAAGGATGGACGGCTTCCTGTTGGTCTGCAGGAGCGGGCCGGGAGCGGGTCGAGCGGCTACAACAGACTGATCGAAGGTGGCCTTCTTTCTCACAGAGCGAACAGGTCTTCCAGCGATGGAGAAAGTCAGCTCGAGAGTGGGCCGAGAAGCACTGGGGGCACGACGGGAGGGGGCCACGCGGCCGACGTCGAGGGGCGACCGGCGGTACGGACGCCATAGAGACGTCAGACAGCGAGGAATCTCGACGGCGGTGCCCTCTGGAGACTGCGCCCCGTCGACGGCGGGAAGGAGTGGAGCGTGAAGTGGACTCGACCGCTGCCACCTGGGGCCGCGCCATGAGACGTTCGTTCGCCGCTTGAGCAATTTCGAAGAAATGGGCAATACGCAGAATGTCTTCCAACGAGGGGTTGTCCAACTTTAACGCCGCAGTGCGTACCTCTGGATCGGGCGCCAGTTGAACGACCACATCAAGAATTAACGAATCTGCATATGAAGCTGCACTGCTGATTGGTGCACGTGAAATTGCATTTGCAGCTGAGGCCTCGCAAATCCGTCACCCAGGAACGGTATGACTGACCTGGCTGCTTGTTGTATTGATGGAATTCCAAGCGAGACGCAACCAAGTGGTATCGCTGGGAGTAATTAGTTAGTTAGCAACACACAGACCTCGTGAAAGGAGAGAGCCACGGGGTCGTCCAACGGTGCCAACTTGCGGAGGGAAAAAAAAAAAAAAGCGTCCGGTGAGGCCCAAGACAAGAATAACGACCGCTCCAGAGAGTCATCCGACACCTGAAAGGGCGTGAAATGTTATCTCAGACGATGCAGGTACGTTTCCCAATCCTCTTTTGCGTCGTTGAACGGTGGGAACGTGTCCGAAAGCGGGGCACCCGGGAGATGAGGTGGGAGGGAATCCCGCTTATTGACCCTGTCCGAGAGCAACTGCACCGACGTCTGTAAGACCTCCAACTGCTGCTGCTGCTGTCGCATGAGCTGCTGCTGTTGCTCTAAGAGAGTGAGTAATTTCTCTTCCATACTCCTACGTTCCGTTTACCTCGTCGCCAATGTTGTAACCACAACCAACTGCGGGAACGCCTTGGGCTGCGGATCGGAGACGCCAGGCGGGGAAGCCGCCGGCGGTGGAGCACGCACCACCGGGTAAACAAAGGACGAGTCGGACGACAGACCAACGACAACTGACAACAACGGACCACGACCGACTACCGCCGACACAACAAGGAAGAAATAATGAACGCAGGCTTGTAGAAACCACAACACCAAACACCAACAGTAAATCCACTCGGAACCAGAGCAGGCAAATGTCAACAACAGGCAACGACAAGAACGCAGTACCGTCGAGATAGAAACTCAATCAAGAGCGAGTACCAGACTGACTGGTCTAGGCCAGAGCGGGTCCCTATATACGAAACCGGAGGGAGCGGCTATTGGCCGCTGTCTGCACGTGGCGTAGCGGTGGCGCCCTCGCTGCGCGAGAGCGAAAGCGAAATGTAGTGTGAGGAGGGCTATGCGAGAGGCGTTCAATGAATTCGAAAGTAAAGTTCTATGTACTGACTTGGCAGAAAATCCTAAGAAATTTTCGTCTTACGTCAAAGCGGTAGGTGGATCAAAACAAAATGTCCAGACACTCTGTGACCTAAATGGTACTGAAACAGAGGATGACAGACTAAAGGCCGAAATACTAAATGTCTTTTTCCAAAGCTGTTTCACAGAGGAAGACTGCGCTGTAGTTCCTTCTCTAGATTGTCGCACAGATGACAAAATGGTAGATATCGAAATAGACGACAGAGGGATAGAGAAACAATTAAAATCGCTCAAAAGAGGAAAGGCCTCTGGACCTGATGGGATACCAGTTATATTTTACACAGAGTACGCGAAGGAATGGATAGCATCTTGAAAGAAGGATATAAGATGAACATCAACAAAAGCAAAACGAGGATAATGGAATGTCGTCGAATTAAGTCGGGTGATGCTGAGGGAATTAGATTAGGAAATGAGACACTTGAAGTAGTAAAGAAGTTTTGCTATTTGGGGAGCAAAATAACTGATGATGGTCGAAGTAGAGAGGATATAAAATGTAGACTGGCAATGGCAAGGACAGCGTTTCTGAAGAAGAGAAATTTGTTAACATCGAGTATAGATTTAAGTGTCAGGAAGTCATTTCTGAAAGTATTTGTATGGAGTGTAGCCATGTATGGAAGTGAAACATGGACGATAAATAGTTTGGACAAGAAGAGAATAGAAGCTTTCGAAATGTGGTGCTACAGAAGAATGCTGAAGATTAGATGGGTAGATCACATAACTAATGAGGAAGTATTGAATAGGATTGGGGAGAAGACAAGTTTGTGGCACAGCGTGACCAGAAGAAGGGATCGGTTGGTAGGACATGTTCTGAGGCATCAAGGGATCACCAATTTAGTATTGGAGGGCAGCGTGGAGGGTAAAAATCGTAGAGGGAGACCAAGAGATGAATACACTAAGCAGATTCAGAAGGATGTAGGTTGCAGTAGGTACTGGGAGATGAAGAAGCTTGCACAGGATAGAGTAGCATGGAGAGCTGCATCAAACCAGTCTCAGAGCTGAAGACCACAACAACAACACGCGAAGGAACTTGCCCCCCTTCTTGCAGCGGTGTACCGTAGGTCTCTAGAAGAGCGTAGCGTTCCAAAGGATTGGAAAAGGGCACAGGTCATCCCCGTTTTCAAGAAGGGACGTCGAACAGATGTGCAGAACTATAGACCTATATCTCTAACGTCGATCAGTTGTAGAATTTTGGAACACGTATTATGTTCGAGTATAATGACTTTTCTGGAGACTAGAAATCTACTCTGTAGGAATCAGCATGGGCTTCGAAAAAGACGATCGTGTGAAACCCAGCTCGCGCTATTCGTCCACGAGACTCAGAGAGCCATAGACACGGGTTCACAGGTAGATGCCGTGTTTCTTGACTTCCGCAAGGCGTTCGATACAGTTCCCCACAGTCGTTTAATGAACAAAGTCAAAGCATATGGACTATCAGACCAATTGTGTGATTGGATTGAGGAGTTCCTAGATAACAGAATGCAGCATGTCATTCTCAATGGAGAGAAGTCTTCCGAAGTAAGAGTGATTTCAGGTGTGCCGCAGGGCAGTGTCATGGGATCGTTGCTATTCACAATATACATAAATGACCTGGTGGATGACATCGGAAGTTCACTGAGGCTTTTTGCAGATGATGCTGTGGTGTATCGATGCGTTACGGAGATGTTAGATAAACTCCAGTGGAAGACTCTGCAGTAGAGACGCTCAGTAGCACGGTACGGGCTTTTGTTAAAGTTTCGAGAACATACCTTCACCGAAGAGTCAAGCAGTATATTGCTCCCTCCTACGTATATCTCGTGAAGAGACCAAGGGGATAAAATCAGAAAGATTAGAGCCCACATAGAAGCATACCGACAAACCTTCTTTCCACGAACAATACGAGACTGGAATAGAAGGGAGAACCGATAGAGGTACTCAGGGTATCCTCCGCCACACACCGTCAGGTGGCTTGCGGAGTATGGATGTAGATGTAGATGTAGAATAGCCGCCGCGGACGCGGAGCCCTCTATGGGCTGACCACGTCCATTTGTTCCGGCGCGTGTTCGACTTCCGCGGCGTGAGGTACTAGAGTTAGCAAATAAACTTCCTTATGCTTGAATAAAAGCACTATTCATTGCGCCAAAAATGCATCTACGTTTTGCACAAATGTTCAATTTCAACCGTATAGCGTGGGGTTCTTCCTGCAGGGTCAAACACTCCCGTGCTGGAAACCCTACTGTTTGTTGAAGACCGAGGAACCTGTGTGGCGGCGCTAGACGCAATCAAAGAGAATTAAAAATTGCTTCACTTATTTCTCTGTATACAACCCGTTGTCGTATCTTCAGCGGCGGATGGTGGCTTAGCAAGCCGACGACGAATCCGCTGAACCCAGCGACTGGCTCAGGGTGCCGTTGTCAGCTGCATCAGCCCTGTGCCCAAACTAGTGATTTCTAGTTAGCCTCCCGTGGTGGCGAAGGTACGCCCCACTGGAAGCTATGCGCAGAGATGGCGGTGGCTATGGCGTGTGTGTTGTGTCTCCCATACCGTTCTGGGAGTAATCTGTGCGTCCCACGTCAATACCCGTGTTGTTCCATGAGGTGTGCTGCGATTTCGGATGCTGTGAGGTCGTTCAAAAATGGTTCAAATAGCTCTGAGCACTATGGGACTTAACTTCTGAGGTCATCAGTCCCCTAGAACTCAGAACTACTTAAACCTAACTAACCTAAGGACATCACACACACCCATGCCCGAGGTAGGATTCGAACCTGCGACCGTAGCGGTCGCGCGGTTCCAGACTGTAGCGCCTAGAACCGCTCGGCCACCCCGGCCGGCCGTGAGGTCGTCCTGAATGCTGATCCTGGCCCTTGTTCAGTAGGCCGTCTGCCCCAAGCGACTCTAGAGTTTGGAGCAGTTTGTGCCCCAGACTTGCTCGGCGTTGGTAAGCCCCTAGACTACCAATCAGTGATGTCTGGTACTGGTGGCTGTCTTCTACCGTCGGTGGCTACATACATGTAGTGGTCTCTTAAGGCGGCAGGAGTATGACCAGTACTGGAACAGTATAATATACAAGATGACACAATACAATGATCAGGGAATCAAGTGCGGACGGCGTGAACACAATCGATCCTACTGATCGACTGACTTTAGCCTAGCGAGGTGGAGAATTTATAACTCCGTGGAAAGGCTCTACTTTTTCACGTCATTCGTCATAACCAAATCGGTTCCGCCCTTTATGAGTTTTGCTTTGTCAAACCCTTGATATACGTTGTTGCGTCCTTCTTACATAATGCTGTGAGAGTAACGGAGGCGGGTTGGTCTGCACTAACAATTTTCCGCTAAGGTCGCTCGCTCTCATACACAGAAGTGTCGATCCCGCAGTCAAGTGACAGACCAACAGTTATAATGATACATATCACTTACCATCAAAATATTCATAGATCTGCAGAAAGTAAATATGCTACGTTCAACTAACTATTCTCGTGTTGTCAACGTTTATATAATTTCATAATGGCAGAAACATAATATTAGTAGATATGTGATACGTGTCTTGCTACGGCTGTCTCGTTGTCTAGAGTGTCGGTTGCTGTTTATGCTTTCCAATTGATAGGTCAAAGGTTTTTTTTTGTTTCAGTAAAAGTCGCTGGAATATTGTCGCCTTTTGACACTTTTTACAACACTTCTTGTTAAGTAAATGCATTGTGCAACATTTCAGCGCAACACAAAGAACATGATAGTTACATTGATCAGGCTCGACAACAACTGAAACTGTTACGGCGCGTTTGGCGCCTACATTTTCTATAAGTATTACGTACATAGCTTCCAGACCCTTCTAAAACAGGATGTAGTTTAAATGACGTTTATTGTGAACGTTTTCTGGAAATAATTATTTATATAAATATTTATGCGCCTAATAATTAATAATGAAGGTGGCAAATTTTTACAATATAGTAAAAAGTATCAGCTTCCCTTCATTATGTTATTGTTGACTGAATTATCGATAGTAAATATTATAAAGTTAAAAATGTAAATACAAATTTTGTTTACTTGAAAAATAGAGCATGATAATACTATTTTCACTGTTCAAGTGGCTTTTCACACATCTGCGTTAACAATTGTGATACTAGTTTTCATAATTCAATATCGCTGTTGCTAAATGGATCGATATGAAAAATAAAATTATATTATTAGAAAAATAGTGTTTTTGTAATCAAACATATGCGAAATTATCTTTAAATATGGAATATTTAATTCAAGTATTAAAATTTAGTCAAGTCAGGCCGAAATTTGTACGGAATCGAACATTTCAACTGAAGTACGAAAGTTCTGAGGAGGCAAGATTCATTAGACGGTGTCGAAATCTTTATGCCTGGCGGCTGGCTTGTGTTAATACTTCCGTGTGAATGAGCGATGCTGTTCTGTTCAGACAGAAAATTTCACTCTCCTGTTCCCTTACCATCTTGATTCGTAACATTGTCAAAGACTGCATTAGTATGCCCGAAATTTAGTTTTCCTGAAGGAATACTAGACCTTAAATTTTGTACAACAGCGCTCAGAAACAATGTGGACAACTAAGATATTGCTGCAGTAAAACGACTGATATCCACTTAAAACATGTCCATCACATGCTGTTTTAGAAATAGGGCACAAGCCGAACATAGTGGTGCAGTAGTTAAGACGCTGGGCCCAGCATTAACGGGGTTCTAACTACCTTCTTGCCGTGGATTCTCTAAATCGCTAAGGCACTGTGAGGTGGTTTCTTTGAATAGGCCGTTGCTGAAATCCGGCGCCATCCTTGTCCAACGTGATCATATGCTCCGTTTGTAGACATCTCGTCGCTAGCGGCATGTTAACTCTTAATCTCCCTTAATATCTCACATTATCCACAGTAAGTTTAAGATAAAATTAATCTGGGGGACTGAATCAAAATAACTGCAATGTCGTAAAATCAGTATCTGAACGACTAACAATGTTATGAATTATTTCTGGTGGCATAATTCCAGCCAATTGAACGATTTATTTTGTCGTGTGTGGAATGTGTCGGGGGGGGGGGGGGGGGAGAGGGGGGAGGGAGAGTGGCGTGGGAGGAGGCGGGATAGACAGAAAGAAAGAGGCGCTACACGTCTGCACGAAAAATCAAACAGTGCACAGATAGTGCTGAAAGGAACTGAAAATTTGTGAACCATTTTTCGTGTTAACCAAGATTCATGGAGTTACTCTACTTTTTGTAGCTCACAAATGAGAAGACGGAAGAACACGAAAATATGTAATCCGTAAGTATTATGATGACACTATAAAGACTTCAAGGAGCATCTCCATCTTAACGAAGCTCGTTGGCCACGAAATGCACGAAAAGTCTGAGTCGTGAACAAAGCGAAAGACGTTGGTAGCGTTGGAAACACCTAACTTCCTCGGACTTGGCCAGTAGCGCTATGCTTTCTCTGGATGGTGAGCTCCGCGTTTAACATTTTCCCTCACGGTTGCTTATTCCGGCCTTAGGAGGTTCCAAAGATTGTTCCTACAAACAAAATACGTTAACGTTAATTGCTGAATAAACCATGCGACAAAAAAGTAGAAATTATCTGTACTTTGGATAAGTGATGTTTCTGTATGTCACCCTATATACACTGATGGAAATGGAAAGTGTTACGCAGTCAAGTACAAGTACCATATTTATCATACTTTATGGAGGTGTTAATAATTTAAGAGATATTTAATGACTGAACTTTCATCTTATTTGGAAGTGATGTCAGTTATCAACATGATAACGAGTTTTGACTCCTACGGGCATGAGTACATTCTAACATTTGTTGTGTCATAGAAGCTAATAGCTTCCAAATGCCATCCTGAAGAATTCCTTGCCATGCCTTGTCATTTCTTGAAGGCTGCTGTCTGGAAGCTGATGTGAAATTATACTCTTCCCATCGCATCCCTTACATACTCGTGTGGGTGGTAAATCAGGCGACTGTGGAGGCCAGTCATGAATCCGGACGCTTCTCAAGACGAGTATGGTGTGATTTTACTGCAGAGTCTTGCATTATCCAGTTAGAATGTACACTCCTGGAAATGGAAAAAAGAACACATTGACACCGATGTGTCAGACCTACCATACTTGCTCCGGACACTGCGAGAGGGCTGTACAAGCAATGATCACACGCACGGCACACCGGACACACCAGGAACCGCGGTGTTGCCCGTCGAATGGCGCTAGCTGCGCAGCATTTGTGCACCGCCGCCGTCAGTGTCAGCCAGTTTGCCGTGGCATACGGAGCTCCATCGCAGTCTTTAACACTGGTAGCATTCCGCGACAGCGTGGACGTGAACCGTATGTGCAGTTGACGGACTTTGAGCGAGGGCGTATAGTGGGCATGCGGGAGGCCGGGTGGACGTACCGCCGAATTGCTCAACACGTGGGGCGTGAGGTCTCCACAGTACATCGATGTTGTCGCCAGTGGTCGGCGGAAGGTGCACGTGCCCGTCGACCTGGGACCGGACCGCAGCGACGCACGGATGCACGCCAAGACCGTAGGATCCTACGCAGTGCCGTAGGGGACCGCACCGCCACTTCCCAGCAAATTAGGGACACTGTTGCTCCTGGGGTATCGGCGAGGACCATTCGCAACCGTCTCCATGAAGCTGGGCTACGGTCCCGCACACCGTTAGGCCGTCTTCCGCTCACGCCCCAACATCGTGCAGCCCGCCTCCAGTGGTGTCGCGACAGGCGTGAATGGAGGGACGAATGGAGACGTGTCGTCTTCAGCGATGAGAGTCGCTTCTGCCTTGGTGCCAATGATGGTCGTATGCGTGTTTGGCGCCGTGCAGGTGAGCGCCACAATCAGGACTGCATACGACCGAGGCACACAGGGCCAACACCCGGCATCATGGTGTGGGGAGCGATCTCCTACACTGGCCGTACACCACTGGTGATCGTCGAGGGAACACTGAATAGTGCACGGTACATCCAAACCGTCATCGAACCCATCGTTCTACCATTCCTAGACCGGCAAGGGAACTTGCTGTTCCAACAGGACAATGCACGTCCGCATGTATCCCGTGCCACCCAACGTGCTCTAGAAAGTGTAAGTCAACTACCCTGGCCAGCAAGATCTCCGGATCTGTCCCCCATTGAGCATGTTTGGGACTGGATGAAGTGTCGTCTCACGCGGTCTGCACGTCCAGCACGAATGCTGGTCCAACTGAGGCGCCAGGTGGAAATGGCATGGCAAGCCGTTCCACAGGACTACATCCAGCATCTCCACGATCGTCTCCATGGGAGAATAGCAACCTGCATTGCTGCGAAAGGTGGATATACACTGTACTAGTGCCGACATTGTGCATGCTCTGTTGCCTGTGTCTATGTGCCTGTGGTTCTGTCAGTGTGATCATGTGATGTATCTGACCCCAGGAATGTGTCAATAAAGTTTCCCCTTCCTGGGACAATGAATTCACGATGTTTTTATTTCAATTTCCAGGAGTGTACCTCCTGATACTTTAGTCGTGATGGATATGACGTCAGGGTGTATCACTCTTTCCCCATACTGGCGAGAATTCAGCCTCTTTTCAACAGTTAGCATTGTTAATCGCTGAACACCACAGAACGCCGCTAAATGTCCATGTTGACTCTGGATCTACAGTATATAAAACTCTGTTGCCTGTGGTATGGTGTCACCAGTGAATGACGCATGAAAACTCGAGATGTCAACCCAGATCCAAGGCACTACAGCCAACGGCCTGTACGAGCTGTCGATATAATGCTCCCGAGTTCCTTAAGCCAATGATTGGACCTTTCCCAAAGTCTGAAAGATGACGATAAGCTGCACGTGTACCTCATCCGCGTATGCCGCGTTGTGACCTCAACCTGACACCAAGAATGATGTCGCCGGTTTTTAAATTCCTATTGTTAAGCTTCGTCAAAGTATTTAAATGAAAATATGTAGACTTGGTGTATACACTGAGGTGACAAAAGCCAAGGCATACCTCCTAATATCGTGTCATACCTCCTTTTTCCCGGCGCAGTGCAGTAACTCGACGTGACAAGGGCTGATCAAGTCGTTGAAAGTCCCCTGCAGAAATGTTGAGCCATGCTGCCTCTATAGTTGTCCATAATTGCGAAAGTGTTGCCGGTACAGGATTTTGTGCACGAGCTGACCTCTCGATCATGTCCCACAAATGTTCGATGTGTTTCATGTCGGGCGATCTGAGGAGCCAAATCATTCGCTCGATTTGTCCAGAATATTCTTCAAAGCAATCGCGAATAATTGTGGCCCAGCAATATGGCACATTGTCATCCATAAAAACTACATCGTTGTTTGGGAACATGCAGTCATTGAATGACTGTCCATGTAAACACAGCCCGCACCATAATGGAACCACTACCAGCTTGCACAGTGCATTATTGACAACTTGAGTCCATGGCTTCGTGGGATCTGCACCACACTAAACCCTACAATCAGCGTTAAACATCTGAAACTGGGACTCATCTGACCAGGGCACGGTTTTCCAGTCGTTTAGAGTCCAACCGATATAGTCACTAGCCCAGGAACGGCGATGTCGTGCTGTTAGCAAAGGCACTCGCATGGGTCGTCTTCTGACATAGACCATTAACCGCAAATTTCATCGCACTGTCCAAATGGATACGTTCATCGTACGTCCCACATTGATTTCTGGCGTTATTTTATGCAGTGTTGCTTGTCTGTTAGCAATGACACCTCTACGCAAACACTGCTGCTCTCTGTCGTTAAGAGAAGGCCGTCGGCCACTGCTTTGTCCGTAATTAGAGGAAATGCCTGAAATATGGTATTCTCGGCAAACTCATGACATTACGGATCTCGGAATATTGAACTCCCAAGCGATTTCCGAAATGATATGTCCCATGCGACTAGCTCCAACTACGATTCTGCGTTCAGTCTGTTAACTCCTGACATGCGGCAATAATCACGTCGGAAAACTTTTAACGTGAATCACCTGAGTGCAAATGATAGTTCCTCCAATGCACTGGCCTTTTATATCTTGTGTACCCAATACTACCGCCATCTGTATATGTGCATATCGCTATCCCATGACTTTTGTGACCTCCGTGTACTGGGGAGTATGACCATTTGTAAGTCTTTTTTCTTTTAATATGCGTTCTTTTATCTTCGCTTGCGTCATGTATGAAACGTTTGTGCACACCGCGCAGCACAGTGAAATGTCAAAGTTCTCATCCACATGAAGTGTTCTAATGAACAGAGGATTGATGAACTTGCTATTACCTGTTATGGCAACAAGATTAATTATTCTGCAGTTGTTTTAGTGTTGGAAGAACTCTGGTATTATAAGCCCAATGTGGATGATTTAGTGAGTCAGTTTAGGGACGCTTATAGAGAATACGTATTTATGCCAAACGGTATAAGGTGTGCAAACAGGTACTTTGATTTTAGGCAAGGCCGTTATTGGCCATTGTGGTACAATTATTAGAACCTCAATAAAATAACCTCAGAAGTCATACCTCGGACGCACGTCTGTCAATGTTCTCAACACAGCTAAATAGCTGCGGGATCCACAACATGCGACGGACGCCTCAACACCTTTGCATAGCAACAGCTTTAGATTCTCCGTGTATTTTCTAAATCACTTCAGAAACATGTCGGTATGCTTTCTGTAGCAAATCCATTTACGGTTTCCTTACGCATCTTTTACCAAAGGAGCTTCTGCCTCGTCTCTAATAACAGCGATATTGACAGCACGTAATAATAAAGCAAATTTTCTTCCCCCAAAACTGGCATACTGCTACGCAATCGAGGATTTTCCTCGTAATTTCTTTGAATACAGTTTATTTTTAAAAGTCGAAATTCCGTGTCGGTTACGTAACTACACAAATGATTGCAGTGCCTTTGATGCCAGAGATGAGTGCACGCTGGGCTGGGAGTGAAGCGAGGCGGCGCGTCGCCTGCTTGGCCCCTGTCGCTCACACACGGGCCAACTCTTTCTTTCTGCCTGCAGGTTTAAACAATATGTAGAATAATACCAACCTAGAGACTGTGACGCTGTAGGGAAGCACATACGAGACGATGGTGCAAGTTAGTGTACGCTAAGTGAACTTTTTACAATTACTGAAAAGCTCAACTGGTTGTATCACAACGATGGTACTTTTTCAAAAAATCGTCAGTGTTTTCACTTCCCCTATTGTTTGAAACTGGGCGTAGCAAAACTGTCGTGGTCTTTACCCGTCAGTTGGTACACTACTGGCCAATAAAATGGCTACACCACGAAGATGACGTGCTACAGACGCGAAATTTAACCGATAGGAAGAAGATGCTGTGATGTGCAAATGATTAGCTTTTCAGAGCATTCACACAAGGTTGGCGCCAGTGGCGACACCTATAACGTGCTGACATCAGGAAAGTTTCCAACCGATTTCTCATACACAAACAGCAGTTGACCGGCGTTGCCTGGTGAAACATTGTTGTGATGCCGCGTGTAAGGAGGAGAAATGCGTACCATCACGTTTCCGACTTTGATAAAGGTCGGATTGTAGCCTATCGCGATTGCGGTTTATCGTGTCGCGACATTGCTGCTCGCGTAGGTCGAGATAGAATGACTGTTAGCAGAATATAGAATCGGTGGGTTCAGGAGGGTAATACGGAACGCCGTGCTGGATCCCAACGGCCTCGTATCACTAGCAGTTGAGATGACAGGCACCTTATCCGCATGGCTGTAACGGATCGTGTAGCCACGTCTCGATCCCTGAGTCAACAGATGGGGACGTTTGCAAGACAACGACCATCTGCACGAATTGTTCGACGACGTTTGCAGCAGCTTGAACTATCAGCACGGAGACCATGGCTGCGGTTACCCTTGACGCTGCATCACGGACAGGAGCGCCTGCGATGGTGTACTCAACGACGAACCTGGGTGCACGAATGGCAAAACGTCATTTTTTCGGATGAATCTAGGTTCTGTTTACAGCATCATGATGGTCGCATCCGTGTTTGGCGACATCACGGTGAACGCACATTGCAGGCGTGTATTCGTCATCGCCATACTGGCGTATCACCCGACGTGATGGTATGGGGTGCCATTGGTTACACGTCTCTGGTCACCTCTTATTCGCATTGACGGTACTTTGAACAGTGGACGTTACATTTCAGATGTGTTACGATCCGTGGCTCTACCCTTTATTCGATCCCTGCGATACCCTACATTTCAGCAGGATAATGCACGATCGCATGTTGCAGGTTCTGTACGGGCCTTTCTGGATACATAGAATGTGCGACTGCTGCCCTGGCCAGCACATTCTCCAGATCTCTCACCAACTGAAAACGTCTGGTCAATGGTGGCCGAGCAACTGGCTCGTCACAATACGCCAGTCACTACTCTTGATGAACTGTGGAATCGTGTTGAAGCTGCATGGGCAGCTGTACCTGTACACGCCATCCAAGCTCTGTTTGACTTAATGCCCAGGCGTATCAAGGCCGTTATTACGGCCAGAGGTGGTTGTTCTGGGTACTGATTTATCAGGATCTATGCACCCAAATTGCTTGAAAATGTAATCACATGTCAGTTCTAGTATAATATATTTGTCCAATGAATACCCGTTTATCATCTGCATTTCTTCTTGGTGTAGCAATTTTAATGGCCAGTAGTGTAGTATTAAGTGAGACAGCCTGGGCTAGCCCGATTGATAGATGGCTAGCCCAGGGGTCAATGAGGAACCAGTGGCTGCTGCTCCGGATATGCCCACGTCGTGGTGCCTCCAAACCGTACTCGCAGCACTGCACTGAACCTTTCGAGCACTGGCAACAGTGTGGGTGATCAACTGTGCTCCACGCACCACAGGCGAACACGATCCACAAACTGACCGTACATCAAAAGGAGCGGTTCGTTCGGGAGCGTTGCAATAGGACGCTTTTCAGGGGTCATTCACGAGCACATTTTACTGAGTGCGTGCTTTGGACTCGTAAACGGACGCTGGTGTCACTGAATTAACTAAACGCGTACTGAGTGAAACCGCACTGAACTATTCATAGATCTTTACAAAGAAACATGGCCATTTTGGAGCTTCGAAGGCAATTACTTTCACACAAAAAACAGAATGGATACCTAGAAGTGGTTCGCAAAGTGATATGTGATGTGGAGTGGATAAAATGATGAACAAGAGAATCTCATTGTCTTATTTGATCTCTGATGAAGAGTTGTATGTGTATTAAAACGCAAATATACCCTGCCTTGACAGAAAAATAAAACTAAATGAAACTTCACGAGTTGAGAGGGTATGTGATACCATTTCAGTGAAAGCAATATGGACTCAAATTAACAAAGAGAGTGTCTGTATGATCTCACATATCAATATGATGTGCACCATCTCTGTCCTGGATGCATGCACTGATTCTGTTGCGAAAAATGACTAAAGTCGTTCTTTTCCTCTCCTGAGTCAAGTTGGCGAACAACTCTTATAAGTGATCTTTAATATCCTGGATACTGGCATAATGACGAAGATGACTTCCGAGC
This sequence comes from Schistocerca americana, assembly GCF_021461395.2. Lineage (NCBI taxonomy): Eukaryota > Metazoa > Arthropoda > Insecta > Orthoptera > Acrididae > Schistocerca > Schistocerca americana. The sequence continues at coordinate 925,616,322 of NC_060130.1, forward strand.
TGATCCGACACATAGTATATCTGGGAAAGATGAGGCGGTCTTGATGGCCGCTCTAGTACCTCAACATCCTGTAGACAGTTGGAAAGGTAGGTGTGTGTGTGTGTGTGTGTGTGTGTGTGTGTGTGTGAGTGTGTCTGTGTGTGTGCAGAATGCAAATTTCTAATGCCCAACAGAGCGAACTTAGTGACTTGAACTGACTCGAAAATACGAAGAGAATGATTCCATGACACACACTTTCATAAATTCAGTGCAGTGAAAAGAAATGACAGCTTGCATATCTAATATGGTACGGTAGCACTAAATGAATAGGTTTGTGAATGCAATAGATTACACTTAACATGTGTTAGCACTCCGCTTACAGCATAGAGTTGCGCAAAGCGACTGTCTGTGTCTGTGAACACATAAATTCGGAATGCGAAATGCGTATATTCTGATTCCTTGAAAAATTAATCTTACAGTTCAGGAAAAGTTAACATCGAATAATTTACAATCACACAGACTTAAATTATCGACGAATGATGCAGTAACCACCATCCAAGCATTTAGTGACAACTGTCTATTGCAGTGTACGGAAACATACGACTGTTTAGCTACGCGCTGAGTAACCCAAGCAAGCATTCCCAAGCTATTGTCGCCACGTAAAACAAGCCTGAATGATACGCGCTGAGTTCACAATCAGTAAACAGTAGGTCTCACACAATCTTTATGCACTGCAGTGTTTGCTCAACAAAGTAGACATCGGACAGACAAAAGCAATTTCCTTCTCAGCGTCAGAAACACAACGCAGTGCCTCTTCCTCTACACTATACCAACCCGATACCAGAAATGACCGGCCGGTCAGTGTGGCCGTGCGGTTCTAAGCGCTTCAGTTTGGAACCGCGTGACCGATACGGTCGCAGGTTCGAATCCTGCTTCGGGCATGGATGTGTGTGATGTCCCTAGGTTAGTTAGGTTTAAGTAGTTCTAAGTTATAGGGGACTGATGACCACAGATGTTAAGTCCCATAGTGCTCAGAGCCAGCCAGAAATGACCAAGAGTAATCGTGAATTACTTCCAGAAAGAGAAAAACCACATGTTACTCACCCGCGAACGAATAGCATTGGTCGAAAGCAAGGGACTTACGCTTGCCACAAGAGGTAGCTAAAGAATATATCGAAAGTGGTTAGAGCAAGGTCTCGTAGATTATGCTAAACATAAGCATCGCGATGCACAAAAAGGTAAAATATAGTGCAAGGAAACGAAAGTGATGAGTAACAGGCACATTTAAAATTTATAGAGACACGCGCCATGTGTGGACGAGCATTTTTATACTGAAAAATGTCACTACGTTACTGTCGTAATTCGGGTAACACATGCAGCCGCAGGATGTTCGTGACATATCGTTGTGCCGTCACAGCTCCTTCAGCCACCATCAGCCGTGGCTGGAAGTCATACCTGATGACTTCCCAAACCATGTCAGGAGTAACACAAGTTTTCCTCTCCAAAACACTGGATGAATTGGGCCTTCCCCAAGTCACCCCCATACTCGCCGACGATTGTCATCTGCTGTAGTGCTGAACCGTAACTCATCCCTAAATGCAGTTCGACACCATTCTTCATGCTTTCCGGTCAAGGAACCATGCCAGACAGAGTCATTTGTGTTGTGGTGTTAACGACAGCCTACGCATGGGACGGTAATTCCCCAGACCGGCTGCTGCCAGTCTCCAGCCAACGGTGCGGGATTACGCAGAACGCTTCAGGGAGTCCAGTGCTTGTTCTAGGATAGCAAGTGCGGGTGTGACGGGTTTACGATGTGCTTGGTGCACAATACGGCGATCTTCCTTTGTGATCGTCAGACATGGTCGACCAAAATGTTGACTACATGTATACCTGCCCTCACAATCCCGTGCGATCCGGCATCGTGCCACTGTCCCATCCGAATGAAACACAAATCGTGTGGAACAATACTGTGCTACTGGCTATGGGATACGATAGAAGAATAATTTTGAATCTTACACGGATGAAGTAGAGATGATTCAGAATGACATGGACGCGACAGTGATGTGCAATACAACTACAATGGAGGTGAGTATGAGACAAGATAAGATACGCTATCTGATCCACACTACCTGACCTAAAAAGAGAACAACCTGGAAGATTTGTTCGGGTGTAAACGTAACTGCGTACACACACACACTATGGAGGGGGGGATTGTATGTAAATGCTTAGAGTTGCAGCACTCTGTGGCACAAATCGAGCAGCCAGCCAAATGGAGACGCACAACAAGGCCGCTTTCAGACACTGCCGGATGCTGATAATACTGCCGCACACGAGTAAACGGCATCTCCGTGTCCTTCACGGCGATCACTCAACATCTGACGCTGTTCATACCCCTTATATACCCCACCAGGACCGGCAGCAACACTAAATACAAACAGCGCTAGTACACTCTGGTGGCCGCTCTACCTGCCACAGAGTGCGCTACAACTGTAATCGTTTACATACAACTCCCCCTCCCCCCATGGCGTGTATGTGTACGAAGTTACGTTGACGCCCGACCATATCTTCCAGGTTCTTCTCCTTTTTGGTCAGGCAGTATAGATCAGATAGCGTATCTTATCTTGCCTCATACTCACACCATTTTCGTCCTATCGCCCAACATCTCTGTCGAAATCCATGTCATTCTTGATCATCTCTACTTCCTCCACATAAGATTCAAAATTATTCTTCTATCATATCCCATAGCTAGTAACGCAGTATTGTTCCACACCACTCTCATCCATTCAATGACAGCCAACTCCGCTTTATTCCTAATAGAAACTCCAGGAACCTCACACATCTACAATTTTCCACTGTTTTATAAAGTTTTTACACTAAGCAAGCTGCATTTACATTCATGTGTTAAGACATTCCTATGACAACTGAAAATTAGGGATTCCAATAACTGGGCAGTCTGTTAAATAATATATTATACAAATTATGCTGCGTATTTTTGCGAAGATTAAGTAGGAAACTTTTATTGGAGGACATAGATCAATTTTCTGCACTATTACAATTACGTGATAGTCCTAACAAGAGTTCCCAATCTCTCTTTTACCTGCGAGGTAGAGTTAAACTTCAATGTATTTTTCGGATCAGTTTTATTTTTACCACCCTTTAGTACAGACAAAATAATTAAAAGACCATTGAATTCAATTTACTGTTTTTAAGCATCAATCCTGAAGTGGACAGGCTGCTTTGACTCTTAAGGTAGCCTACACGCAATTTCGTTTGTTGCATTTTTGTTTTGTACAACTTTGGTTTTCATTTAAAATTAGCACCTCTGCATACTCTGACGGAAAAAAAATCACACCACCATGAAGGAGTTAGGCTACATAAACGAAAGTTGTCGAGCGCGTTTCTAAGCTGAAAGATGATGTCTATCGAAATTACGCATCAAAAAAAAAAAAAAAAAAAAATGGCTCTGAGCACTATGGGACTTCACTGCTGTGGTCATCAGTCCCCTAGAACTTAGAACTACTTAAACCTAACTAACGTAAGGACATCACACACATCCGTGCCCGAGGCAGGATTCGAACCTGCGACCGTAGCGGTCACGCGGTTCCGGACTGCAGCGCCTTTAACCGCACGGCCACTCCGGCCGGCAATTTCGCATCAGTTGCATAAGAGTGGAGCTAGTAGTGCCACTGTGACTATGCAAATAAAGTTTGCTTTATGTACACGATGTAACGGTAGTGAGCGTTAGTTACCTTCGGAACGGGGTGAGTTGATGTTAGTCAAGAATTCCTTCAAGGTGACAAAGCGCCATTACCAATAGCTCACTGAATTTGAACGAGGTAGTGTTATAGGGCTTCGAGAAACTCGATATTCCTTCTGCGGTATTCCAGAAAGACTTGGCAGGAATGTAGCCAATATACATGATTGCTGGACACGAGAGGGAAGAGCATCGTGTTCAGCGTATGACTCCAGCGCCTCGCATAGCCTCTGTAGCAGCAATCTGAACAGCAGTTGTCACCACAGTGACACAATTAACTGTTATAAATCTGTTTCTGCAACGACAGCTTCGAGCCAGACGCCCTGTGGCTTGCATACCAATGACTCCAAACCACCGTCATCTGCGGCTTCAGTGGTGTCAAGAGAGAGCTCATTGGAGGGCAGGATGGAAGTTTGTTGTGCTTCCTGACGAAAGCTGGTCCTGCATCGATGCTAGTGCTGACCGCGTGTTGGTTAGGAGCAGGCCAGTTGAGGGCCTGCAACCATCGTGCCTGCGTGCTACACACCCTGGACCTACACCTGGAGTTATTGTCTGGGGTATCATTTCGCACGAGAGCGGGAACACTCTCGTGTTTATGCCACGCAACCTGACTGCAAATTTGCACGTCAGTCTGGTGAGTCAACCTATTGTGCTGCCATTCATGAACAGCATTCCGGAGGGTGTTTACCAACAGGATAACGGTCGCCTCCATACCGCTGTTCTAACCCAACATGGTCTACGGAGCCTGGAAATGTTGCCTTGGCCTGCTGTCTCCAATCGAGCACATATTGGATATAGATGTCGTGTGACGAGGGCCTTCCGTCGGGTAGACCGCTCGCCTGGTGCAAGTCTTTCAATTTGACGTCACTTCGGCGACTTGCGCGTCGATGGGGATGAAATGATGATGATTAGGACAACACAACACCCAGTCCCTGAGCGGAGAAAATCTCCGACCCTGTCGGGAATCGAACCCGGGCCCGTAGGATTGACAGTCTGTCGCGCTGACCACTCAGCTAGCGGGGGCGAATATTGGACATCATCGCCCAACATCTCCAGCGTTATCCACAAACAGCATTGACCGTCCCTGTATTGACAGACCAAGTGCAACAGGGATGGAAATTCATCCAAGAAACGGACATGCGACTCCTGTACAACGTAATGCATGCACGTTTGGATGCTTTCATTGAACTTTCTGGCAGCTACACCGGATATTAATGTACCAGCATTTCATATTTGCAACAGCTTATCTCGCGCTTGCATTAACCTGTGTTCTTGCATTGTTAATCACTTAAATATGTTACCTTGACAAATCTGTTCCGGAAATTTCATTACTCTACATTAATTATTTCTCGGTATTGCAATTTTTTTTCTGTCGGTGTATATGGCTTAAAATACGGCCTCTGCATCGACCATTCAAATCATTCTTTTTACACTTATCCGAGTACTATAGTTCAATTCTTTTATCTTGGCGATTCGAGCATACCCGCCCAGACGCGGGAGATTGCTGCGTTGCCAGTTGCACGCGCCAAGAGAAGCAGCGCCATGGTTGGGTTCGCACGGCCGGATTAACCCTTTCGCTGCTACAGAGACGTGCTCCCCGCATTCCGCGCTGTGGGCGATTTTGTCATCACTGTACTGCTCGCCTGTGCAGACACATGGTGTTTCGACTGCTTTGACACACTTTATCATTCGATTTCACAAAAACTATTTGGCCCAAAAATTTGATTTTTACACATCTTCTTGACTGATACCTTCCCCCCATAAATAACTTAATTTTGCTTCGATGTTCAACGCAGTTATTGTGCAGCATTAGATGTAGTAAACCATGGCACGAAATTTTGAAGAGTTCGCAGAGGTAAAAGTCCATAGTGTATACTTTCCGTACGGTCGATTTTAGTTGCCACTAGAAATTTCAAAAAATTACATTCAAACGAATAACATTAATGAAATAAGACAATTCGATATTGTTTATAAATAAATAAAATACTAAGCAGCGAACAGGGTTTGAACTCAGCACCTTTTTCTTTTTTTTCATTGTTGATCGTTGTGTTCGGTCGTTGCGGACGTCGCAAGACATCCTGTTCAAGTTCGGTGGTTGATCCTTGCACTCAGTTTTTTATTACAGAGGCCAACCGGCTCTCTCGCCGAACACGCTGAGCTACCGTGCCGGCGCACCTTTCGCTTAGCAGCCCAACTCTTTCACCATTACGCTAACGCAGCTCGTCATTCAATAAGCCTCCCGGAGGACTTTAAAATATCACGCAAAATACCGACAAACACTGTTGGTATGACTATGAATTACTCACGTTTCGTCGAAGTACAATAGGAAATAAACAATTACCGCTGTTCTTTATTGCGAAAAAGCGGTTAGTGAGAATGATACAAACACCTTTCCTTGCTATCTCCTGAATTGGAAGGCTTATTGCTTGTTTGGTTTTATTAATTAATAGAATATGAAGCAATTGGTATAAAGAATGCTTTTTCCAAACTTTCTATAAAAGAAAGTCTGCTATCAAGACATTGCTTTTGTTCAATTACTTTATTTATGACGGAACGTTTCTAAAACTGAAAACACTCGTCCGTGCTCTGCACTGCAGTCGAGCTCTGGCAACGTCGTTCTCTGTTCATTGGCTGATAGGCAATTACATCTCTATCACAAAAACTTTCAAGAACAGGTACACTGGAAACTCCGCTACCACCTCTTACTATGGCAACGGTGAACCATCCGTTTCCATGTGAAAAAGTGTCGTTTATATCCTAGCTGAAATTAAGAGAACATCCAAGAAATACGCAGGGTCCATCGACGAGCGCATGGGCTGCGCCACTCTTCACTGGAATGCGATTCTTCTTGTCTCCTGATGTTGTTGTAAGTTCAATATTTTCTATAGTTTTGTAGACAGTTGTTCTGTCTACAAAACTAAGTTGTAAGTTCAATATTTTCTATAGTTTTGTAGACAGTTGTTCTGTCTACAAAACTATAGAAAATATTGAACTTACAACAACATCAGGAGACAAGAAGAATCGCATTCCAGTGAAGAGTGTTGCAGCCCATGCCCTCGTCGATGGACCCTGCGTATTTCTTGGATGTTCTCTTAATTTCACCGTTGCCATAGTAAGAGGTGGTAGCGGAGTTTCCAGTGTACCTGGTCTTGAAAGTTTTTGTGACAGAGATGTAATTGCCTATCGTACTTATCATATGTTTGAAATTGGTAGTAAAGATTTTGGTAAATCAGCTTATGACTCAACATCTCCTCTTGTCTTGTATACATGTAGTAAGAGAAAAGTTAATCAAAATGAGTCTGTATTTACTTGGGTTAAAGGTAAAGCTGTATGTGAACATGTAAAATTTGTAGTTGATTGTACTTTATATTTCGATAAATAAAGATCTGTAGCGTCAACCATTAACCGGACAAGGGTGCATCTAGAACCGGAGGCTCAAGGATGCAACAGTTGTGTTATGTAAACACTGTTATCTCTTGGCGTTGGCGGCGCGCCGGCGGGGATGCGCACACCTAGTTCTGTGACGTAAGATGCACAAAAAGAACGTAAACTCGGCCGCCGTCGTAAATGACGCGCACATTAGTAAGTTAGCTTCAGCGCTACAAATTTGTTTGCAGGAGGAGAACGAGGAAGAGGGTGAGCTGGAGCAGGAGCACGAGAGCGACGGCAACGGCACGGTGGCGGAGAACGCGCGGAACCAGCAGAAGATGTCGCGGGAGCTGAGCGGCGAGACGGAGGACGGCGAGGAGGAGGGGGAGCCGGCGGAGCGCATCGCGGCCGAGCTGGTGGCGGCGCACCGCGTGCACGAGCTGTGCGCGCGCGTCGGCGGGCCCAGGTGCCGCGCCGGCCTCTGCTTCCGCGACGCTAGCGCCAGCCCCAGCCCCCCGCCGCGCGTGCGCGCGCTCTTCCAGCTCGACGAGGTCCCCGAGCCCGACGAGTACCACACCCCTCCCGGCCCTAACCACTCGGAGAACGGCTCTGCTCGGACCGTTGCTAGCCCCCTGGCGGACGCCGCCGGAAGCGCGAACGTCACCCGCCCAAAAACTGAACCCGCCCCCGCTCCTAGAGAACCGGACGTGTGCGCTCCTGTAGGCCATTACCCACTATTTCCCGTCGGAGGTAACCTGGAACAGTTGCTTTTAGAGGAGCAGGGAAAACGTTCGAATGTCTGCGGTCGCGTTTCGAACGAAACGGTGAAGCAACCCGTTGACGACCAGAAAGCAGACACAGCGTACCTCGTCTCCAACGTAAGTATCGCAGTTCTGTGCACCCATTCGTAAGTTTTCTTTCCGAAATAAAGCAAATTTTACAGCTCTTGCTAAATCTTCCTCAATTTCAATGACACCAAGAGCAAAAAATACACTACTGGTCATTAAAATTGCTACACCACGAACATGACGTGCTACAGACGCGAAATTTAACCGATAGGAAGAGGATGCTGTGATATGCAAATAATCAGTTTTTCAGAGCAACACAAGGTTGGCGCCGGTGGTGACACCTACAACGTGCTGACATGAGGAAAGTTTCCAACCGATTTCTCATACACAAACAGCAGTTGACCGGCGTTGCCTGGTGAAACGTTGTTGTGATGCCTCGTGTAAGGAGGAGAAATGTGTACCATCACGTTTCCGACTTTGATAAAGGTCGGATTGTAGCCTATCGCGATTGCGGTTTATCGTATCGCGACACTGCTGCTCGCGTTGGTCGAGATCCAATGACTGTTAGCAGAATACAGAATCGGTGGGTTCAGGAGGGTAATACGGAACGCCGTGCTGGATCCCAACGGCCTCGTATCACTAGCAGTCGAGATGACAGGCTTCTTATCCGCATGGCTGTAACGGATCGTGCAGCCACGTCTCGATCCCTGAGTCAACAGATGGGGACGTTTGCAACACAACAACCATCTGCTCGAACAGTTTGACGACGTTTGCAGCAGCATGGACTATCAGCTAGGAGATCGTGGCTGCGGTTACCCTTGACGCTGCATCACAGACAGGAGCGCCTTCGATGGTGTACTTAACGACGAACCTGGGTGCACGAATGGCAAAACGTCATTTTTTCGGATAAATCCAGGTTCTGTTTACATCATGATGGTCGCATCCGTGTCTGGTGACATCGCGGTGAACGTACATTGGAAGCGTGTATTCGTCATCGCCATACTGGCGTATCACCCGGCGTGATGGTATGGGGTGCCATTGGTTACTGTCTCGGTCACCTCTTGTTCACATTGACGGTAATTTGAACAGTTGACGTTACATTTCAGCAGGATAATACACGACCGCATGTTGCAGGTCCTGTAAGGGCCTTTCTGGATACAGAAAATGTTCGACTGCTGCACTGACCAGCACATTCTCCAGATCTCTCACCAATTGAAAACGTCTGGTCAATGGTGGCCCAGCAACTGTCTCGTCACAATACGCTAGTCACTACTCTTGATGAACTGTGGTATCGTGTTGAAGCTGCGTGGGCAGCTGTACGTGTACACGCCATCCAAGCTCTGTTTGACTCAATGCCCAGGTGTATCAAGGCCGTTATTACGGCCAGAGGTGGTTGTTCTGGGTACTGATTTCTCGGGATCCTATGCACCCAAATTGCGTGAAAATGTAATCACATGTCAGTTCTAGTGCAATATTTTTGTCCTATGAATACCCGTTTATCATCTGCATTTCTTGTTGGTGTAGCAATTTTAATGGCCAGTAGTGTACTAGCAGGGTGTTCGAAATTTCCCTTGAAAGTTCCCCGTGCTTGTAGAGGGCTATGGACAGATAATACTTCGAATAGGAGCTATTTTCGGGATCATACTCTTGCCGCACTGCAGGATCAAGCACGTGAAGTAATTTATTGCACACTACAGCGTTTATTTTGTGAAAAAGTTGGAGTAATGTAACGCGATTCTGGTAGTTATTACACTTCTAATCAACTAACAAGGGGAGGCCACGACGTTTGGAACGTGGATTTAGTGCAAACTTCGTACACTCGTAGTACTCCATGGGGACAACAAAATGTGTAAGCAGTAGCGCGTACTTCTCAACTGTTACTGAAAAAATTACATGATAATTTCACTCGTCAAATATACATATATACCTGTGCCTGGCCATTTTTACCATAAAGCGGCGGCAGCCGCGTGGTGCCGGCAAGGTAACTCTGCGTGTTAGGTCAGAGGGTTAACTGCTCTCTGTAATAAAAAAAAAAACTGAGTTCATGGATCAACGACGAACTGAAACGGGTGTATTCCGACGTCCTCCCCGAGCAGATGCAACGAACGAAAACGAACAAAATGAGATTAAAAATAAAAGTGGTTAGCGTTCAAGCCACGTAATCGCTGGATCGAGTCCCGTTCGCCAGTTTTTCTTATTTTCATCACAGTAATTTTCTTTACTATTTATATTAAAATTGATATAACGGGAAAAATACGTGTAATTGGAGAACTTTTCTTAAATTTACAATGTTATTTGGCAGTCTACAAATTTTTACTATCACAAATAATATGATATTCATAACTATCGACTAGTAAACGACCAAACGCATAAAGGGATACTGAAAATTTATGCTTGTCCGTGATTTGAGAAATCGCTTATACCTGGAAGGAACCCGAAACGACTTGCTACCTGCAAGTTTTGACCGGCACAGACGGCCTTCGAAAGATGTACATTTAATCGTCGCTTTCGACATTACAAGTACAAGTTGCAGGATGGTATTTTTCGTAACAACATGGAAAACATAAAGTTAAACGGCTCCAGCTGCTCTGAATGAATGCTATGTTTCCGCATACACGAGGTCTTTTGAGGTTTTCTGTGGAAAACAAACCTCGTTAACGTTTTCAAAAACCTCTCTTTCAGCCGATAATTTGGAATCAAACCCTGCATAACGCAGTATTTCCTTAAATATCGGCGCTGATAGTTGGTCATGCTGTATCGAATGTATTTTAATAGCGTCTTTACGAGAAGCAATTTCTCGTTCTCTTTCGATTAAATACGAACAGTTTTGTAGACACGGACAAGCATACATTTTCAGTATCACTTTATACGTTTGGTCGTTTACTAGTCGATAGTTATGAATATTATATTATTTGTGATAATAGAAACTTTTTAGACTGCCAAATAACATCGTAAATTTAATAAAAGTTCATCCAATTACACGTATTTTTCCCATTACATCAATTGTTATATAAATTGTAAAGAAAATGTGTTGAAAATAAAAAAAAACTGACGAACGAGACTCGATCCAGCGATTACGGGGCTTGAACGCTAACCACTCGGCTGCCGCCGCTTTATGGCAAAAATGGCCACGTACAGGTATATATTTGAGGACCGAAATTATCTTGCGATTTTGTCAGTAACGCTTGAGAAGTACGCGCTACTGCTTACACGTTTTGTTGTCCTCATGGCGTACTACGAGTGTATGAAGTTTCCAGTAAATTCGCGTTTCAAACGTTGTGTCCTCCCCTTGTAAGTAGAATGGTAAGTCTCTAGCGTTTTCTGCTGTTCTAGTGAAGCTGGATGCGAATTGTAATAGGAAGGAAGGTCAACGAATGTGTAATATGCTACATCAGTACTTTGTTTCATTTGTCCTTTCGGACTGACAATTGTTACGTCATTAGTTTATTGTTACGAGGGATATTCGGGGAGTAAGATCCGACCAATCGCGAAATGGATACCACAGTGAAAACCCGATGAAGCTTTCCACAGACGTGTTAGACAGTATCTCTAGTATGCCCGGCTATCGCGTCATGTCGCTTTTTTCAATTTTGAGCGCACAGTGAGCACGTAAAAATACCGAGAAAATAGTGTCTCCCTCCAAGTTTGAATGCGTGTGAGAGATTTCGCCTAATTTCATGCAGCCCAGACAACCAAACTGCCATTCATTTCCTTCTTCATGACAATCCTCGGTCACATACTGCAGCGTTTCCGATGAGAAGTATTCCATTACCAACCATTCAGCCCGAACGTGGCTCCCTCTGATTTTCATCTCTGCCCTCATGAACCGCGGGCGGCGGCAGAAAACATGCTGCAGGTCAGCGTAGAGAATTGGCAAAAGCATGGGCGACTGCGGTCTATGACGAGGCTATTAGAAAGTTAGTAGAATGCTACGAAAAATTTCTCAGTCGGAGCGGCGAATATGTAGAGAAGTAGCCAGAGGACGTAGCTAACTGTTGCAAACAAAACATTTTGGATTTTCACTGTCGTTTCCATTTCGCGACAGATCGGACCTTACTTTCCGAATAGCCCTCGTACAAATGCAATAATTACCAGTCAACGTAGGACGGTTGTGGCTATTGCAACGAGCAGTGACAGAGGAGTGGAACTCTCCGGTTTGCGTGTTTATTAATACAGCACAGAAACGATATATCTCCGGATATGAATTCCTATTCAAACGATTATCTACACAGCGCCATCTGCACGTCAAAGGAGCTTATTAGGGGAAGTTACAAACACCCTACACAGCTTAAAAACCAAACGAAAATAAATAAAAAAACATTTCCCGATTCTGTATTTCAATCTGCAGCATGCGAAACCCAGAGTTCTTCGTTACATTAAAAATTTTCCTCCTAACTTCAAACACGCTTCAGATGGGTACAGTTGTGACAGTCAGTAAATGTTATTACCAAAGAAAATAAATTTCCTGAATTAGTTTGCGATCATTGTGAATGTTTTGTGATATAAAGCATCTAGATTGTGTAATATATGTTTTTATTTATAACGTCGGTTCGCCTAACGCCATCATCAGACCAAAACAACGTTCAGTGTCTATATCGATAGAAGGTTTTATTAATACTGATTCTGAACGTTCTTTTACAGCTTCTAAGTTTTGACCTGATGATGGCGGTAGCCGAAACGACGTTATAAATAAACATATATTAAGCAGTCCAGACGGTTTTATTCACAAAGTAGGCCGTGGCGCCACGAAAGGGCTGTTCAAGGAAATGTGCACATTCAAAACTTTTGTTAAAGTGCAGGCACTTCCACACAAGCTTTTTATAGTTTTATTTCTATGTCCTTCGAAGCACATGAATTACTTACACTATGAAAATAGTGAAAAGGAATAATGGGACATGTTTTCCAAATAATAGAGTCTAGGTAAAAGGTATTGAACTTACAGAAGCACAAATTTTTAGCTTTTTTAGAAATATACAGCTCTTTCTATTATTACTTTAAAATAATGAAAGTAGTATAACAGGAGTCACCATACGTTTTTCTCACCATCCTGAAGAACAAAAAAGCCAAATATGGTACGCAGCAATTGCTGGTTAAGATCTTGGAAGAATTATCCAATGTGATATACACCTAGACTAATAGATTGGGCTATTTCAGGTTTTAAGACGGAATACGAAGCAGCTCTTATTTACTAGCTGGTTTTCGAATGTTAAAACAGTGCATTTACTAAAAGGCGAAAAAATCATGACAATCTCTTCAGATTATTCATTACTGTGATAATTAGAAAAGTAGCGTTGTTTCCCAGGATGTTCAGTATCTGCTGCCGGCAGGTAACAGCTTTTCTTGATTTGACAAGGGTGATGTAACGTAGCCATAAATGGTTGGCTTTCCGTTTACATGACCAGGATTTCAATCGGAACGGTTCCACAGCTACTACTGTAGTGTTTGGTTTGCTTTTCTCACTCCCTTATACAAATCTATGGACAGTTACTACCCGAAAAGCACTCTGACATCCTGTCTTGTGTTAAATACCCTAACTGAGACATTAGTCACTATTCCGTCTCCAGTGATGTTGGGAATAGGTACAAAGAAGGTAGCTGTCTATTGCGTGCAGCCTGTACATAACATAGTTAAATTAAAGAATTCGTAGTCTTTGCTTGTGTTTATTGTCTGAGGTACAGCACTTTCCCTTTCTTTTCAATTTTTTGCCTGGAGTTATTCTGACAAAAGAACCATTCATATGAACAAACTCTCTCTCTTAGGTTAACATTGAGATTAACAATATTTTTAAATACATACAGTAGTCCACACTTTACGTATGTCTTTATATTCGGACAAGGCATCTAAAAGAGTCGTTAATAAATGAAATGTAGTTTGTTTGTAGGTGTTGAGTCTTCTCTGAAAATCACTGCATCCGTTGAGTCCTTAGTTTTACGCGTGCTTATCGCTGTTGCGTCTGCAGTAATATTGTACTGTACAGATGGCATCTCATGTGGTTGATACTTTCGGCGCTAGGTAGAGAAACATACATCCTCGAGAAGCTGTTCGATTGTGTTGAAAATTCTTAAACAGTCTGTTTCTGTCGGAATGGTGACCGGTGAGAGGCACCCATAAAAGTATCGTTAATTTCTTCCACATTCATATTTAGAGTTGTCTGTTCCACCAATTCTACACAGATGTTTTCCGAAACCGCAATGTTTCGACTTCAGCCGATTAATGGTTGTATATCGTCTACTTGACATACTCTTCTTCGTCAACCGGTGTTCTGCAGGTAATTACATGTGTATTTGCCAGTCATGTCTGCCTCCAAGTAGTGATATTTTCCACTTCACATTCAGTCTATTTCTCTGTTGCTTTTCGAGTACAGTGTGTAGAGTGGAATACGAGATCATATAGACTTCCTGACGAATCCCTGTTATACAAATTTATCTGACCATTCATTGCTAAAAAAATCGCGTTGTACCATTATCCAAAAATCGTCAAGCTTTTGTACAAAAAAACTCGTGAAAGTAGTACGTCAGTCATCAGTCTGCTATCGCAGCGACCTCTTCAGAGCAAAAGCAGGATCCCTTGGCTGGCTCAGTACCCAGAAAAACGAAAGACGAGAATAGGTAGTTATAGCATTTAGGTAGTGCGAATAGTAAGCCTCAATGGAAATGCAAGTTTTTATAAACTCTACGCCTGACCATGGACGATTCTACAACACCTAAAGTCTACTGGTTGTCCTGCGACTAACGTGTAGTAAGTAATTAGAACTCCCGACTATATCATGCACCGAACAATTTACTCAGAATCAGCTTTTCCTACAAGATTTAAAAAATAGTACATCCAAGTTATACTGTAGCTTTGTCTGTGTAGTCCTACTACACCCAAGCTTGCAAGCAGAACTTTTTTTTGCTTTTCAGATTTGGGCAGTACTCAGTGATAAATCAAATGTGTGACGCTTCTGCCTGGTAGTGCAAAACCCTGACATGTGGGACGACTCGAATAGCAGTTTAAGAAAAATTATCTAATATCATACGCCACCGTCACTTTTACTTTTCAGTCTTACAAACAGGATTCAAGGACAGTTTAGGTTCGCTTTTTGACAGGTAATGATGGTTCTGCTTCATCACCTAACCTACGATGGTTGGAACTTAAATAGTAACAACTATTTATTCACAACCGATACAAAAGAGTTACATGTTTGCATCTGTTACTGTCCTTCAAAGTAGTCACCAGCGTTGTGTAGAACCCGTTGCCAGCGATGTGGAAGGCGTAGTAAACCGTTAGCAGAGCCTGCTCTGAAGCGAATGCCACGAAATGATTCCTTCATCTTCGGAATCAAATCAAAGTCACAAGGACTTAAGTCCGGGGAGTATGGTGGATGGTACAGTACTTCCCAGTCCCATCGACCGAACAGAGCAGCTACAGCTTGCACTGTATGCGTCCGCGCATTGTCTCGCAAAATGATGGGTGGGCTGCGCAGAAAGTGTCGCCGCTTCTTTCGCAAAGCTGGTAGCAGGTGATGCTCCAAAAACGAGCAGTAATACGACTTAAGTCCTTGTGACTTTGACTTGATTCCGAAGATGAAGGAACCACTTTCGTTTCAGAACTGTTCCAGAGAATCGACAGGCAGTAGACCGCTCCATTCGCACCATCAACAGAACAGGTTCTGGTAACGGTATACTACGTCTTCCACATCGCTGGCATCGGCTTCTACACAACGCTGGTGACTACTTTGAAGGACTGTAAAAGATGCAAACATGTAACTCTTTTGTATCGGTTGTGAATAAATAGTTGCCACTATTTAAGTTCCAACCCTCGTAGATGGATTGCGGCAAAAATAGAAGTGAAAAGCGCTTCTTGGGCTAAAATACTAAGACAATTTTCGTCAGACTTCGATTTCATTTACTTTCTGCAATAAATCACACAGGCCGCTTGTCATAAATTTCTCCCCTCAAGAATCAAGTTTCTATACGTAACAGTACTAACTGAAATAGGGTCTAGGTCTCCTTCTCTGATAGAGAATCCTGGATTGTTGGAGTTCATATTTGAAGATGATTGCAGGAGACTCAGTAGCACCTGGTAGACTAGTTTCTGGGTAGGCTAGTGTTCACTCGACTGCACACCTAGAGCGTGTGAAGGCTAATGAAGGAACGATATGCACACTGAAGCGTTCTTTTTTCCCTGGATAAAGCTGTCTTAAGTTGGGAAAGGAATTACTATGAGATCTTGTTTAAAAAACTGAGAAGAAATTTGTGGTGATAACCCCTTAAAGGATGAAGACTTAATTTCATCAATTTTTATAAAATTTCTCATGGGAGTATAATAAAAGTTACCTACTAAACTGCAAGCGATGCGGAAGAGATACTACAAATACTAGTTCAGCTATATGTGCTGGTAAACAACATATTGCAGAAGCGTCAGGAAGAGAGGCGCATTTCTAAGTGAAAAATAACTTTGGGATCATGAAGACTAGTACCATTATAATACACGCAGGAGACGAGGACGTGAGGGGGTTAGAATACAGACAAACCGAGATATTAAGAAAGGTCTTATAGTGGAATGCAACATGGAAAATGGCAACGAGACAATAATAATTGAAGAAATATGCTAAAGAGAAAGACTGGAAAGAACAGAAAAATAAAAAATGGTGTTTAAAGTGGTCCATTTCTGAAGTAGAAATTTTGAACCGCTGCAATGAGGCCTTTACGTGTATTGTTTGGGAAATACATATTTCTAAATGTACATCAACAAAAGAAACGAAAATTGGCTCTGAGACATTTCCAATGTGTCCAGATCAAAATCTTGGGACAACTAGTTAGCGAAACTGATTCCATCCTGATCCAGTAAAAGTGACAGCCATTACAGATTTTACAACTCCACGGCAGATTCGCGATGTCAGAGGCTTGTTTTGAAAGTGCTGTTACAGACATTTCATACTGGATTTCAATTGCAAGGCATGGCCACTACAACATCTCTTTCAGGGATGTGCCAAATGCTCTTGGAACAAGGAGCAAAGAAGATCTTTGTGTATCCTTAAATATGTGCTGACATCATTACTAGTCCTGCACTTTTGGAGGAGAGTGCTGAAACGGAACTGGCACTGTTGCCAGTGGTTATGCATGAGTGCAGTTCTAGTGCACATACAGGAAGACGCGGAAAGAATCATTGCTTATGCCTCCATAGTATTCTCTAAGTCTGAGAAGACTGAGTACTGCAGAGAAAGAGTCTTTGCAGTTCTTTTGCAGTCAGTAAGTTCTGATCTATTCATATGGCAGATCATACACTGTTGTGACTGAACATTAGTTTCAGTGCTGGTTGATTATCCTCTGGGATCCATGAAGATTGACAAGATGAGCGGTGAAGCTCCAGGAAAACAGTGGTATACAATAGTCTTCTTTTTCTTCGCCTTTGTATCTTCACGGGGTCAGTTTATAACTTATTGGATTAGGCGGTGTTAGTGGTCGAGGGTGACCGGATGCCTTTCCTGTCGGCACCCCCCTCCCCTCCCCCCCTCGTCACGCGCCGGAATTTGTTTACCTCATGTCTGTGCGTGCAGTGTTATCCATCTGAAAATGTATGAACGTTTACTAAATATTTGAGATCCATGTTACTGAGGCAGAACGCGGGTGCCAGTGCAATATTCACCTATTCGGTTATGGGGAAATTAGGTACAAACGATATAAGGTTGGCCGGCGAGGCTCTCCAAATAACGGAAGCGGCTATCCAGGCGGGTATACAGTAGAATGCAATGATAGACGTAAATACAAGAATGCCACCTGCCTTTCACGGAATCCATTGGAGGAAGATTACTGAGCAGCTGATATCACAGTCATTATTGCACTAACGGAAAGGTAAGATTCAGTATTACTTATGATCATACACACTTTAAGGAAGGAAACTTCTGTTAAAGAGCCTACGTCGGGAAGACAAAAGTGCAGAGATGCCGTCCATGTCCAACTCACGAAGTCCTGTCAATCCCGAAACGCAGATTGACGAAAGTGACTTCCGATTCAGAGAACGCGAGAACGTGCCTAACGACTGCGATGAGTCAACGGGAGTAACTTCATTTGAATGCCATAGAACTATACGGACGTGACAGCACGACCAGAGAGCGAGGATCCACCAGCGCCATCATACATAGGACCACTGGCTAGATTCAGTTCCAGGAAGCTATGGTCTACTCCGAACCAGCAGGTCACCGTTTTGCGAGAAGAGGGAAAAATGGAGTCAGCTGTATGTTGTCTACGATGGAGTAGTGGTTATAGGCTTTGGTTGTCGACGTGCGAATCATTAGTTCGAGTCCCACATCCCTGCAGTTATTTAGTATTGGTGGTTTCTGGAATGTTATGGAACTTACTTATTTACGGAACATTTGAATCTTCTGGAACATTCTATGTATAAACTCTTTGCTGAGGTAGGCAGCGCAGCTTCGTCTGTATTTTCGCCGTGACACTCGGTCGCAGGATGGGAAGACATGCGATTTCGGTGCATTTCATAGCGATACATCATTGGTGTCCGTCGCATGGTATATTCTACATTATAACTCGTTTTATGATTTTAGCGTGCCGCCGTAACGTGAGTACCCAATTTGATAATGATAATGATGATGATGATGATGATTTATGGCTGAGGGCACTAAACAGCAATGTCATCAGCACCCAATTCGGTAAAACCTGCACGGCTACTGACAAGTGGTCCCCGTCAACTATAATGGATAGCTGAACCATAGTAATGCAAATTACTAGCCAAGTCAGTCTTGGTTCATCAACTGTGACGAATCACTCGATCCAGAACCACCTGTTCGCTATGTGGAGATGATGTCACCTCCCAAAATGTTTACCTCTGCTTACCGCTCGTCACAGGGCACAGAGAATATCGGTTTCGAATGAACACAGCCATTAAATCCTTGAAGCACGGTAAGAGGTCGTTTGGAACAATTAATCGCGCTACACTGTGATGGCAGGGTACAAGTGCGTCGGCAACTGCATGTGGCGATGTATATCGCATGCTGACAGGGAACTGTTCACGCAGGTGGTGGAGGTGCTCTCATGTGAGGGGTGTTTACTAGGCTGAAGTCGTTTTTCTCATAGGCCTACCGTCACTCACAGCGAATCAGTGTCTGAACATGTGTACCGGTTTATCAACAACACACCACCTTACACTGAAGTGACAAAAGTCATGGGAAACCACCTGATATCATGTTGGACGGGATCTCCTTTTGCCCGGCATACAGCAGCATCTCGACGTGGCATGGACCCAACAAGTGGTTGGAAGTCCCCTGCAGAGATAAGCCATATTGCCTCCACAGCCGTCCAAAGCTATGAAAGTGTTGCCGGTGCAGGCTTTTGTACATGAATTGATCACTTGATTATGTCCCATAAATGGTCGATGGGATACATGTCGGGCGATCAGTGTGGCCAAATCATTCGCTCGAAGTGTCCAGAATATTCTTCAAACCGATCACGAACAATTGTGGCATGGTCACATGGCGCATTGTCAGCCACAAAAATTCCATCGTTGTTTGGGAATATGAAGTCCATGGATGGTTGCAAATGGTCTCCAAGTAGCCGAACATCACCATTTCCAATCAATGATCGGTTTAGTTGGAGCAGAGGACCCAGTCTATTTCATATAAAGAAAGCCCACACCATTATGAAGCCACTAACAGCTTACACCGTGCCTTGTCTGTCGGGTCTGCGCCACACTCGAACCCTACCATCGGTCCTTACAAACTGAAATAGGAACTCATCTGACAAGGCCACGTTTTACAGTCGTCTAGGGTACAACCGATATGGTCACTAGCCTAGGAGAGGCGCTGCAGGCGATATCAGGCTGTTAGCATAGGCACTTGCGTCGGTCGTCTGCTGCCATAGCTCATTAACGCCGCACTGTCCCGACGGATACGCTCGTCACACGTCCCACATTGATTTCTGTGGTTATTTTACGCAATCTGCCTGTCTGTTAGCACTGACAGCTCTACGCAAACGCCGCTGCTGTCGGTCATTAAGGAGAGCCAGAGGTGCCTATGATGCCCATGTTAAAATCACTAAGCTTGAGGAACGTTTATGAATAATCTACCATATAGAAAAATTTGAAATTTTTTCAACATATAGAGTGGTCTTCTATTGCAGTTACGGTGGAGGGATATTAGAGTATCTTTTCTAGTTTCCTCTCGGTAATTTTTTTATTAATGACCCAACTTTTTTACAAGCCAGCGGCCTTGCTCCAGTGGTAACACCGGTTCATGTCGAATCAGCGAAGTTAAGAGCTGTCGGGCTGGGCTAGCACTTGGATGGGTGACCATCCAGTCTGCCGAGCGCTGTTGGCAAGCGGGGTGCACTCAGCCCTTGTGAGGCAAACTGAGGAGCTTCTTGATTGAGAAGTAGCGGCTCCGGTCTCAGAAACTGACACACGGTCAGGAAAGTGGTGCGCTGACCACATGTCTCTCCATATCCGCATCCAGTGACGCCTATGGGCTGAGGATGACACCGCAGCCGGTCGGTACCGTTGGGCCTTCATGACCTTTTCTGGAGGAGTTTAGTTTAACTTTTTTACAAAAAATTGCTTTATTTAATCAAACTGAAATGAAACGACTGAACATATTGCCCAATAGCTGCGTTATAATGTAAGTTTGATCATTAGGAGTGCTGTATACAAAAATTATCTCCCTAGTTTGAGTGGATCTTGAGAAAATGTTCCTTACGTTCGAAAAACTCTAATTTACAGGAAATGGCTGTCAAAGATTCTCAATACGTTCCTGCACTATAGGATGGATTATCAGGGTGTTCTTCTTCATCCTCCAAAAGTTTTCTTTTTGGTCTTCTTTTCTGGCCTGTTATTCTACCATATTTCACATCTCTTTCTCCTCTTTCTGCTCCGCTTATTCTCTCTTTGTCAGTATTTCTTAGTGCTTATACAGCTGGAAATCCTAATGCCTTCAGTACTTCAAACTATTACCTTGCTATTCCATCATAAATGCCAAAGTGCAGTGTTTTAATGCTTATAAACATCCTTTTAGGAATCACTGTCCAAATTAAATTGTTAAAACTCTTATTAGGATTCTACGTTTTTCCGTGTAGACACTTGTGTAACAGTTCTGGCTGTGCTAAGTCATGAAAAATTGGTTTTATTGCGTTTATCACAGCTCCTGGCAAACCATGCTTGTGATCAGAGTCAGTTTTGGCATTATATTTGCACCAGAAACCTTTTGGGCACAGGCTGTGTTGAGGACATTCATTGGAAGAGGCAGTATGAAGGAACAACGCCCACACCGCTTTTCGCATGTCACTAGCATTACTTTATTTTGCCTTACTGCATACCCATAGAATCTCTGTAGACATTCAATCACCTCATCAATAAACCTGCCTCTCCCTCCAATTGACTTTCCTTCACTGAACTTACTTGAACCCAAAGTTTGTTTGGGCCTTCGAAGTCTTGCACCCATACGCTTTTGCAAATGCCCAATGCATTCCAACTTCTCAACTACAAATTCATTTCCATATGGTTACATTTCCTCTATAGCCTTGAAACCTTTGGAGTCACCATCCCCAAGGTACCTAACATTGTATTTAGAAACTGAACATTAAAAAATTTGTTTCACTCCTTTCACTTCCATTGCTCCACTTGAACCACTAAAATTTGCCTCATAGGCACTGCTGTGCTCTCTTTTAATTTTATTTTTGCACCTTCAATGTTTTGACAATATTGCAACATCTATCACTTTTCCACTATCACCTCAAGTAGCAGTTACGACCACATTCAGAAATTTATGACCCCTCTTTTGCCAAGAACCATCTAACGCCACTACCAAGTTCCTAGAACCACATCTTCAACAGAGGATCCTACCTGTTCACAGCACTAACCAAATTTGCTTGGAGACGATGGCAAGTTCATAATATGACAAAACAGTTTACCAGCAGCAGACCCTTTTCTGATGGATCGAAGACCATACAAAAGTCGAACACTCACATCAAACACTCTAGATCACCCATTCTCACGAAAGAGACTGGCATGTAAATTGTAGAAAATCACTTCATACTTGCAACATGTACAGATTATCTTCATCTCACAAGCTTAACCAAAGTTCTTTGTTACCTCTAATCCCACTCCTACACTTGAACAAATTTTGCACAGAACACTTTCTTTCAGAACAGAATATAACAGTCCAATATTTAGAACTTCGTTAATATTACCACTGTCACTCACATATTCACAAAATCTGCCACTTCCACCAGTCAGCGTCTAGCTAGAAGACGTCTCAGGGCTACGGCCAGCCGTGTGTTGCTTAGCAGAACGCATTCTTTCCGTAATTACAACATCAAAACTTGATATTAGTGTTAATTTGCTTTTCCCTACGTTCTTCCTCTTTTTATGTACACGATTATTAAAACGTAGCATCATAACCAGAAGAACGCTTTACACTAGAAGTATAATATTACTAAAAACAGGCGCAACACTGAAGTAATTCAAAACAATCAGTAACAAAGGGACCATGTTCGACACTCTTAGCGATTCATTTGTCACAGAAAACAATGTAGCCAACCCTTGAACACTCGTTGTATGGGTAACATAAGAAAATATTCAATTTCAGGACGAGAAAGTGTCAAGTAGTTCGCACAAGAAGTCACGAAAGGGTGTTAGATGCATCAACGGCCCCACCCATTTCCTCTGCAGGCGTGGGAGAAAATGGTAATACCTGCACTTCTACGGCGAGTACAACAATAATTCAAAGTTTGAATTAATGAGGAATGTTCCAATTAATTTCTGATAGAAAAAAATCTTAATTTTTTGGATTTTACCGCCTCCGGCTCCCCTTAAGTGAAGGCTATCGGCCACTACGTTGTCCGTGGCGTGTGATAATGCTTGAAATTTGGTGTTCTTGACTCACTCTTGACACTGTGGATCTCGGAATATTAAATTCCCCAACGATATCCGAAATGGAATTTGTCATGTGTCTATCTCCAACTACCATTCCGTGTTCAAAATCTGTCAATTTCCAACGGGCCGCCTTTTCACATGAATCACCTGAATACAAATGACAGAACTGTCCTCTTACACCTTGTGTACGAGCTACTGCAGTCATCTGTATGTGTGAATATCTGTATCTCATGACTTTAGTTACCTTTGTGTACATTTAGAAAGGCAAGGAACCGACCCATTTCTTCCCAATTGTGTTAGAATGGTTTGACGAAATTTCTGCGGACATGAGTGTTTTGCGTGACTTCCGCAGGTCACCTGATCTCACAAGACCGTCAGACGTGTTAACCACGGATTTTTATGAGCCTGCGGTATATTTTAGAGAGATCTTTTCTGAGTATATGGCTAGCGGTTCTTCATGCGACGGCCCTTAGGTTCCGAGAAAATCAATGTTACCTCCTATAACTGTAACGTTAGTCATATTTACGCGAAGCAAGCGTAGCACAACGGTTAAAGATCACGGCTGCCACGCTGGTGGAACGGATAAGCACATCGTGCAGTATTAACGTTTACAGACAGATTAAAATCTTTACGGAAAAAATTTAATATGCTCCAGACTTGTTACAGACTAATAATGTAAATGCTTAGAGGGAAGATTCCATAAAACACAGTCATTTATTCTGCATCAATTTACTGGACCTGCTTTCACAGGAATGATCAAATACGCGTGGTTCGTATCGAAGTTGATCGAAGAAAGAACAATCCTTTGAATGCAAACGAACTGTTTTCTGGTGTCGATTCTGAAAAATCCGTGTGCCTCCAAGGCGGTAGTTTTCATTAAACTCTCATGGTGCTCTATGAATTTGAGTTTCGGTTGCTTCTGCAACAAACACTATCCAGAATTCTGTTCTAACAGGGCAAGTAATGAAAGCGAAAGCGAGTAAGACGAATCTGTAATCTATTTTGTAACAATCTGAATACACATTTCAACAAAGTTTGCTGTAATTATTGATTTATTAGTGAAATTACTACAGTAAAAATGACTACTTTTGAATATTTTTAATAACATATACTATATAATGATATTATGTACGATGGAATTGAAAACAAGTGCGCATGAAAGGTGTGAATCCGTACCATCAGCTTCGTAGGACGAACATTACTGATATAGGAGATACCCACAAAATTTCACGATCGATTTTCTCGAAAACTAGGGGTCGTCGCATAAAAAGCTGCTAGCCATGTTCTCAGGACCAGCCCCTCTACAATATATCCAAGACTCATCGAAATCCGTGATTAACAGATCCGATGGTTTCCTTGTCAGTCATACTGAATGCATTTGGGACGTAACTGCTCGAGATGTGCCAGCTACGACCAGTTTCCGTAAGTAGCGGGCGGCGGTAAAGTGGACGCGTATGAGGATGGCACACTAAAGGTTTTACTGTTTTGTGAAAAGAATGCCACGAGACGGCTCTGTTGTCATCAGGGTGAAAGTGATTGCTACGCGTTACTAGGAACGTGTCACTCATTCAGTTGCTCACAAGTGTGCACTTTCTGTCAAGCAAACCGGGAAAGCTTCGGAAGTAATGCTTTTGCATGTAATCTTCTCTCTCATGCCCGAGCTGCAGTTCGCCATTTTATTAGCTACAAACCTAGAGCTACAACTTTCTTTTATTCCGTCTATACCAGTATAATTGTGTGCTTCGCA
Organism: Schistocerca americana; assembly: GCF_021461395.2. Classification (NCBI taxonomy): domain Eukaryota; kingdom Metazoa; phylum Arthropoda; class Insecta; order Orthoptera; family Acrididae; genus Schistocerca; species Schistocerca americana. Next base: position 925,640,821 of record NC_060130.1, read on the forward strand.
AAGCTATTGCTGTCGCTCCCGTGTATTTTTATAACTTGAATTGCGCCATTTGCGATTCTTAAATACTGCACTCAAAAGCTACTGCAGTTTCACTTTCAGTAATGTATACATAACTACATCTTTCTACATCTAAAGCTACCTACAGATTGCTAAACAAGATTTAAATCTTGTCAAAATCACACGAAATTATGCCTGTGTATGCAGTTAATGTTAAATATATTTATAGAGATACAACCTTTACAGATTGCTTTAAACATTCACTATTATCTGAATTTTGTTCATGACTTTGAGACCGATTACTGCGCACGCTTCATATACTGTGCTTATTATGAATGTCATCTGAATAATGAGGCACTCTCAGTTATCATCTTAGGGGCTTAGTTAATCTTAGACAGAAAAATAATGAACGGATCTTATGACAGACAACGCAACTCACAAAACGCTCATATTGTTTCTAAGTTACTAGTTGTTAAGGCTTTCGTTGACGCTAATGTGTAAATATGCAATGAAAGATTATTTTTATGTTTTAAATGTTCCATTTTCAACACCATAAATCAGAGGACAGTTAAGCATAATACACTGCAGCTATATTGCAATGGTCCCTCGATAAAATTGTTTGCTTATGAATACAACAGAATTGCTCCTACATGTTGGTTTCCTTTTTGATGCTTCATATGCTAAGAGGTATTAATTCACTAATTATATTACACGGCCTGGTTTTTAGTACATGTATTTATAGCCGCACCTTGGAGCTTTCCTTGTGCTGCTATAGCGGCGTTTTAATGAGTTGGGCAGTCAGCCAGCTAAACGAATTTTTATCATTTGATGAGAAGTGCTATAATTGGCGTCATCGTCGCTAACGGTTATTCTCTAATACCAAAAGTTTTACAAAATAGACGTACCAGTAGGATAGCTATTTCCAAAACTTATGCACATTAATGAGCATTTGAATTACATACATGTTCGGACATAGCGTGTAGCACGTAACCTTATGTCCTATTGACAGTTATTGCTTCACAAGACACCAGACACGTCATGTTGATTCATGACGGCCCAGAACACACTCCAGCGTCACAGAGGATGGAACCAAGGTGCTACAGCCTCTCCCATCTGCATCTTAAATGTGCACAGTAGACTTGATGTCAGCTGTCCACGAAGAAGCAGCTCATGTGCCCGTCGATACATTCCGACACAGTTCAAGAGTAATAGATCGGTACAGTGTCTCGATGAATGTAGTTGTCTCGATGAATGTAATACTCTCGATGAATGTACAAGTCACTAGTGAGATGTTGATTTATTGGCATCTAACCATCTCCTTAGAGCGATCCGTCAATCTTATACAGAATCATTCCTAATTAATTTTCTACTGCACATTTCAATAATTATAATAGGTTGGGAAAATCTAGATGGTGAATCCTGGTTCCCATGAAATCGAGTCCAGTTCTTTTTCCAACTAGTGTGCAGTAAAACAGCAGGCTAGTGATAGATTAACATTTTTATAGACAGTTCTGAAACAGTTAATGTATATCCAATTGCAAATCGACTATATGATCATGATGAATAATGAATGGATATAAACAGTATGGTACCTTACAACTCTGCAGCAGCTTCATGCAAAGCAGTAAGGCTTATTAATGAGAACAGGATACAACGTTTTAAGAGTAAATGGGATGGTGTGGGATGAGGTATATGCAGAAAGTAATGCTAATATCATATCCAATTACTTCATAGTATATTTGTGTCGGTATTTGAAACCTACTTTCCCATTAAATTACCCAGAAGATCCATTACAAAAAAGCCTTAGATATCTAAGGAGATCCAAATCTCATTTAAGAGGAAGATGCAAATTTATATAAAGCGAGAGTATGTCAACCTCTGAGATTACTTGCATACTACAAAAATATTGTAGTATTTTAAGGAAAGTCATTAAAATGTCCAAAAGTATGCAGGTCCTGAATGCAGACAGTAAGATTAAAACTCTATGGGACATCATCAAATGAGAGATAGTGTATAAGGGGATTAACAATTAAATTAAATGACAAGGTTGTTACTGATAATCCACAAGTTGCAATTACTTTTGACAATCACTTTCTAAATGTCACAGCAAATATAGGATTAAATGGTTTAATTGAAGAAACGAGAGACTGTATTAAAATGCTATGTCACAAAACTTTAAGCAAGTAGAAATAGCACAAACATCCTTCATTGAAATTAATAAAATTATATAAAATCTAAAAAACAAAAGCTCTTGTGGGGTTGATGGTATTTCAGATAGAGTTCCTAAAAGTTGTCCCAACTCAATAAGTATTGTCTTATTGATATATGTATGCAATACATCATTCGCACAGGGGATCTTACCAGATAGGCTAAAATGTGCAGTTATTAAACCACTTCACAAGAAAGGTGACATGACAGACTTAAACAATTATCATCTACAATCATCTTGATGTTGAAGCGCTTTTGTCTGTGTTTGCTTCAACAATAACATATGTTTTTGAGTGGGGTCTACCTTTAGCAAAACACTATTTATTTTTACCCAGACATGTTTCACTGCAGTTGCAGTATCATCAGTGTTTTTATATTGTTATGGCTGTTAAACATAAGGAATGTTCTTTACTGTTTAAACAATACAAATATTAGTTTCTAAATCGTAATTACAGGTTTTTGAGGCGCACATAAAATTGTGTATTCATACCTACTTACCACATGGTGTGATTTTCCTGCTGTATTACGTTTTTATAGTGTCTGTTTTTCGTTACAAAAAAAAAATGGCTCTGAGCACTATAGGACTTAACTTCTGAGGCCACCAGTCGCATAGGACCTCAACTACTTCAACCTAACTAACCTAAGGATATCACACACATCCATGCCCGAGGCAGGATTCGAACCTGCGATCCTAGTGGTCGCGCGGTTCCAGGCTGTAGCGGCTAGAACCGCTCGGCCACTCCGTCCGGCTTTTCTTTACATTTTGTCACTTGCAACTATATACAACTCAATGGAGGCAAAACATTTACGCAAAAATTACGATTTCTAAACTGTTGTGGCTACGCCTGAGATTAATAATTTTATGTATAAGGTTGTGTGTGTGTGTGTGTGTGTGTGTGTGTGTGTGTGTGTGTGTGTGTGTGTATCTATTTACATTATGTTTCACTTACAGTTTCTTTTTTTTTTCATCTTCTTCATTGCCATGTTCAGTGATCTGAGTTGTCACTGTCACTGTCTATCAGCTGTGATAACAAGATGGTGGACAGTGGAACAGTAGAAGGTGTGAAAACAAGATGGCAGACAGTGGAACAGAGACAACAACCAACACCAATTCTCAATATTCAGAAAAGTAACCACCACCAGCACAGCCATTCACAAACATTCCAATCATCCGCCTACACACAAACTATCTGGTTTCCAAAATATGCTACACAGACTGAGCAAAACTCCACTCACTGAAAGCAACTATAACAATGAATTGCAGACAGTCAGAAAAATAGCTGTAGAGAATGGATATAAGACAAACACTATAGATAAACTGAAACACAAAATTAAAATAAAATTAAAAAAGAGACCTAACACACAAAAGCCTTTTCACCAGCTTACAAACAGACAGAACACACAAACGAGCACACATGAACAAGAAACACCCACAACAACAAACAAGTGGTTCACTCTCACCTACAACAACAAAGCAGCCCACAGAATAGGCAACATACTCAAAAAACAAGAGCTAAAAATAGCCTACAGGACAGACAACTCAACACAGAGGAAACTAAGGACAACCAACACAAGCACAGACAAACACAACACACCTGGTATTTACCAACTTTCATGTCAGGGCTACTAATCAGTTTATATAGGACAGACAAGCAGAAACTTTAATACCAGATACACAGAACATAGGAGAGCATTAAAAAGTAACAGCTGTCACTCCACATTTTCTGAACACCTTTGGACAACAAACATATCCCAACAGATATCAACACTGATTTGAAAATTCTCAAATGCAGCAACAGCCCCCACAAAAACTAATAATTGAAAAAAATTGTCAAATACAAAAAGCCATAGTTGAAGAAAGCAAGTAATAAATGAATACACAGCTCTCTGCACAATGTAACTCTGTTCTCAGCCCTCAAAAAATTAGTAGATAATACTAACCTATAGAACTCTCCCCCCCCTCCCCCCCACACGCACACACATACATACATACACACACATAAAACTAAAAATAAATAAATAAATATACATAATTATAACAATAATGATAAATCCTGATACCTACTCTCTCCCTCCCTCTCTCTACCTCTCCCTCTTTCCTTACACACACAAACACACACACACACACACACACACACACACACACACACACACACACACACACACACTCCCCCCCCCTCTCTCTCCTCTCTATCTCTCTCTCTCTCTCTCTCTCTCTCTCTCTCTCTCTCTCTCTGAGAAATTCAAAACAACCGCCAGTGACATCTTCAACTGTTTCACTGCCTGACATCTTGTTATCACAGTGACAGTGACAACTCAAAACACTGAATTTGGCAATGAAGAAGATAACGAAAAAAGAAACAGTAATTGAAATACAATGTAAATAGATACACACACACATAACCTTATTAATCTCAGGCATAGCCACAACAGTTCAGAAATCGTAATCTTTGCGTAAATGTTTTGCCTACATTAAGTTGTATATAGTTGCAGGTGACAAATTGTAACGAAAAACAGACACTATAAAAACGTAATACAGCAGGAAAACCACACCATGTGGTAAGAAGGTATGAATACACAATTTTATGTGCTTCTCAAAAACCTGTAATTACGATTTAGAAACTAATATTTGTATGTATTTAAACAGTAAAGAACATTTCTTATATTTAACAGCCATAACAATTAAAAAAAACTACTGATGATGTTGCAACTGCAGTGAAACATGTCTGGGACAAAAACAAAATAGTGTTTTGCTAAAGGTGGACCCCACTCAAAAACATATGCTAATTATCATCCAACTTCCTTGCTGACATTTTTTCAAAAAATTCGAAAAAGCAACGTACTCAAAACTAATCGCTCACTTGCGTGATAACAATTTACTTAGCATATCACAGTTTGGATCCAGAAAGATTGCCCAACTGAGAATGGTATTTATACATTCACACATCATGTAGTACAAGCCTTAAATAATAATATATCTCCAGGTGCAACTTTTTGTGATCTTTTCAAAGCGTCTGATAGTGTCGATCATCATACTCTCTTAGAAATATTCACGTTTTATGGAATTGCTGGCTATATGCACACTTGTCTGAATCATACTTGACAAACAGAATGCGAAAGGTTGTGCTGAGTAATTCAGACAATGCTGGAAACGAAGAAAATTTTTGTAAGTGGAAAAAAGGGTCACAAAGGGAGTCTCACAGGGTTCAACTTTGGGTCCACTCTTGTTCCTTATGTATGTGAATGACCTTCCAGTTAACATTTAACAAGCAAAATTGGTACCTTTTACAGGTGATGCTAGTGTTATAATAAAGCGGATTGGAGACAAAGTGACGGACGAATTGGTAAATGATATTTTTCAAAGAATTATTAAGTGGATTTCTGCAAATGGAATCTCCATAAATTCTGAAAAAACACACTACATTCAGGTTTGTACAATAAATGGTCAACTGACAATTGATGTAGCACATGAGCAGGAGTCATAAAATAGTATAGAATGCTACGAATTTTGGGTATACTTACTGATGAAAACTTTAATTGGAAGAGGCATATTACTGACCTTCTCAAACAATTAAATTCAGTTACTCTTGCTCTTCATATAATTGCTAACTTTGGAAACAAACTGTCAACCTCCTGACAGATTTTTGCATATTTCCACTCAATAGGGTGATATGGAATAATTTTCTGGAACAGCTCATCATGTAGAAAGAAAATACTGATTGGACAAAATCGAGCAGTAAGAATAATATGTAGTGTTCACCGATGGATGCCATGCAGATACCACTTCAAGGAGCTACGCATTTAACTGCGCTGTCACAGTACATAAATTTGCTTATGAAATTGTCATTAATAACACAGGCCAACGATGGAAAACTTTTTTGCTGAAAATACTTTATTCTTAAGTTTTGTAGGGTGGAAAATCCAAATATGATACTTAAAAAACTGTATCACCTACAACTTCTTCACATTTTACAGTTAAATTTATTAAATTAAGAGATTTTTTTAAAGAATTTAATAGCATTGTATAGTCAAAGTAATTTAAAAAGGAGGTGTAGTGAACGTAGATGAACTTGGTAGCACTGCTGAGAAACATTTGCTATCAAAAAAGGTCGATTCTATTTTTGTGTTAACAGATGATGTTTTCAAGAATGAGGTTTTAACACTGTAGTGGAGTGTGCACTGATATGAAACTTCCTGTCAGATTAAAACTGTGTGCTGGACCGAGACTCGAACTTGGGACCTTTGCCTTTCGCGGGCAAGAGCTCGTGGTAGAGCACTTGCCCGCGAAAGGCAAAGGTCCCGAGTTCGAGTCTCGGCCCAGCACACAGTTTTAATCTGCCAGGAAGTTTCATATCAGCGCACACTCCGATGCAGAGTTAAAATCTCATTCTGGAAACATCCCCCAGGCTGTGGCTAAGCCATGTCTCCGCAATATCCTTTCTTCCAGGAGTGCTAGTTCTGCAAGTTTCGCAGGAGAGCTTCTGTGAAGTTTGGAAAGTAGAAGACGAGGTACTGGCGGAAGTAAAGCTGTGAGGACGGGGCGTGAGTCGTGCTTGGGTAGCTCAGATGGTAGAGCACTTGCCCGCGAAAGCAAAGGTCCCGAGTTCGAGTCTCGGTCCGGCAGACAGTTTTAATCTGCCAGGAAGTTTCAGATGGCGTTTTGTTTACTGTCAACCTAATCTCACTTTCCAGCGTCCTGTACATGTGCTCAGTACAATGTCTAATCGTGGTTGTAAAAACTCTGCTGACAGTTTTTGTTATATTGGAGGTGAATTTGTGATTAAAAAACACAAAGAAACATTACAGACTTTGTGAAAAAGGTTTATCTATCGTACTTTGTATCTAAGCTTGGTGATCAAGATAAATCTTGGGCGCCACACAAGGTATGTTATCTTGCGTTGAAGATCTGAGAAAATGATCCAAAAAGGAGAAAAAGGCCTTTAGATTTGCTGTTCCTATGATATGGAGGGATCCAAGAAATCATTCCGATGATTGCTGCTTTTGCAGTGTTTATATTACTGGTCATAATTCGAAAAACAAGAAAGTAATAAACTACCCTAACCTTCTGTCCGCCATCCGACCAGTAGGGCATGGTGTAGATTTGCCGGTTCCTGAACCACCAGATGACTTAAATTCTATTCCAACAGAAGTATTTTCTGATGTACAATCTAATTTACATGAACCAGATGATGATGAATTCCATCGTAATACAGAAGGTCTAGAGCCCAAATTGTTTACTCTGACCGAGCTTAACGATTTGGTTATGGATCTGGTCTTAACGAAAGAAAAAGTTGAATTGCTTGGCTCTAGATTAAAAGAAAAGAGCTTATTGGCAGTTGGAACCAGCATATACGTGTGTAGAAAGAGAGCAGCAATTTTCCAAGTTTTTTCAACAATAAGGTGATTTAGTGTACTGCTCAGACATTCCCAGTCTGATGAATGAGTTTGGTATTGAATACAAATCGGAAAGACTAGAGGCTGTGTATTGATTCATCCAAAACTAGTTTAAATGGTGTTTTATTACACAATGGTAACATGTATACATCTATACCTGTTGGACATTCTGTACGTATGAAAGAAAGCTACGGAAACCTAGAAATAGTGCTCATAGCTGGATGATATGTGGCAATCTAAAAGTAACATGCACGCTCCTTGGTCAGCAAGGTGGCTTTACCAAATTAAAATGTTTATTGTGTGAATGGGACAGTAGGGCTAGGGATCAACACTGATGCCCAAAGAACTGGCCTGTGAGGGAGTCTTTAAAACATTCTACGCAAACACCTTGTAGATCCAAAAAACGTACTCCTACCACCTCTACATATAAAGTTAGGCCTAATGAAACAGTGTGTAAAGGCTTTGCCTAAAGATGGACCATGTTTTACGTATCTCTGCCAAAAGTTTCCACACCTTTCAGAAGCTAGACTAAAAGAAGGCGTCTTTGTCGGACCTGACATTAAAAAATTTATGTTTAATGTTAGCTTTGAATCCAAAATGACCTTAAATGAGAAAGAAGCATGGGTATCATTCAAGCAAGTCGTTACAAAGTCCTTAGGACATGTAAAAGACCCAGAATTGTTTCTATTATAGCTACAACGTTAAGGAAGTTTAAAACTTTAGGATGTTTAATGAGCCTGAAAGTTCACTTTTTAAACAGTCTCCTTGATTACTTCCCGGAAAATATGGGAGATGTTAGTGAGGAACAAGGAGGGCGTTTTCACCAGGACATTAAAGTGATGGAAAAACGCTGCCAAGGCCGCTGGAACACCAACGTGATGGGGGACTATTGTTGCTCACTTCACCGAGAAGTTCAGCAGGCGACTCAGTGAAGAAAAAAGCTACGCAAGAAGCTTCAAAGAAAAAAGAGAAACAGAATACAAACAAATTCCATCTGACAAGTGAAACCTCTACTAACACATATCATTGTATTAAGTCGCTTACTGTAAATACAAACCATTCTTATGTTATAACAAAGCGTTTCGTTAATTTCCCCGTTTACCGTATAGCACAAGATTTTTATACTGTATAATAAAAAGCATATTGTTCGAAAACTATGGGTGATACAGGAAAACTAAGTCTAGATTTGAATTCAGCTCATAGAAATCTATGAAGATCAGCTATCAAAGTAAAAAAGTTTTAAAAAAAAAGTTTTCGTTGGCCTGTGTAATCCATCACAGTTCTATAAGAACAATCATGTGTCTACCTACAACACTATATGGAAAAAGGCTTTTATTACCCACTGTTAAAGCTGCCAGTCGCTCATAGAGGAGTTCAGTATGCAGCAACAAAAATATTTGATCATTTGTCCAGTAACGGCCGGCCGGTGTGGCCTTGCGGTTCTAGCGCTTCAGTTTGGAACCGCGTGACCGCTACGGTCGCAGGTTCGAATCCTACCTCGGGCATGGATGTGTGTGATGTCCTTAGATTAGTTAGGTTTATTTAGTTCTAAGTTCTAGGCGACTGATGACCTCAGCAGTTAAGTCGCATAGTGCTCAGAGCCATTTGAACCATTTTTGTCCAGTAACGTAAAATATCTGACAGGTAGCGAAGCAAGTTTTAAATGTAATTTAAAATCATTCCTTCTGGACAACTCCTTCTATTCCATTTCTACTTAAAAATTAGTAGCCAGTAAAAAAAATTAAGTGTAGTTGCCTGATTAGGACTAAAAATAATGTGTTCATTAATATTAATACTAATAATGTTCCGTATGCATACCCTGTGAACTGGCTCGTTCCACATCATGTCGATAAAAGAATCTTTCAAATGATCCATGGAACATGTAACTAGGTAACTAACCACAGGACCACTACACTCGACGCAGATACCTTTCTGTATGGGCCTATATCATTCGATTTGATGTAACGTAGTATATGCATCACAAGTCCTATTTCTTACCACCTGAACATCCCCATACCACCATTGGCTAGCTTTTCGATACACATCAGCATACAAAAACATAAACGGTCAGTAATCAGTCAGGACGACGGTTTTAGACGCTTCGAGTGTTTAGTGGCTCCCTTCCTACATTAATACAAATTCGTCAGTCCTGTGACGCGTGGTTAGAAGAAATACTTGTGTGAGAGGCAGATTGGCAGCACACAGCGAGTATATGTTTCTGGATGATATAGCTGTTCACGTGTTGTCCAGCACTGAATTGGTGATACGGAGGTCCTTACACAGTTATTTAGGCATATCTCAATCTCAGTAACCTGTCAATAGCCCGTTGTCAACAAAACTTGAAATATGAGAATCTCTATTCATCTGACTGCAATGCTGCGGCCGCAGTCAATTGCGCTAACGAGAGACAGCGTGTCTTCCACTTCCTGTGTGCGATTATCACTCAAATGCTAATCGTAAGGCCTGAAGACGATTTTTCTCCATTATGGTTCCTATCTTTTCTCACTTGTATAATTAGCAGAATCTTTATATTGTGAAAAATCAATGTTCTAGGAATATCTCTTAAGAAAGACAAAGATGCCTTCTACTCGCAGGTTGGTTTGAACGCCACAGAGACTTTCTAGACATTGCTCTTTAGGCGTTTCTACGTCCGTCACTTCCTCCGACTTACCAATAGTCTCACCCAAACCATTTATAAACGAAACTAAAAGTCATCGTGGAATTTCACTTGCAATGCAGTTTGAAATTTTTATCAGACACAAGCAGTGGTGATCGAGCTTCGCACGTTAGTTCTCGTAGTATGTCACAAACCACCATACCACTAAGCTAAAATGACCGACAGTTACCACACTAAAAAAAGTTTGGTGTTTAAATATATGAAGTCCAATATTCGAAGTACATTGTGCAAGGAATAATAGCCCTTCCTTTCCAGTTTACGATCACTTCACAGTCCATTGCAAAGCTGCTGCAGAGTGAGTACAAACTCAATTTTACGCAAGCAGAGAAAAGATTCCGTTGCAGCCTTGCTTCAGAAACGATCCCAGTTTTACACGCACTGATGTAGGAAAAGAAATGAAAAATAACACCCGAACCTTACTCATTCTAGCTAGAGAATTAAATGTTTATTGCTTTGTCTCCTATTTTAGGTATCGCATTTAGTGACGGCACAGTAGATGTTTCTCCCTGTCTCTTGAAAACACATTCTCTCGAAAACATTTCCGTTAAAATTGCTCTGTTCATGTCAACTTAGAATTTTCGTTTTAGTGCTGAACATAAGGTAGATTTCTTGGATTTATTTAAGTGGAATAAAGTGCTACCATAAGCTCACTATGCACCTTAAACTCTGCCATCCTTAAAGATATCACACAAGTCAAATTATCATGCTACTAAAACAACGCAAGAAATAGCAACTGCGAGATGCAAAGCCAATTATCGCATTTATTGAAATAATAAAGTTCATCTAATTTAAAATACATTTTCATTCCTACAAAATTACTTTCGTTCAACAATTATTTCGTGAAAGCTGGTATCAGTACTATCTTAAAAATTACGAAGATAAATTAAAATATATATCTGACCCCTCCCTTCTGTTAAAAGTAATGTTAATATTGCATTGTTGTGTTATACTATTACACTGTGTTTCTATACACAGAAGAAGTTGAGTTAGCCATACCCTCTTTTTAAAGCGCCCTTCTCCGTAGCTGAGTGGACAGCGTAGCTAAATGCTATGCGAAGGACGCGGGTTCAATTTTCGGTACTGCCACGAACTTTTCCTTGATGGGAAAACTTGAACGGGGTACACCCAGCCTCGTGACGCCAGCTGAGGTCCTCCAACGTCTGCAACGCCGACAACAGGGGAAGCGGTGTACTGGCCAAACGCTCCTCCATACCGCATTCAAATGACGCCATTGGCTGAGAATGATACGGCGATCGTTCGGTCCGGATTGGACCATCTGAGGCCAGAACGTCGGGCTTAACTAAATTTATAGCGTGGGGCAATCCATTTAGGCATGATTATAGTAGCGCCGTGTTGTGTCTTGGACTACACGAGACACCGTAAGCGTTGGGAAGCCATCTTCATCCATTTCCGTACAGTCGCTGCTCACAAATCACTGTGATTGTCAGAGGTGGAACATTTCACTCTATGGCGTCCCGGATGTGTTCAATGGAATTGGTGTGAGATCTCCTGCAGAGGACTCACAACGCCTTCATGACCGTGGAGTCTTCCTCAATCCATTGTAATACAATTCTGGAGGAATGGGGTGGAGTAAGGGTAAGGTGGGGTACTGCGGCCAAAAAAACGGATGCACACAGTAGGATGGTACGGTCTCGTATCGTCCGCACACCACAGACTATGGTAGACGTTGCAGAAGCCCAATTTAATCCCATGTAAACAATCCCCACACGAAAATACTTAGACCATTCTGCTTCATCAGTTAGTTGTTTATCTGCCTGAACAGTGTCCTGTTGGCAAACAAGAACTTTGCCTTACGTGCCTTTAGAAGCTGTCGCAACATGCAACCGACGTGCACCTACGTTATCGTGAAGCAACAGTCCAAGCGACCTTTTCCCGTGCTTGGAGTATCCAGTGACTCTGTTTTAGTGCTATCTGTGCCCTGTGATGTGCGATGAGTAGAGATGCCGAGTGGTTATAATTAAAGTCCAGGTGCTCAAGGAGGTCGTTCATGGTGCTTGTCTTTAGTCCAGGAGGTCCGAGTTCAAAAATGGCTCTGAGCACTATGGGATTTAACATCTATGGTCATCAGTCCCCTAGAACTTAGAACTACTTAAATCTAACTAACCTAAGGACAGCACACAACGCCCAGACATCACGAGGCAGAGAAAATCCAGGTCCGAGTTCCTCACAACGTCGCCGTACCAGTAAGTCGTAACACTACCAACAACGCAAATCCTGCAGTGCAGAATCTTAACGTCATACCTATAATATTGGGTGCTTCTACGGTAAATAGTTTTCTGTCTACACTGGCCCAAGTAGCCAAAGTTTGCAAATAACGATATAGGTTATCATTTGTGGATTATCATGTGCTGTCCGGGCTCGTCTCTTTACTGTGTTTCGGAGATGTATTACTGATAAGGCATGGTTCGGATCGGATTCCCGTCTGCCGTTTCGTCCAAGGTTTTACCGAGGCGTGAAATGTTTTTACGCGCACTTGTATCTTGAAATTCGTGGTACATGAAGTATTAGTTTTGTGAGTACATCGCTTTACTATCTACTTTATTCGGTAGATTGTTTTGACCGGTAGTGCTTTTACTTGTGTAGTTTTATTTTACTCTGGTGTCCAAACTTAAAGCAACAAACCACTATTTCCCCGTCCTGAGTCTAATTCACGATATAATCAAAGAAAATGTCAACAGATGTTCGTACGATCGTGTCCTGCACGGAGGATGGCATTCTGATCAACAGACAACTGCGCCAACGATGACGTCAAGGCACCTATCAAACGGGATAGTGTTTGCCGGGTAGTCCCACATCCACAATCGCTATGTACGCAGTAACAGACGCTTACCAGGCTCTCTGCGGTGGATGGCCATGGGAAGAATGGAAGCAGGACAGTCGTATGCTGATGTGGCCCCATGGCTTAGCGTGAATCGTTCCGTTGTTTTTCCGATGTGGTGACAGTTTATAGAGATCGAAACTGTATATCGAAGACCAGGGAGGAGCCGACCACGCATGACACCAGAAAGAGAGAACCGTTATTTGGCTATAAGGGCACGACGGTACCGCCTTATTACTGCACGGCAACTTGCATCTGACCTCGCAGCATCCACTGGATGCGCTGCAGCAAGGCAAACGGTGTACAGAAAGCTTGGGCAGAATGGCCTTTATTGTCGGAGACCTACTGAACGTGTACCTCTGACGCGTCTTCACAGAAGGGGACGTCTAGAGTAAACATGCCACCTGAATGGTCGAACGGTTGGAGAATTTTCTTTTCACAGATGAGCCCCGATTTGGTCTGGAGAGTGATTCTCGATGGATTCGCATCTGGAGGGAACGCGCAACACGATTTCGGAACCCAACCACTGTGGAAAGAGACTGATATCGAGAATGATCCCTAATGGTGTGGGCAGGGATTATATTGACCACTCGAACACCTCTTCATGAAATTGTACAGTTAAATAGCGAGGTTTAGTTGCTGTCAGGTATCGTGACGAGATCTAGCGACCTAATGTGTAGTTGTTGCGAGGTGCCGTGGGTCCAGACTTCGTATTGCTGGGCGATAGCGCTCGAACCCATAGACCACGCATGGCTGATGTTTTCTTGGAAACGAAAGATATAGCACGCATGGCGTGCTCTTTGAATAAAAAAAAAGGCTCTAAGCACTGTGGGACTTAACATCTGAGGCCATCAGTCCCCTAGACTTAGAACTACTTAAGCCTAGCTAACCTAAGCACATCACACACATCCATGCCCGAGGCAGGATTCGAACGTGCGACGGTAGCAGCAGCGCGGCTCCGGACTGAAGCGCCTAGAACCGCTCGGCCACAACGGCCGGCTTTGAATACCATAGAGCCCGTCTGGAATGCACTAGGGACACAATTTGCATCACGCCAGCATCCACCAACCACTCTCCAAGATTTGCGAGCAGCACTGCAGGAAGAGTGGGCGCTAATACCTCAACATGAGATTGATGGCATCACTCACAGCATACCCCGTCGTCTGTCAGCCCTTTACTGCTGCCAGAGGTGGTCACACCCTATACTGAGCGCATTACCCAGTTGTGTGTGTCAATCCGTTAAGTTAGAAACAACGAAGAACATTTTTGTCTGCCGTTATGCATGTTGTTGTTGTTTGCGTTCTGTATTCTTTACATTGTTTCTACTTTAGTATCATCTAATCATAATGTTTTGTGGCAAAATAAAAGCAACCTTGCAAAGTTTTGGTTTGTTGCTTTAATTTTGGAGACCAGAGTATATGCAAATATGACCTGAAGATATACCTCCAGGGTATGAAACCGGTCATAATACAGTGAAAACACAATAAACAGCTATTGCAGCTTTGGACTTCCACTCAGTTTGAATATAGGCTATTTTGCCTCTCTGATTTTAAATTGTTTGACTGTTCTTCACACAACGTACAAGAGAAATTTTAAATATAACCACCCTGTAGGTTTTAAATTTAAGAAGACTTGAAGCACAAGGGATAATGCCTTCGCCAACCGTGGTGGCCGAGCGGTTCTAGGCGCTACAGTCTGGAACCGAGCGACCTCTACGGTCGGAGGTTCGAATCCTGCCTCGGTCATGGATGTGTGTGATGTCCTTAGGTTAGTTAGGTTTAAGTAGTTCTAAGTTCTAGGGGACTGACGACCTCAGAAGTTAAGTCCCATAGTGCTCAGAGCCATTTGAACCATTTGGTAATGCCTTCTATACATCGCCTAAGCCAACTGATTTCGCATTAGCCACTATCGTAGTCGCAGTTTTCTTAGGAAAAATATGAACAAACAGTCGCGCTTGTTTAAAAACTTTTTCACGTGCGGAAACAATTTATGAAGCACAACGTATTTGATTATTTTTGTAGCTCTAAAAGAAGCGTACATTAACCATACTGCCCAGGTTCCTCAGCCTTGTTATCTTCATCGCCAAGTAAAGGTTTCATAATGTAAGAGGCGTTGTTTACACCGTACGGTGCGCTGATGTGCTGGTCAAGGTGTTAAAAACGCAAAACACGTCCTCGAGCGACGATGTGCAGCCGGACGGGGCGTCGTGTGTTTGAACCGTGGAGAACGTGTGGGACCGCTGACGCTAATGAGCAGATGTAAACGCTTCGCAACCAGACACATTTAGCCCATTGGGTTAAGAGCTCTCACAGGCTGGTTTGAAACGGAGAAGGGAGAGAAGGGGGGCTTGGGAGAGCACCTTAACGTCTTTGTAAATTCTGAGATGAAGTATGACTTTCACGCGTGAGAATATCAACATTTACGTTTTCGTACGTTTCAAAGAAATGTAGAAACCTGCAGATACCAGCCGTTTCGTAACATAGCGTCACTACAAGTTATCTGAAATGTCCTCAGTAGGAAAGCCGTTAATGTTATACTTCAATTGAATAGAAAATACGCATCGATTTTTTCTTGCTTATAAGCATCAACAGCATCAACGCATAGAGAAGGGTGCACATCATTCGCATTCGTACAGCTATGGGCAGAATTAAAATGGAGCCTACAAATACGAGAAAATTTTAAAGTATATTCTTTGTAACATGACAAAATTCGTATGAGTTTGAATTTCTAAAGCAAGGTGTACTCACTATGAGACAAACTACAGATCGGAAAGGAAATCACATGGACAAGTGCCGGCCGGTGTAGTCGTGCGGTTAAAGGCGCTTCAGTCTGGAACCGCGTGACCGCTCCGGTCGCAGGTTCGAATCCTGCCTCGGGCATGGATGTGTGTGATGTCCTTAGGTTAGTTAGGTTTAAGTAGTTCTAAGTTCTAGGGGACTGATGACCACAGAAGTTAAGTCCCATAGTGCTCAGAGCCATTTGAACCATTTGAACATGGACAAGTGTGTCTGGTATTTGTACACTAAAACTTGGCGCTTACGTAAAATACATGACGTGAAATAACAGCAAAATATTTAACATTATCTGGAAAGCTCTGATGTCGCCATTGCCCTCCGGCGTATTCGCTGCTTTGGCTGAGGCGTATATTCGTCCATCCATCCCATCCATCCTAACTGCCCCTCCATCCTAACTGAGGTTTTTGTCCCCCCTAAACCACTTTAGCAGAATGCTAAGATGTGTCTTTCAAAAAGGCCATAGCAAATTTCATTCCCCGTTGCCGGCCGGTGTGACCGAGCGGTTCTAGGCGCGTCAGTCTGGAACCGCGCGACCGCTACGATCGCAGGTTCGAATCCTGCTTCGGGCATGGATGTGTGTGATGTCCTTAGGTTAGTTAGGTTTAAGTAGTTCTAAGTTCTAGGGGACTGATGACCTCAGATGTTAAGTCCCATAGTGCTCAGAGCCATTTCATTCCCCGTCCACGTTCAACTAAGCAATCATCATGTTGTCAGAGAGGCTTTACGAGTAAACCCAACATTGCTTTTGAATGAGGCGTGCACGAAATACATGTTTACCAATAATTCTGATATATCCAGAGAGTAGTTCTATGATTGATGGTGCCCGGTGTCTATATGTGTGTAGGAGCGGGAAGGTGGTGCGGCCATCATGTTACGTGGGAATAAGTGGCGCCACAGCTTTCTTAGTGAGTGAAGGAATGCTATTAATAAGCAGTGGCACAGCTTCGAGGTACTGTAATTACGTGTGCAACTTTTAGAACGTGCGGTTGGTCTAGAGTTACACTTTTTGTACGATAATGCCCGTTAACATCGGTTTACTCTGACAAGGTGAATATAACCACCGAATGAGCAGACCAGCGGAGTTTCCTTATGAATCATGTAGACCGTAGAGCATGGCGATTGCAGTAGGAAGACAAATTACAGACCTCTAACATGAACTCTTCCACACCTCCGCACAGCTCTTAAGCCACTTCGTATGGGGCGTTCCACGTCCCTGCCAAGCACACAGGCAGTTCCACAAGAAAGTGTACGCCATTATCAGTATGAAATAATATACCATTATAAATACATGTTTACATGAAAATATATATATGTTATTACTAATTGCACAATTACCTAATATTTAATGGAATCGCCCCCATTATCGATTATAGCTTGGCACCTTGTTGGCATGCTTTTCACGAGTTTTTCTGCATATTCTCTCTGTAACGATCTCCATGTCGTCCTGATTTTATATGACAGCGGCTTCAAAGTATATACTGGCTTTCCTTTAAGCTTCATCTTAATATACGACCAAACATTTTCCATCGGATTTGCATCCGGAGACATAGTAGGCCAATCCATCATAGACACCCCTTTCTCTTGTTTCCACGCTGTACATAGGCGGCTGCGATGTTATCCTCTTGAAGCACCCAGTTTGCCTCATTCGAACCAAACAGCTTCTTAACGGACCTCAGAAGGAATTTTAGAAAAAATTTTGCACATTTTTTTCAACACTCACTTTTTGCATTCATTTTAAACGGCAACCGACAAAACAAAACATTCAACTCACACTGTTTATCTATACACTGTGCAAAAGCGCATTGAGTACAGATTCGAGACCACTGCCAGAGATGTCACTGCGGACTGAACATTTAAAATTATGACGTACACTTTCTTGTGGAACTGACTGTATGTGGAATTTAGAGCTAACAATAGCCCATATAAACTGTTTATAAAGGATTTTTCAATTGTATTACTATTTCAAAGGTGTCTCTTCAGAGTTAGGTTGTATCTAACGTATTTTTGACACTGCTGTGCGTCAAATAAGACGTGAGTATGCATTTCCTTGTTCTGTAACCCTCTGACATCCTTCCTTCAAATATGTTTTTATTTCTTAGTTGTGCTTACTTTTTGGAAACTAGTGTAATATTTTCATTCTCTCTTCGCTCTTTTGGCATATTTGCTCATTCTTTATTGTCACCTCATAGGACCACTAAACTGTTTTAGTCTCAAACACGATGTTTGCACACTGCGTGAGGTTAGGAGCTATGTTATATTGGTGTCTTCTTCCGATTGTAAGCAATATTCGCTGTTGAAACGAAGTAATTTTACAATGGGATTAAACAAGTATTTAACTGTGAAAGAGATTCGGATTAAGGATCGTGATATTTTTACTTCCACAAATACTATGTGCTGAGATAAATAAAGCGTTTTCGAGAAAAGACAACGCCCAGTTATACAGGCAAGTGTGCTTCAGCTAGTTTAGGCATGGTTTAGAAGGTATACAAACATTTAGATTTTAATTATTTATATAATACGTCTGATTAAAAAATATAATGAGTTAATTTTCTCCTAAAAGTGATTGATTCACTAGCGTATAACGTACCCAGCAGTGGCTTATGTTAGGAGGAGAAATTCCGCTGTCACGTCCCAAAAACAACGCCATGCTAACCAGCAGCCACGTTATCTTTGAAATGTAACGCGTCGTCTCTATGCGCTTTGGAGGGGCATACGGTCAGCACACCGCTCTGCCAGCGTTGCCAGCTTTCCGAATCTTGGAGGCACCACTTCAGTCTAAGTTACTTCTCACTTGGCCTTACGAGGCTGAGTAAAGACTATTCCAGCCCACGTAATGAACAAAAGCCCCTGTCTGTAGAGGGACTTGAACTACAGCCTTCCACATGAGAGTCAAACATCCTGACTGCTCAGATGTTGATTTGGAATTACCGGGCTCATGCTCCTTGTTTTCGAAGTAATGTGGAAGAGCTTAAAGACATTGAAGTCGTAGTCAGAAAGAGAGAATCTCAAAACCCTCTCGTGTATCGCGATTTCATTATTTATGCTTTCCGTGCCACCCTCAAAAATTCCTCTACCATTTTGCTCCATTATGTTTGTTGAAGAACCTATCTAGTGCTCATTCTCTAACGTTACCGACGTTAAATTTCATTATCTCATTCCTTCCAACGTTTTTCGTCTTTTTCTCAACAATGACGCCACGGTTAGTTTTCCCTTCACAAGCTCTGGTAATTTTGACGATTCTACTGGTCCGATAGAAATACTTACTCCTCTCCTCGTAGAGCACGTGCACTGATATCATTATGTGGTTCAGCAAGTCTGTTGATGAGCGCAGTCGAATCTAGTCTTCACTGTGCAATCAGGAAGAGTATGCGGGCAATCAAACCACACTGTTAGAAGTATTACAAAAAGAAGCGCTCTGTATTGATGCACACTTCAAGTGTTGATTCCCTTAGTGACCTCTTTTTGCTAGGTCGCCAGGAACTGTGGTTATAACCATAGCCAGAAATGCGTTAGAAACACACTTTTTTTACAAAATAAATTAGGAAGCAGATGTGATAGCGTGTCGCTCGTAGCATCACTCATCTGGTCCTACGCAGCGTCAGCGCGGTGATTTGTCAAGCAGGCAGCCGTGACGAGCACCTGCTGCAGCAGACATTGACAGATGCATTCCCAGCTGTGGCAGTAACATGAGGGCGCGGGGGTCCTGCCACTCAGAGATATCAGTACAATATGACGAATTCCCTAAAGAATTATATGTTTAAATACTGCAAAATTTTCGCACACCAACTTCTCTGGAGATCGGCTACAATAAACAGATCGAAAGACTACATAATATAAGCACTTACTCTCCATCTACTACAGAGTGAGGTAGCGCATTGATAAGACATTGAACGCGTGTTCGAAAGACAGTTCATTAAATCCCCTTTTGGCAATCTAGATTTAGGTTTTCAGTTATTTCCCTCCATCGCTTGAGCTGAATGCCGGGAGGCCGACTTTCTACCCGTCCGTAACTAATCAGAGCTTGTGCCCCAGCTCTCACGACTTGTGAATTACGAAAGGACTCTCCAGTAGACAACGTTCCCCATAAAAAAAAACAGCAAGCACAGTCTCTTATGTCGTTTACGCAAACCCGGATCGTTTTCTGATCACTGATGAACTGATTTGTGTCGACATTACACTGACGAAAAAAAATTTCTCAACCCCAAGAAAGAGTTACGCTTCATAAACGAAAGTTGGTAGGCGTGTTTCTGCATCTGAAATATGATGCCCATTCAGATTTCAAGCCAGTTGTATGAGAGTTGCTCTAGTAGCGCCACTATGAGGATGCTAATCAGGTTTGCTTTAAATACGCCCTGTAACGGTCGTGAGTGTTAGTTTCCTTTGAGATTGGACTTTGTGAGTTTGCGTTAGTCAAGAATGCCTTTAAGGCGACGAAGACGCCGTTATCAACACCTCGCTGAATTTGAACGAGGTCGTGTAATAAGGCTACGAGAAGCCGGTACTGCGATATTGCAGAAAGACTTGACATACGGTCGCAGGTCCGAATCCTGCCTCGGGCATGGATGTGTGTGATGTCCTTAGGTTAGTTAGATTTAATTAGTTCTAAGTTCTAGGCGACTGATGACCTCAGAAGTTAAGTCGCATAGTGCGCAGAGCTATTTGCACCATTTTGAAAGAGTTGTCAGGAATGTAGCCCCTATATATGATTACTGGCAGTGGTGATCACGATAATGTATAGTCGTAATAAGATCGTGGTCCGTACGGTCACGTGGTACTCCAAAGAGGTAATACCATCGTATTCGGCTTGTGGCTCTGGCGTATCGTACTGCATCTATTGCAGCAGTTGGCACCACAGTGACGCAACGAACTGTTACAAATTGGCTATTTTAGGGACAGCTTCGAACCAGAATTTCTCTGATCCCAAGCCGCCATTTGCGACTTCGATGGTGTCAAGCTAGAACTCATTGGAGGGCGCAATGAAGGTCTGTTGTGTCTTCTGATGAAGGATGGTTCTGTCTCTGTACCAGTGATGGCTATGTGTTGATTAGAAGCTGGCCAGGCAAGCAGCCTGTCTGCGTACTAGACACACTTGATCGACATTTAGAGTCATTGTCTGGGATGCGATTTCGTATGACAATAGGAGTACTCTTCTGGTTACTCCACACACCCTGACTGCCGATTTGTACGCGAGTCTGGTCATTCGACCTTTTGTGCTGCCATTCATGAACAGCACTCCAGGGTTTTTTTTTTTTCAGAGATGGGGCCCCTCCACGCCCGCACCAACGTGGTGACCAAACCAAAAGTTCTACTGTCACCTCCGTAAACATGTTAGTTGTCTAGTATGTGGATCACAGGATGCTGGGCTGTGATGTTGTCCGTGCGTCTGGGTAAGGCTACGCATTAACACGGTCCATCAGGTGATAGATAGTGGACGAAACGCGAGTGAGGGTAGCGATTTGAAGAGCAGAGGAAAAAAAGTGCCATGGCTCGTGCCGTGGGAAAAAACCTCTGCGACAGTGGGATGGGTAGTAAGAGCAGTAGTGGCTTACTAGCTGCGATAGTTCATGCAAGGTTGGATTTGTTAGTATAGGTATCATGCATCATTACCATGACAAGCGATGGCGATGTGTCCCAGTTGTTGCTGCTGCTGCATTCCTGGAACAATCAAGATCGTTATACAGTAGTGGGAGATCGGCCATAGATCATCTCACTGTGTGGGGGATGTGTGGAGCTTGTTTGCATGCAGTGTACGGTACGGCTTCCCTGTGTGGTGCCAGTTATTCGGCAGTGTACTCCAATCCAGCTGGATATCCAGTAATGGGTCTGATTAACAGGGGCTCGCCTGTGCCGTTATGTTTGCGTATGCTTGGCCATAGATGTTATGTCCTTACAAGTATGTCTTTTGGTCTTTTATGTTTCCATCTATGGTTGTGGTCGTAGTTCCCCAGATTCAGAATAAACGGGTTCTGCGAATGTCTGGAGTTTCTGTATAGTCTTGTGGTGAGTTTGTGGATTACCTCCGTGAGAGTCTCAAGTCCGTATTCCCGGTGAAGGTCCGCGATGCGTGTGTATCGTGGAGCATTGCTTATGATTTTGAATACTTTGTTTTGTATGAGCTGCAGACGGCGCAGACGTGTAGGCGCAGCGTATCCCCAGACAGGAGCTGCGTACGTCATCAGGGGTCGGTTAAGTGTCATGTACATGGAGCTCGACACCCTTCTGTTCAGTGTGCTACGCCCGTTGAGCATAGGATAGAGCTGTTTGAGCCTCGCGCTAGCTCGGTTAGTCATGTGTTGTATGTGGTCCCCCCAGAGTAATTTCCGGTCCAGCCAGACACCGAGGTATTTGACTTTCTCACGGAAACGTATTGGGCGTGCATGTAGAGTTATTGGTCTGCAGTAGCGGTGTTTGCGCAGTTGCTTCGGTCTTCTAGTGAACAGAACGGCTTCGCACTTGTCGACGTTTACTCTAACACGCCATTTCTCCAACCAAGGCTCGGCCACTCTGAGTGCAGTCTGTAGGCGTGACGTAATGTTTGATGGTTTCCAATCTTGCGCAAGGATGGCTGTGTCATCCGCGTAGATTGCCATCATTGTGTTGTGTGTGGTTGGGAGATCGTTTATGTAGAGGTTAAACAGCAGGGGCCCTAGGATGCTTCCCTGGGGTACTCCCGCGTGTATACCGTGTTGTGTTGATTGTTTTCCCTGCACGTCAGTGTTGAAACTCCTGAGAGGTTCTTGGCGCTTCAGCCAAGAACCGCGCTGCTGCTATGATCGGAGGTTCGAATCCTGCCTCGGGCATCAATGTGTGTGATGTGCTTAGGTTAGTTAGGTTTAAGTATTTCTAAGTTTAGGGGACTGATGACCTCAGATATCAAGTCTCATAGTGCTTGGAGCCATTTGATTTTTGGTCTGCAGAGTGTCGACATATTGTCTTGACCTGCTCGATCACTAGATCTGCCTCCGATCGAGCATGTATGTGGCATCATCCGAAGATAACTTCAACGCCATCCACAAACAGCATTAACAGTCCCGGTACTGACCGACCACGTGCTACAGGCATGGAATTCCATCCCACAAATTGAAGTCCCGCATCTGTACAGCACAACGCATGCACGTTTGCATGCTTGCATAGAACATACTGGCAGTTATAAGAGTTAATAATGTACTAGCATTTCACATTTGCAGTGACTTTTCTCGAGCTTATATTAACCTGTGATCTTGCATGTTAATCACGTAAATATCTTACCTAGACAAATGTATTCTCGAAATTTCATTACTCTACATTAATTATTTTTTTTGGTGTTGCGATTTTCTGTCCGCCAGTGTATTCTAAATTGTTGGGATATGAGTACCATTCCTCCTTTATCTGCCATGGGGCAGTAAAGACCCACGGAAAATCCTTTCATCCCAAGGCCTTACTGGCCCACATGTTGAAGTAATTGTAGAGACGAAATGAGGATGATATTTCTTTAGAGGTTTATGATTTTCAAACGACAGTTCTCTCAAAGTTACAAGTAGATAATACGTATGGGAGAAAATTGCATTTAAGGTAATAATGGTCTTTTATTTCTTTTGTCTTTTACAGGTTTTCCCTTCGTCTGAAGATAATTATTTTCCTTTTTTGTCAAATGTTTGAATCGAGCGAAAACAAGACTCTCTAGAAATAACCCAATCGATTTTGGTCGAAATTTTCATAGCCAAAAATGGAAAAATGTGGTATAAAATGGATCAGCGTGAGATCTAGTTTTTTAAAGAAATATGTAATTGCTTGAAAGTAATCAAGGTAAACGTAATTAGTGATCTGAGGGTAAATCGAAATATTTCATGAACAACTGCTGCTAGCTATATAAATGAAGTGTCAAAAGATCATCTCGTCAAAACAGTGCTATTTTGCGTACAAAAAAAGAGACATTGTTTTAATATTTGATTTTTAAAATGGTTGAATCCGAATCAAGGAGTAAAGTTAGAACATTTCGAAGACTGGTTTCTGAAATAGGCGTCAAAATAAAAAACTGAAAAAAAACGGTCAAATGTTTTGTAAAAAGATTTGTCCAAAAATGAGAAGCAAAACAGATTAGAGGAACGTTTGACGCACCTTTAAACTCTCAATCGGCACCTCATTTGCTGTACATTATGTCGAGCACCACTCGATTCAGCTTTTAGATAAATTGTTTCACTAACCACTTGACTGTTTCTTCAACTTTTTATTATGAGTACAAATACACACTTTACCACATTTTAACATTAAAAAGGTAGTTCAGCGAACTCGGCTGCTTATTACGTGTATCAACAACAGCACTTATAACATAAGTTTAATTACTGACATTTTCGAAACAAACCATTACACTCGTCTTCTTGAGCTTCTATGATGGCTTTCAGCGTCATTATCCAAATTGAAACACTGCGCGTTGCTCTGAGCCGCATTGTGCTGGCTCTGTCGCCAGGAACGCCATATTGTCAACGGGGAAATTTATACTTAGCAGGTGTCGAGTGGCAAAATAATTAGGCGTTACCAACATTCATTACACAAGAATGTGGAATCAAAAGTCTGGCAAACGCTGGAAATGTGAATATGCTGTTGGAAAGACGGGTTTTATTTTACTTGGAGTCCATCTTTGGGGCTCCTGTTTATAGGAAATAACCTCCTGAAACCCGTAATATGAACTGAAGCACCTAAATTCTATCAAGATATTTTACCTTTTACTAGGTGTACTGAACCCACTGCGTACTATAATGAGCTTTTATCTATCCTTTCTCCTTCTTCGCCCCGAAGGCCATCTTGAAACATTTGTGTCCTTGTGTTCCTACCAAAGCTCATTCATTTAACTAAAGAAAGCTTTCCTCTTCCTCTCAACTCTACTTTTCACGAGCCCACCCATTTTGTTTGCTAAATAATAACATTACATCAGTTTCTCTCCTATTTCACTCCCAATTTGCTACTTAAACATGTTGTTATATGTAATTCTTCATTACCTTCACCAGGTGCGACCCTCATTTTTTGATAGTTTTATGTCATCATTCATGTATGTCTTCATTTCTCTTAAAAGTTCTACCAGCTGAGCCTTAGTTTCAGCAACATCTTCTTCCAAAGTTACGTAATATTGCTGACATTGTCGCAGTCTATTTCCGTTCTAGTTTCAGGTTTACTTACCCGCTTCTTCAGCAAACATCTCTAATGACAAAGATGACAATATCCGCTGATGTCTTCACCAAAATTTCGTAGTGCGTGAATTTATAAAGCTTCCTACTTCAATTCTAAAACACGTTTTATACAATGGATGTAACGTGTCAGCTGACTTTGCATTTTTTTTTTTTTTTAGGTAGCTACAGATAAGGAGGTAATGAAATTTTGCAGCACCGTTATACAGGAATACAACAGAAAAAAAATTCTGTACTCTACCTCAACAGTTAATGGATGTCGAGGGCTGGTTATTTTGGGAAAAAAAGAAGGAAAAAAAAGAAAAAAAGAAAATTTACTTTCACATCCCGATCAGCAGGGAGCAACTGTTCCGTATGAACTTCCCAATAAGGCAGTAACGAGTTTGATGATCGAATTTAGACAAAGCTGTAGTTCTAAGTACTGTAGTTTTTCCCACAGTAACTGCAGTTCTACTTGAAAACATGATTTGACACCTATACACCTGTACTTAATATTGCTATAACATGAGACTAGCCATTGCACAGGGAGGAATTTTTGTAATTCATGTAGGTAAAAATAAATGATTCTGTTAACATATTAGGTGAACAGTTTAGGTAATATAACCTATACAATGTGATTCATTAAAATTAATAGTGAAATATAGTGTAATTTGTACTTGAGTTATTGTGTGTGAGTGAGAAAACAAACATAACAGGGAAAATTCAAGAGTTTATCGGTGCACGTGCACATCCTCTCGCAGGGCACCAACGAGACCAGATGATGGACAGTATTTTACACCCTCACCCCATAACGCACACTGACGCTAATCTCAGGTTAATGGAGGAAATTAGCTCGGAGGTAAGGGAGGGATCCATCCGAAGACACTTTCATTGGTGCGGCGAAAACACGACTCTCATCGAACATCATACTGCCCTTTCACAAATACCAGGTACGACATTGTAACCAGGAATAATTACCCCACTCCTCCCGCTCAACAAAAAATCACAATTCGTTCTCCGTAGCCGACAGTCATCTGGCAGTGTGTTGTGTTTCTGCAATAGAACGAGCGAAGTGGTGCAGTGGTTAAGACACATGACTCCCATTCGGGGGAACGGCGGCTTAAATATCAGTCTAGCCTTCTTGATTTAGGTTTTCTATGGACAATACTAAATCGTTTTAGGCGAATGCTAGTATGGTCACTTTAACAAAGATACGGCCGAATTTCTACGCCAGTCTGAGCCTGTGCTGTCTCTGATGGCTGCGCGGCTCCCACCGTCGGAGGTTCCAGTCCTCCCTCGGGCATGGGTGTGCGTGATGTCCTTAGTGTAGGTTAGTGTAAGTAGTGTGTAAGCTTAGAGACCAAGACCTCAGCAGTTTGGTCCCATAATATCTTACCACAAATTTCCAATTGTCTCTGATGGCCTCGACGTCGACGGAGCTGTAAACTTGAACCTTCCTTTCCACAGTATGGAACAGGGATTACCAGCAGTAATTTCCTAGAATCTGATGCGAAGGTGTTCCGATGGTGTTCGCAGCCGGCGACTGTTCTCCTGAAACAGTTACAGCCGTCAGCATCCCGTGGTCTTGTGGTTTGCGTTCCTGACTCTCGAACACAGGGTCCAGGGTTCAATTCCCAGCCGGGCTGCGGCCTTTCTCCGCTCGGCACCACCACCACCACCAACACCACCCCCATCATCATCATCATCATCATCAAGCTCATTCGGCTAGCCACGCGGTCTAACGCGCTGCTTCCCGAGCGGGAAGGCGTGTCGGTCCCGGCACGAATCCGCCCCGGTGCGCCGGCCAGTCTGTGGATGGTTTTTAAGGCGGTTTTCCATCTGCCACCCTGGGTTTGGCGTTGGGCGGCGGTGGCGTGGGTGGCCTGTTGCGGGATTGTGAACCACTGGGGGCTAAGGCGGGAAGAAGCCTCTCCATCGTTTCTAGGTCCCCGGTTCAACACCCAATACATAATACACACCATCATCATCATCGACGTACAAGTCGTTGAAGTGGCGTCAAATAAAAAAATAAAGAGAGAAAGAATAAGAAAAGAGACTTACACCTGGAGGCCTAACTCCCCATAAAGGGACTCCCGCCCAAAAATGCCATACGCACGTTTCAGTTACGGCAAAAGATGGGAACAACACAAGCTCCCACCCCAGGCCCTGGCGTACCCATCGGTGCCGACCGACCTCCGTGTCGTCCTCGATCAATGGCGTCCTTGGATGCGGTATGGACGTCCGTGAGGTTAGTACACCGCTGTACTGGCCATTGTCAATTCTTGTGACCCGAAGTCACTACTATTCGGTCGAGTAGTTTCTCAGTTGGCATCACAAGGCTAAATGCACCCCCTCCCAGTTCCCCCGCCAAGGAAAAATCTTGAGCAGTAGCGGGAATCGAATCCAGATCCTTCAGCTATAGAGGTGGACACAAGATGTGAGCAAATCTGTTAAAATTGTTGATGGTTCGCAACTAGTTTGATCTCTTACATCTGTCCACCATTGTAGGCCTGCAAATACAGTTGTGTTTACACCACTTGCATGGTTATCTATGATGTTTTTTGACGTATTTTCGCGTCTTCCAACACAGTGTAGCGATTTCAGTGTGTGACTTTTCTAGAGTCACTGAACAGGCTAACATACGTAATAATTGAGTCTTTCTGTCTGCTTTCTTCTTACGAGTTGCTATATGATTCGAATGTTTAATTTGGAAACATTAGGTTACACCGTATGGAAATTCTGAAAAACAGCCGGAAGCTGCATTTCTCGATACCTTGCAGTTCAACATGCATTTTAATTATATTTCTTTACGTATGTCTGCATGTAGCAAAAAATGGTTCAAATGGCTCTGAGCACTATGGGACTTAACATCTGTGGTCATCAGTCCCCTAGAACTTAGAACTACTTAAACCTAACTAACCTAAGGACATCACACACATCCATGCCTGAGGCAGGATTCGAACCTGCGACCGAAGCGGTCACGCGGTTCCAGACTGAAGCGTCTAGAACCGCACGGCCACACCGGCCGGCTGCATGTAGCAAAGGCGGCCGGTAGTGGAACTTGAGTTTTGTGTTGAGGTCTTCAGGACGTAGACTGATCTGATGCAACTTCCCGTGCTACTCTATCCTGTGCAAACTTCTTCATCTCTTAGTAGCTGCTGCAACATACATCCTTCTGAATCTGTTTACTGTCTTCATCTCTTAGTCTCCCCCTACGATTTT
The DNA here is from genome assembly GCF_021461395.2 of Schistocerca americana. Taxonomy (NCBI): domain Eukaryota; kingdom Metazoa; phylum Arthropoda; class Insecta; order Orthoptera; family Acrididae; genus Schistocerca; species Schistocerca americana. Next base: position 925,669,093 of record NC_060130.1, read on the forward strand.
TGCTCCCCTCACTTCCCTCCAGTACTAAATTGGTGAGCCGGCAGGGGTGACCGAGCGGTTCTAGGCGCGTCAGTCTGGAACCGCGCGACCGCTACGGTCGCAGGTTCGAATCCTGCGTCGGGCATGGATGTGTGTGATGTCTTTAGGTTAGTTAGGTTTAAGTAGTTCTACGTTCTAGGGGACTGATGACCTCAGAAGTTAAGTCCCATAGTGCTCAGAGCCATTTGAACGATTTTTGAACTAAATTGGTGATCCCTTGATGTCTCAGAATATGTCCTACCAACCGATCGCTTCTTCTAGTCAGGTTGTGACACAAATTTCTTTGCTCCACAATTCTACTCAGTGCCACCTCATTAGTTACATGATCTACCCATCTAATCCTTAGCATTCTCTGTAGACCACATTTCGAAATCTTCTATTCTCAAGTTCAAGTGGCTCTGAGCACTATGGGACTTAACATCTGAGGTCATCAGTCCCCTAGAACTTAGAACTACTTAAACCTAACTAACCTAAGGACGTCACACACATCCATGCCCGAGGCAGGATTCGAACCACCTTTTATCTAAATTGCTTACCAACGTCCATACATGGCTACACTCCAGACGAATATCTTCAGAAAAGACTTCCTAACACTAAAATCTACATTTGATGTTAACAAATTCCTCTTCATCAGAAATTCTTCTCTTGCCATTGTCAGTCTACATATTATATTGTCTCTACTTCGACCATCATCAGTTATTTTGCTGCCCAAATAGCAAAACTCATCTACTACTTAAAGTGTTTCGTTTTCTAATCTAATTCCCTTAGCATCGTCTGATTTAATTCGACAACATTCCGTTATCCTTGTTTTGCTTTTGTTGGTGTTCATCTTATATCCTCCTTTCAAGACACTGCCCAATCCGTTCAACTGCTCTTCCAAGTCCTTTGCTGTCTCTGACAAAATCACAGCGTCATCGACAAACCTTAAAGTTTTTATTTCTTCTCCCTGAACGTTAATTCGCACTCGAAATTTTTCTTTGGTTTCCTTTGGTTTCAATGTACATATTGAATAACATCGGGGATAGGCTACAACCCTGTCTCACACCTTTCTCAACCACTACATCCCTTTCATGCCCTTCGACTCTTGTAACTGCCGTCTGGTTTCTGTACAAGTGGTAAATAGCCTTTCGCTACCATTATCCCCGCTACCGACAAAATTTCAAATAGAGCATTCCAGTCAATATTGTCAAAAGCCTTCTGGAAGTCTACAAATGCTATGAACGTAGGTTTGCCTTTCCTTAACCTATATTCTTTGATAAGCTGCAGGTTCAGTACTGCTTCGTGGAGTTCCTACATTTCTCCGGAATCCAAACTGGTCTTCCCCGAGGTCGGTTTCAACCAGTTTTTCCATTCTTCTGCAAAGAATTCGTGCTAGCATTTTGCAGCCATGACTTATTAAACTGATAGTTAGATAATATTCACATCTGTTAGCAATTGCTTTCTTTGGAATTGAAATTATTATATTCTTCTTGAAGTCTGAGGGTACGCCTTTCTCATACATCTTGCTCACTACACGGAAGAGTTTGGTCATGGCTGGCTTTCCAAAGGCTATCAGTAGTTCTAACGCAATGTTGTGTACTCCCGCGACCTTGTTTCCACTTCGGTCTTTCAACACTCTGTCAAATTCTTGTCGTAGTATCATATCTTCCATCTCATCTTCATCTACGTCCTCTTCATTTATATAATACTGCGCTCAAGTACGTCTCCCTTGTATAGACCGACTATACACTCCTTCCACTTAACAGCTTTCCCGTTTTTGCTTAAGACTGGTTTTCCATCTGAGCTGCTGATATTCATACAACTGCTTCTCTTTTCTCCAAATGCCTCTTTCATTTTCCTATAGGCGGTATCTCTCTATCGCTTAGTGATATATGGCTCTAAATCCTTACATTTGTCCTCGAGCCATTCCTGCTTAGCAATTTTGCACTTTCTGTCAATCTCATTTTTAGAGGTTTTTATTCTGTTGTTTTACCCAAGAATTTCTACTAGGCCTTGTCTTTTTACGTATTTGATCCTCTGCTGCCTTCACTATTTTATCTCTCAAAGCTACCCATTCGTCTTCAACTGTATTCCTTTCCCTTGTTCTTGTCAATCGTTCCCTAATTGTCCCCCTGAAACTCTCAACAACCTCTGGTTCTTTCAGTTTATCCAGGTCCCATCTCTTTAATTTCCTTTTTGCAAATTTATTCAGTTTTAATCTACAATTCATAACCAATAAATTCTGTTCAGAGTCGATATCTGGCCCAAGAAATGTCTTCCAATTTAAAATCTAGTTTCGAAATCTCTGTCTTACCAGTATATAATCAATCTGAAACCTTCCGGTTTCTCCAAGTCTCTTCCACGTATATAGCCTTCTCTCATGATTCTTAAACCAAGTGTTAGCGATGATTAAATTATTCTCTGTTAAAAATTCTAGCAGTTGGTTTCCTCTTCAATCCTTTCTCCTAGTCCATATTCTCCTACTATTTTTCTTTCTCTTCCTTTTCCCACTTGTCCCACTTCCGCATCACAGCTAAATTTTCATCCCCCTTAACTATCAATAATTTGTTTGAACACATTATACATTTCTTCAATCTCTTTATCATCTGCGGAGCTAGTTTGCACACAAACTTGCACTACCGTGGTGGGTGTGTGTTTGCTGTCTACATTAATGCGTTCACTATACTGTTCATAGTAGCCCACCCTCGTTCCTATTTTCTTATTTATTATTAAACCTACTGCTCCATACCTCTATTTGATTTTGTACTTATAACCGGGTATTCACATGACCAGAAGTCCTGTTCCTCCTGTCACCGAACTTCGCAAATTCATACTGTATTAGTTTTCAGCCTATCCATTTACCTTTTTAAATTCTCTAACCTACCTACCCGATTAATGGATCTGACATTCCACGCTCCGATTCGTAAAACGCCAGTTTTGTTTCTCCTGATAACGACATGCTACTGACTAGTCCCCGCCCGGAGATCCGAATGGGGGACTATTTTACCTCCGGAATATTTTACCCAAGAGGATGCGATCATCATTTAATCATACGGTAGATCTCCATGTCCTCGGGAAAAGTTACGGCTGTAGTTTCTCTTTGCTTTCAACCGTTCGCAGTACCAGCACACCAAGGCCGTTTTGGTTGATGTTACAACGCCAGATCAGTCAATCATCCAGATTGTTGCCCCTGCAACTACTGGAAAGGCTGCTGCCCCTCTTCAGAAACCATACGTTTGTCTGGCCCCTCAAGAGATACCTCTCGTGGTTGCACCTACGGTACGGCTATCTGTATCGCTGAGGCACGCAAGCCTCCCCAGTTAGAGCTAGAATTTTTCTTCGAATGTCATTTCCTGTCCCTCACTAGTGCACTAATCGCGTAAACAGCGTTTTTATGCCTCCTCGTCTACCATACTTCTTTCAGATGAAATTTGAGCAGCTAATAGGCTACAACCTGCATTTTCAAAACTCACAAGTAGATTACCAAACGGGTACATCGACAACTTTGGTCACACTGAAAAGCATTGTGAATTGCCCCTCAATGTTGGCAACCGATGCCGCTAAGCCGTAGGACACAGGCTTATGTGATATTTATTTATTTATTATCAACTTAATTTTAAAAGTGAGGAGCTAAGAACCACAAGGGCCTAAAGCACACTGTCATCGATTCTGGGATTGTAGCACTTGCGCACGCTCCTGACATCTGTTGATCTTACGATGAACCAGCTTGATCAGTGCTGTAACCATACGCTGTATATACGAACGTTTGTTAAAAGCTGGATGAACCAGTTTGATCAGTTCTGTACCCATACGCTGTGTGTATGAACATTTGTTAAAAGCTGTCTCGCCGATTTCCGTAATACTCACATCCATACGGGCCCAAAGCACAAATTATCATTACTGTAGTAACGCTCGCTGGCTATACTGACGCCTATTTCTGCATTAAAGCTGGAAGCTCATGAAGGAATGTCTTATCCATAACTTCACTTTCCATGGTTTCAGCATTCCAGCCTGTGAACTAGACAATGAGTATTTCAGAACTATAAAAAGTGTTAAGGGCTTCACTACCAGATTAAAAGTTGATGTTCGTGGTAACAATTTACGTTTTAAAAATTTTACAATAATGAAATTTTCAACTGGTTACCGTGAACTGTTGTTGAAAGTAACATACCTTTCATCGGAGCCGTGGGAGGCCATTATTGTCTTCAAGTCACACCGAGGGAGAACATAGTTTGTCATTTCCCCACAGTTTTTAGATGCCCAATTTCATCAGTGGAAGACAAATATCAACCTCGAAACATAAAGACCTAACATAACCACTAGATCGAACTTAAAACACATAAACTTAACGAAACTACTATCTTTCCGCCTGAAGTGAACAGACAGTTCCTGATGAACCTCAAACCAGAGACTGAGCTTAATGAAAACGATGATAACGAGGACCATGAAAGTGATGGGATAGGTCGTAATTGTTTTTGTGGTGCACTTGGTATCTTTTCTTTACGTTCTGATTTTAGTTTCGCATCAGTTACAAATTATACAACACCCAAAAAGACACTAATGCCACTAGCCTATATATGAAAATTTTGTGGATTAATACCAACAATAATAATCCTAAATGTTAATTAAAATTTCATAAAATAAAGCGCGTGCATTACTTTGTTATAGGATATATAGGATGTTGAAACCTAGTTAAAAAAAAGTCACACCTATGAGACTGGTGGTTTGCCTACAAATTTGGTTTTCACAAATATTTATTTTACTCAGAATTTTGTATCTGTGCTTTGGGCCCTTATGGTTCTCAGTGTCTCAATTGTTTTCACATTTACGCAATTGTTACATAACGTTTATGGTTATTAATAAACATAGCCATTAATATTTGAACAAAAATTTATTTCATATTTTATTATATCGTTTAGTTAATAACTGCTTTAATCATTAATATCTGTACAAAGAGCGTAAAACAAATAACAGAGAAATTTTATGCAAACGTTTCCGGGGATAATTACAATGACGGGAAAGAATTCTAACACAATGGAGCAGCCGGCCGGAGTGGCCGAGCGGTTCTAGGTGCTACAGTCTGGAACCGCGCGACCGCTACGGTCGCAGGTTCGAATCCTGCCTCGGGCACAGATGTGTGTCACGTCCTTAGGTTAGTTAGGTTTAAGTAGTTCTAAGTTCTAGGGGACTGATGACCTCAGAAGTGAAGTCCCATAGTACTCAGAGCCATTTGAACAATGGAGCAGTTGTACGAGGTAAATGAGAGTCTGTAGGCGTGTTTCTACCCCTAACAGATGGTTTCTATTTTAATGCCGCGCCGGCCGCGTTAGACTGGCACTAGTGACGCCACTATGAGCATGCTAATCAGGTTTGCTTTAAATACGCGCTGTAACGCCAATGAGCGTTAGTTACCTTTGAGATTGGACTTAGTTGCTGTTAGTCAAGAATACCTTTAAGACGACGAACAAGCCATTATCAACAGCTCACTGAGTTTGAACCAGGTTGTGTAATAGGGATACGAGAAGCTGGATGTTACTTCAGGGATACTGCAGTAAGACTGGCCAGGAATATAGCCACTGTACATGATTGAGGGCAGTGATGGTCACGGGAATGTACGATCGCAAGAAGGCCGGAATGCGGCCTACCACGTGGCACTACCGAAAGGCAAGACCGTTGTGTTGGGCATATGGCTGTTGTGCATCGTAGAGCCTCGGCAGCAGCAGTTCGAGCAGTAGTTGGCACCACAATGACACAACGAACTGTTACAAGTCGGTTACATCAAGGACAGTTTCGGGACAGACGCCCTGTGGCATGCATTCCATTGACCCCTGATCACCGCCGTTTGCGACTTCAGTGGTGTCAAGCGAGAGTTCATTGGAGGGTGAAGCGGAGGTCTGTTATGATGAGAGCCGGTTTTACCTCCATGCCAATGATGGCTGTGTGTAGGTTAGTAAGCAGCCAGCCTGTGTGCTAGTCACACTGGACCTACACGTGGAGTTATGATCTGAGGTGCGATTTCGTATGACAGCAGGAGCACTCTCGTGGTTATCCTACGCATCCTGACTGCTAATTTGTACGTGAGTTTGGTGATTCGACTTGTTGTGCTGCCATTCATTAACAGCACTACAGGGGATGTTTTCCAGCATGATCATGTTCGCCCACATACAGCTGTTTTAACCCAACATGCTGTACAGAGTGTTGACATGTTGCTTTGGCCTGCTCGATCACCAGATCTGTCTCCAATCGAGAATACATAAGGACATCATCGGACAACAATTCCAGCGTCATCCACAAGCAGCATTAACCATCCCTGTACTGGCCGTCCAAGTGCAACAGACATTTAACTCCATTCCCCAAAGTGACATCAGACACCAGTACGACACAATGCATGCACTTTTCCGTGCTCGCATTCAGCATCCTGACGGTTTTCTTCTTCTTCTTCCGTGTCCGGATGCACCAATTATATCTTCCCTTCCCAGTAATTAGCAACGTAGATTGCTTTGTCATTGACTTTCAAAATATCATCTTTAGTGCATGTCAGAGACATGTCTGGGCAGATCAGTAGGTGGTCCAAGTCCTGTATTGCTCCGCATTCACACCTATCGCTATCACTGTTACCCCATTTAAATAGGTTTGATTTGCACCCAGTTACTCCAGTGCGCAGCCGGTTTAATGACCTCCAAGTTGTAAAAGGTAGTTGAAATCCTGCAGATCCCTCCTCAAGTAGTTCCATTGTGGAGTGTGGCACCATTTCTTCCCAGAGAGATAGCCGCCTTGCGACGGGCTTGGTGGCGAGCTCTTCAGTAGTTTCAATGAAACTCCTGCGGGATTTCAGCCGGACACGTTGTTTTCGGTGCATATACATCGGGTGTCGAGGATTATATCCTGACGGTTACACCAGTTATTAGTGTACCAGCATTTCACTCTTGCTATGGCTGTTCTCGCACTTACATTAAACTGAACTTCCAGCGTTAATAGCTTAAATACATTACCTAGACAAATGTAATCCCGAAATTTCACTACTCTACATTAATTATTTCTTTGTGTTCGGATTTCTTTTTCGTCAGCCTATATATACTGTGATAGTTGACCATTACTCCTAATATGAGAAGTTATTATTGAACCATATTTAATTGGTATCACAGTCAGCATTTCCATGTCATATGCGTTTATTCAGATGAGAGTGCCAATAAGTAAAAGTACTCAGTACCTTCAGAACCATAAAGTGTTTACATATTAAAACATACTGCACTAAGTACCATATCTGTTAATACTTATCATGAATAGTTGTTAGTAAATTTAAATAATTGTATCCGATAAATTTCTCTACTGCTAACCGTCCGAACTATAGTACGAAAGACTGTTAATTTTTGACAACTGTCTATTAAAGTAAATCGGCAAAAATTATTTCATTCGATTGTTATTGAAGTAAGCCCTACAACGTAAGTACGCACACCATTAAAATCGAAAATACAGTTACAGCTTTCTTTTGGTTTGCAAACCCTGTCAGTCATCTTAACATGCAAACTAAAGCGCAAACTAAAATTATTACAAATTTAGTGAGAACAATAAGGCTTTTTTAAGATATTTGTGGAATTCTTCTTGATGGAAATACTCCACATCTCACACGTGCGAGTACGGGAAAATTCATAAAATGGGCACTGAGATCAACACATGTACCTTGTGAACAGCCACCTCTTATATGCCAGTACGCAAGAAGAAGCGAACTAGTAAAACTAATTAGTTAACATTGTCTATTGATGGAAGAAACGAAGAGAGAGTGAGACAGTAAAAGACTTGGTATTCGTTTACTCGTTGGGAACGGAAGACATCTTGTATACATACAGCTTGCGGGTGAAATGAAAGCGCGGAAGAAAAAACTTATCGTCCACCGATGGCGTGGTCATTACATACGGAGCACAGGATCCGAATGTGGGAGGGACAGGGAGATTGGGCAGGAAGTCGCCCACGGCGTTAGGGAAACCGTGGAAAACCGAGATGGGCCTGACGAATGCCAGTTCAGTGTCTCAACAACGCGCCACCTCGCTCAGAAAGGAAGAGTTACGTTACACAGCTGTCTACTCTACTACTCAAGTGTCAGTGCTTTTCTGTGGGCGTCTTTCTTTGGGTTTACAGTGTTCAACTTCCTGCAAAAAACAGTAAAAGAAAAGAGTCGGAAACGAAAGTCAGAGATTGTGACAGCAGAAACCAGAATGTTCTTGTGGCATGTTCAATCTCGCGCACCAGTAACGCTGTGCTTACGAAAAGCGGAAATAGCACAGTATCCGCGAGCAACAGAGCGCAAAACTCTGAAAGATGATACTTCGACCATTGCACTCCAGTCGACTGAACACACGTGGGAGAAGATTTTCAATTTTTCCTTTTTTCCATCTGCATCCACACTTCTTGTTTCATTTTTGGAGCGTTTTACATTCTTACGCCGTTTGCTCATATTAATCACAATGTTGAATCATTTCTAGAAGGATAGGGAAAATAATCCAGTCAATCGTGGATGTGTTGACTGAACTACATCGGCATTCTCCTGATCTAATTTTGGACAACCATTTCATAACAGTTTCACAATATCTGGACATAGGTTTGAATCTGGCCACTCCAAGGAAGCCCTTGCATTATATTCATCAAATTTGCGATATTTACACTACTGGCCATTAAAATTGCTACACCAAGAAGAAATGCAGATGATAAACGGGTATTCAATAGACAAATATATTATACTAGAACTCACATGTGATTACATTTTCACGCAATTTGGGTGCATAGATCCTGAGAAATCAGTACGCAGAACAACCACCTCTGGCCGTAATAACGGCCTTGATACGCAAGGGCATTGAGTCAAACAGAGCTTTGATGGCGTGTACAGGTACAGCTCCCATGCAACTTCAACACGGTACCAGAGTTCATCAAGAGTAGTGACTGGCATATTGTGACGAGCCAGTTGCTCGGCCACCATTGACCAGACGTTTTCAGTTGGTGTGAGATCTGGAGGATGTGCTTTCCAGGGCAGCAGTCGAACATTTTCTGTATCCAGAAAGGCCCGTACAAGACCTGCAACATGCGATCGTGCATTATCCTGCTGAAATGTAGGGCTTCGCAGGGATCGAATGAAGGGTAGAGCCACGGGTCGTAACACATCTGAAATGTAACGTCAACTGTTCAAAGTGCCGTCAATGTGAACAAGAGGTGACCGAGACGTGTAACCAATGGCACACCATACCATCACGCCGGCTGATACGCCAGTATGGCGATGACGAATACACGCTTCCAATGTGCGTTCACCGCGATGTCGCCAAACACTGATGCGACCATCATGATGCTGTAAACAGAACGTGGATTCATCCGAAAAAATAACGTTTTGCCATACGTGCACCCAGGTTCGTCGTTGAGTACACCATCGCGGGCGCTCCTACGTCAAAACGCGACAAGAGCATACACACAGACTGCGTCTGGCTGTCACATATGACATTTCATATATTACGACACTTTTCACAGCGCAGTACATGTGATCTATAAGTACTCTGTTGATTCACAGAAGATTTTCTATTGAAGAAGTCACAAAGACACACTATTAAACCTACATACAAATGACAAATAGTAAAAACGATCCTTAATACCAATTCAATGTAATGTTCGAATACAGTGTGAGTGGTGTGCAGCTCGACACAATCATGTCGGTTAAATATCTGGGAGTAACGTTTCTGGGCGAGAGAACGGAAGGTCGGTTGTACGAAATGCGAATAGACGACTTCGGTTTGCTGGGAAAATTCTAGGAAAGTGTTATTCATGTACAAAGAAGACCGCGTACGACCCGTTCTTGACTACTGCTCGAGTGTTTTGGATCCCCACTACGGCCGGTCGAAGTGGCCGAGTGGTTCTAGGCGCTACAGTCTGGAACCGCGCGACCGTTTCGGTCGCAGTTTCGAATCCTGCCTCGGGCATGGATGTGTGTGATGTCCTTAGGTTAGTTAGGTTTAAGTATCCAGAACGATATTTTCACTCTGCAGTGGAGTGTGCGCTGATATGAAACTTCCTGGTAGATTAAAACTGTGTGCCCGACCGAGACTCGAACTCGGGACCTTTGCCTTTCGCGGGCAAGTGCTCTACCATCTGAGCTACCGAAGCACGACTCACGCCCGGTACTCACAGCTTTACTTCTGCCAGTATCTCGTCTCCTACCTTCCAATATTTACAGAAGTTCTAGGTGACTGATGACCTCAGAAGTTAAGTCCCATAGTGCTCAGAGCCATTTGAACCATTTTGATAAACCGCAATCGCGACCTTTATCAAAGTCGGAAACGTGATGGTATGCATTTCTCCTCCTTACACGAGGCATCACAACAACGTTTCACCAGGCAACGCCGGTCAACTGCCGTTTGTGTATGAGAAATCGGTTGGAAACTTTCCTCATGTCAGCACGTTGTAGTTGTCGCCACCGGTGCCAACCTTGTGTAAATGCTATGAAAAGCTAATCATTTGCATATCACAGCATCTTCTTCCTGTCGGTTAAATTTCGCGTCTGTAGCACGTCATCTTCGTGATGTAGCAATTTTAATGGCCAGTAGTGTAATTGCCGCGTAAAATACCAAAGCAGACTGACAAAGACAGGGAAAAGACGAGAAAATAGCCCGTAATCTAGTTAACAGAATCATCCCAGCAGAAGTTGGAAGTGATTTAGGGAAATCGTAATAGATTTAAATCAATAGGATATGAGCTGGGCCGGCCGTTGTGACCGAGCGGTTCTAGGCGCTACGGTCGCAGGCTCCAATCCTGCCTCGGGCATGGATGTGTGTAATGTCCTTAGGTTAGTTAATTTTAAGTAGTTCTAAGTTCTAGGGGACTGATGACCTCAGCAGTTAGGTCCCATAGTGCTCAGAGCCATTTGAACAATTTTTTTTTTATATGAGCTGGATTTGAACCCTGCCCTCCTGACGACTAATCCACTACGTCACATCATTATTTAGTTCATTGGAGACTGTGGGGATGATTATCCGCTTCTTTTACTCACCTATCATCTAATTCATTGCCGACTTTTAAGCCTATAGTATTTCGTTTCTCAAAACAGATATTTGGAGTGATACATTCATGCTATCCCGAGTCGTACGAGAATGTTGTTAGGAAATAGGCCACACTGCAACATAGGCACACGTGGTTTGCAGTCAATTTCTGGATCTGTTATGGTATAATTTACTTTACAGGGCGAAGAGATATTTAAAGTTTAATACTTAGTACATTTTGAGGAGCCAGTTTATTTACGGACAACAAATTGCGATAACTTGACAGCTAAAAAAGAAGTATAGAAGATGTGGATTTTACTGTCAGTAGACTATTAGGTTCTTAGAAAACGTAACTTGTCCGATGTAGCAAATCGGCCGCGCTTTGTTTATAAGACGCCTGAGGGTAGAGACGATGGGGATTTGTTCCTTGATCCTCTCCAACTTGAGGCCAGTATCTTAAAACCGGCATCAACTATGTAGGTCTGAAGCAAAGACGTGAAAATTTCACTTGTGTAACTTCAACACTACTAGGGGGAGAAAGAGAGAGAGGGGGCATAAGAAGTAACAAACACAGGTAAAAGTTTTAATACCTCACCGCCACCGGTTTGGGGATTTCATACATGCTTTCTTTAGAGAGGGTTTTTCCTGCTCATGATACTGTTTAGCAGTCACACAGAGCATGAGTCAACATGAAATATCGTAACTGTTCAATAGGTAACCATATCCACTATCTTTTGTTCTTTTGATACCACCAGAAAACCACATATTTTTTACAAAGAACTGTAGCGCCGTATTTCGTTTCTGTGCATGTTTTCCCTCTACACTTCACTGGATGTAACTTTATGTTCCTTTTCTGATGTTGGCAGTGTTTACACATTTAATTTCCTCGTGTGGTCCCAGATTTTCACCAGTGGTATTTCTGTATCATTATTGAGCCACACAGTATGACCATGACCAGCGCCCTGTGCCATGTAACGGTTTAACCAGTCGCAGAATGCTTCTCTCCTCTCTCCTGTACGATAGCTGATCGCCAGCTCATACTCCAATAACTGTAATTCCTAACGAAAAATCCAGCTCCTGATATGCTTGGCTGTGTTCAAAAACGCTGGAGCTTGGTGGTCAGTACGTTTGATAATCAGTACGCTTACTGGTCAGTGCAGTGTTATTGATGTTCTCTTTCCCAAAATCTGTTCGCAGAATTGCCTCACAGCATACACCATCGCGAACATCTCTAACTCGCTTATGAAATACCGGACCTCCACATCACATACATGTGCTTATTGTCAACATACTTTCCGTATCATACAAAACACAATTTCTGTCATTGTATTGTATTGTATGGAACTGGGGACCTAGAAACGACGGAGAGGCTTCGTCCCCGCCGTAGCCTCAGTGGTACACAACCCCACAACAGGCTACAGCAGTCCACTCACCCCACCGCCGCCCCACACCGAACCAACGAACCCAGGGTTATTGTGCGGTTGCGGTTCGGCCCCCAGTGGACAACCCCCCCCCCCTCTCCCCCAACTCCGCCCACGAGAACAACGCCTCACACAATCACACTAGACGAGTGTAACCTCAATGTTTGCGTAGTAGAGTAATTATGGTGTATGTGTACATGGAGACAGTGTTCACACAGCAATCGCCGAAATAGTGTAACTGAGGCGGAATAAGGGCAACCAGCCCACATTCGCCAAGGCAGATGGAAAACCGCCTTAAAAACCATCCACAGACGGGCCAGCACACCGGACCTCGACACTAATCCACCGGGCGGATTCGGGCCGGGAACCGGCACGCCTTCCCGCCCGGAAAGCAGTGCGTTAGAGTGCTCGGCTAACTGGGTGGGCATTTCTGCAGTACTTGCATCAGTATTTAGATGGAGCTGTTTTGCAAATCAGGGTGAAGTAAGCATGTAATCATGTGAAAAGAAAAGATTATTTCATCTTGTAAAATAACACCTGCTGCTTGTGGTGTCATGTCAATTTCTTTTTAGTGTTTTCAGTAACTCTTATAAAAGACTAAGAAGGTGGTTATAGTTGATTGGCTGCCTTTTCTAAAAACAGTTTTTCAACTGAATAATTTGCTTTTTTTTTTCTTCGGCTGAGTGGATTCCTTCGAGTGAATTTTACAAAACCAGAATTTTGAGAGACACAGACGGAAATTGCGGTCTAGCTGGAGTATCATTCTATACTTTCCTGACACCTCTAACATCCAATTTACATGATCCTGGTGTTACGTCAACTACACAAACCACAGAGAACTGCCTCAGCTCCGATGTAAATATTGCATTCATTTCTGCCAAAAACGGAGAGCTATAGTATTTTCATCTCAATAGAGCCCTGTGATAAATATACTGGTTTCCTGAGGAGGCATAAGTCGTAAGTTTTTGGCAAGGTGCGCGTAGTTCAACTTGGTCGACGCCAACATTAAAACCTCGTATCATTGACCAGATAATTCCTAAAAATTGTTTCAAAATATCTTGGAAGGGTTCAGGAGTTGCCCTCTCTGTTTCCATGCAGCTAAAGAAAAACAAACCATTACATCTTTCATCGGCACTATAGCCGGCAGATTTACATACTCCTGTTATGGTACCGCTTTCATCAGTCATTCATCAGACTTGAGTTTTTGATTCGTGGTACTTCCACATAATGCGATGCTTGCAAGTAAGTGAGCGCTTGTCATCGCATATTCTGAAACGGTCTGAAGCTTCATTTTTCTTGGTTAATATCAGAATACCATCGAATGCGTCTGAATAATTCTCTCCACCTCCTGCATTTAAATTCTGTGAGCACCTATCGTTAAAACCACAACAGTATCTGTTTCATCTACATGTAGTAAAGTCACTTGCATCGTCGTCTGCTCCCATGGTGCGCAGGAAAAGACTACTTTTTCAGCATTAGCTTCTCTTACATCAAATGTTCTCCTAGCTTCTCGAAATCATTGCCGTACCTCTCTCTGCGCCACATACGGAATTATTCAGTCATCTCACATCTAATAAGGCTCATGACAGCACAGCACTCAACCACGTACAATCTCATCCTATGTATTAGCTGCTATCTAAATTATTTTCTTGTTGTCCACAATCGTTACCAGACTTTATTTTTCCGTTTTCCGTCCATTAATTCCGAATGCTATAATCACAACACCTCCTCACACCAGGATAACTTTCAGAGGCTAGTCTAACTCCGTGATCCTGTTGTGTTTATCATTTGATATTGCTGTGGCTCCAGAACCTGTTTTGACATATCTAACATTTTTCATTCAATTTACATGTCATTTGATTAAACAACACCTCAGTGTACATTTTATTTGTATGTCACCCATGACCAGTTCTTTGACCATGGACAGTCAATATTTTAAGCTCATCCACATTTCAAAGCACTTTGTCTCCCACATTCCTCTTTTAATCTCGATTTATGTCTCATGCTCCTTTTGTGTTTCATAGTTTCTCTTTATTCACACCGTGCTGCAGTTTTATATTTATGTCAAACTCTTTCTGATTATGTTTAGGAATGGCATTCATTCTATGTGACTGCTGTGACAGAATGTCTCAACTATCACAGCGCTCTTCTATTTTCCTTCCGTTTGTTCGGTAGTAAGGTTACTTCCTTTTCTTCACTGCCTGGATTCCTCAGGCTGAATTTTCAGTAGTGTTTATCTTGACTTCCAGGTGGCTTGTATTTGTATTATATTTTATTGCACTGGGGACCTAGAAACGACGGAGAGGCTTTGTCCCCGCCGTAGCCTTAGTGGTTCACAATCCCACAACAGGCTACAGCAGTCCACTCAGCCCACCGCCGCCCCACACTGAATCCAGCGTTATTGTGCAGTTCGGCCCCCAGTGGACCCTTCCTCCCCCCCTCCGCCCACCCTGGGGGAACGTCTCACACCAGACGAGTGTAACCCCAATGTTTGCGTGGTAGAGTAATTATGGTGTACACTCACGTGGAGAAAGTGTTTGCGCAGCTACCGCCGACACAGTGTAACTGAGGCGGAATAACGGGAACCAGCCTGCATTCGCAGAGGCAGATGGAAAACCACCTTAAAAACCATCCACAGACTGGCCAACACACCGGACCTCGACACTAATCCGCCGGGCGGATTCGTGCCGCGGAGCGGCTTGCCTTCCTACCCGGTGCAAGTGACTGCAACGTCCATTCTGTTCTAATTCAATCATGTTCAGTGATTGTTAAGTCTCCATGAATGCTTGATCGTTCAGTCAGCAACCCTCTATGGATGTGAACAGAAAGTATAAATGCATCGCAGTCCACTGTGTGGAGTCCTGCTTTCTATCTCTCAGATAATTCGCCAGAATCGCTGGGTTTGCTGCACATGTGGCCTGAAATGCTCCAGATGTCTGCCACGGGTATTTGTAACTCGAGAGAGCAATCTGTAAAGTCATGCCATAGAATGGCCAGAAATGTATCTCGTGGCTTCTCATACGCTACTGATTTTACGCAGGACACTGTTAGCTAAGCTGATTCCTTTTGGTCTTGCCTCTGTCGAATATAAAGCAAACTTGTCCTCCTCCAAAATTCCTTATCACATAAGTACGTTTCCAGATTTTGCATGCATAATTTTGGATTTTCGCTTTTACAGCGTTCAAATGTAGGCAGTAAACGATCAGTGTACGAAATTTGTTGAGGAAACTGTGCTTATTCGTCGAGAGGCAGTTCACGCCCACCACAGTGTTATTTCTTAACATCTAAATTTACTTCTAAAGTTTCTCCTCCTCACTCTTTTGGACTGTATTTACTCTTGTGGGCGTAAATTTTACTCATTGCAGTACATTTTGAAATTGCGGCTCACTCTGTGCTCATAACTTTCCAGTACTCAAATCTGATTCTTCATGACACTGATTCTCTGGTCGTCTAGGGTCTGCTTCCTTTTCATCTTTCTAAAATATGCACTGTTTTTGTATCCAGTTCAGTATGATCACGATTCATCGTCACTGTTTATTCTGATAGATCTTGCTCTATCTTCCTAACGCGTCAGTTCATGGTTTATTTTTCCTTTTTCCATGCGTTGAACGAATTCATTGTTTATCAACCCGTTTCCCGATATCCTCACTTTTATTCTATTCACTACATACTGATCACATTTTATGGAAGTTACTTGATGAGCTTGGTGTAGATTTACGACATCTTTTTGAAAACTGAATCAAATGTACCCCACAATAATTCATTTATCTCCACTCCACAAAATCTGTAGTATTCAAGCTCAATCACAGAAAAATTCAGATTATGTTAATTTTAATTTATTTATAGATTTAAACAGATGGTATGGAGCATAAAGTGTTTTCTCTTTGTCAGGAGAAACCCTATATTAGGAGAAATTTATTTTAATGCCGGGCTACACGAGAATTAGTTTCAGGTAGAACAAATCCATTTTAACTTAATTTCTAGGTGCAAGCATTTTTTTACAATTATTAGTATTATTTAATGTAATGTTGTGCAAAGAATTCTGATCAGGACTGAAACATTACCAGTTAATGAGGTGCATTTATGTTTATATAGCCACCTAAATGAAAAATGATTGCAGTATTTACAAAAAATTCCTCTCAAAGTGCTTTTCCTGAGTACTGAACTCTCGAGCATGACACATAATAATATTACAAAGTTTGGTCACAAAGACACAAAAAGACGCCCACTGTGCTACAGCAGTAGACATATACACTGACCAGCCCGACCACAGACCTACTATCGAAGTAAACCTGTCCAGAGCGATAGCAGCGTCACCTGGCGAGGAATGACTGCTAGTCAGACACATGCTCGGTGCACGTAATATCAGTGAGCGTGCTGTGTTTGGAATAGAGGAATTTCGCGAGCTATCTGAGTTTGACCGAGGGCAGACTGTGATGATCGGCGGCTCGGCATTTCAGAAACTACATGACTTATCGGGTGTTCGAGGAGTGCTATAGTGAGTACCTTCAACACGTGGCGGAACCAAGATGAAACCACGTCCGGAGGTCATGTGGCTGGGCGGCCACCCCTCGTTACAGATGTCGGACTTCGTGGGCTGGGCAGACTGGTAAAGGAGCACAGGTGGGGAACTGTGGTGGAGTTAATACACTACCGGCCATTAAAATTGCTACACCACGGAGATCACGTGCTACAAAAAATGGTTCAAATGGCTCTGAGCACTATGCGACTTAACTTCTGAGGTCATCGGTCACCTAGAATTTACAACTAATTAAACCTAACTAACCTAAGGACATCACACACAACCATGCCCGAGGCAGGATTCGAACCTGCGACTGTAGCGGTCACGTGGTTCCAGACTGTAGTTCCTAGAACCGCACGGCCACTCCGGCCGACCCAGCTCGGAGACCATGGCTGCGGTTACCCTTGACGCTGCATCACAGACAAACCTAGGTGCACGAATAGCAAAACGTCATTTTTTCGGATGAATCCACGTTCTGTTTACAGCATCATGATGGTCGCATCAGTGTTTGGCGACATCGCGGTGAACGCACATTGGAAGCGTGTGTTCGTCATCGCCATACTGGCGTATCAGCCGGCGTGATGGTATGGTGTGCCATTGGCTACACGTATCGGTCACCTCTTATTCGCATTGACGGCACTTTGAACAGTGGACGTTACATTTCAGGTGTGTTACGACCCGTGGCTCTACCCTTCATTCGATCCCTGCGAAACCCTACATTTCAGCAGGATAATGCTCGACCGCATGTTGCACGTCCTGCGTGGGCCTTTCTGGATACAGAAAGTGTTCGACTGATGTCCTGGCCAGCACATTCTCCAGATCTCTCACCAATTGAAAACGTCTGGTCAATGGTGGCCGAGCAACTGGCTCGTCACAATACGCCAGTCACTACTCTTGATGAACTCTGGTACCGTGTTGAAGTTGCATGGGAGCTGTACCTCTACACGCCATCAAAGCTCTGTTTGACTCAATGCCCTTGCGTATCAAGGCCGTTATTACGGCCAGAAGTGGCTGTTCTGCGTACTGATTTCTCAGGATCTATGCACCCAAATTGCGTGAAAATGTAATCACATGTGAGTTCTAGTATAATATGTTTGTCCAATGAATACCCGTTTATCATCTGCATTTCTTCTTGGTGTAGCAATTTTAATGGCCAGATGTGTATCAGACTTCAGTGCTGGGCGGAGTACAAGCGTGTCTGAACAGACAAGCGCCAAACACTATAGTCGGCCAGGGTGACCGATCTGTTCTAGGCGCTAAAGTCTGGAACCACGCAACTGCTACGGTCGCAGGTTCGAATCCTGCCTCGGGTATGGATGTGTGTGATACCTTAGGTTAGTTAGATTTAAGTAGTTCTAAGTTTTAGGGGACTGATGACCTCAGAAGTTAAGTCCCATAGTGCTCAGAGTCATTTGAACCATTTTGAACCAAACACTCCTAACGATGGGCCTCTGCAGCCGACGACCCTTACATGTGCCAATGTTAACACCACGACATCGGCAACTGCAACAGAAATGGGCAGGTGACCATCGGCACTGGATGTTGGCGCAGAGAGAGAGCGTTACATAATCTGATGAATCCAATACCTCCTTCATCATGAATATGGGAGGGCGCGAATCCGTCGTCTTCCCGGGAAACATCTTCTTACACCTGTACTTCAGGACGTAGACAAGCTGGCGGCGGCTCTATTACGTTCTGGGGAACTAAAATGGTTCAAATAGCTCTAAGCACTATGGGACTTAACATCTGAGGTCATTATTCCCCTAGACTTAGAACTACTTAAAGCTAACTAACCTAAGGACATCACACACATCTATGCCCGAGGCAGGATTGGAACCTGCGACCGTAGCAGCAGCACGGTTCCGCACTGATGCCCCTAGAACCGCTCGCCCACAGCGGCCGGCTCTGGGGAACATTGAAGTGTGCATCCATGGGGCCAGTGGAGCTCGTGCAAGGCACTATGACGGCCACGGAGTATCAGACACTGGTTTGCAGACCACGTACACTCATTCATGACGCTCATATCTCCCAACGGCAGTGGTATTTTTCATCAAGATAATGCGCCATGTCACAAGGCCAGGGGTGTGATGGAGTGGTTCGAGGAACACAGTGGCGAGTTCCAATCGATGTTCTGCCCCCCCCCCCACCCCCCCAAACTCGCCAGATCTGAACCGGATCGAGCATATCTGGGATGTGGTTGAGCGTGGCGCCAGAGCTCATCGCCTCATGTGCCGAATTTAAGGGAATTACGTGACTTGTGTGTACAGATGTGATGCCAATTCCCTCCAGCGACCTACCAAGGCCTCGTCGCTCCCATGCCACGGCTTCTCGCCCCTGTTATCCGTATCAAAGGTGCACATATCGGCTATTACGAGGGTGAGTCAAATGAAAACCTTAAATATTTTTTTAAATATTGTTTATTGTGCAGAAGTGGTACAAAGCTGTATCACTTTTCAACATAATCTCCCCCACGCCCAATGCAAGTCCTCCAGCGCTTACAAAGTGCACATATCGGCTATTACGAGGGTGAGTCAAATGAAAACCTTAAATATTTTTTAAATATTGTTTATTGTGTAGAAGTGGTACAAAGCTGTATCACTTTTCAACATAATCTCCCCCACGCTCCTTGCAAGTCCTCCAGCGCTTACAAAGTGCATAAATTCATTTAGAAAAAAAAATCATTTGGTAGTCCGCGCAACCACTCATGCACCGCGTGGCGTACCTTTGCATTAGAACGGAACTTCTTTCCTCCCATTGCGTCTTTGAGTGGTCCAGACATATGGAAATCACTTGGGGCAAGGTCTGGTGAGTATAGTGAATGAGGAAGACACTCAAAATGCAGCTCTGTGATTGTTGCAACTGTTGTACAGGCAGTGTGGGGCCTTGCATTGTGATGTTGCAAAAGGACACCAGCTGACAGCAATCCACGTCGCTTTGATTTGATTGCAGGCCGCAGATGATTTTTAGGAGATCTGTGTATGATGCACTGGTGACAGTGGTCCCTCTAGGCATGTAATGTTCCAAAATGACGCCTTCGTCCCAAAAGAGATTCAGCATAACCTTCCCTGCTGATAGTCTGTTCGAAACTTCTTTGGTTTTGGTGATGAGGAATGGCGCCATTCCTTGCTCGCTCTCTTCGTTTCCGGTTGGTGGAAGTTAACCGAGGTTTCGTCCCCGGTAACGATTCTTGCAAGGAAGCCATCACCTTATTGTTCAAAGCGCCGAAGAAGTTCTTCACAAGCACCAATACGTCGTTCTCTCATTTCACGAGTCAGCTGCCGTGGCACCCATCTTGCAGACACTTTGTGCAACTGGAGCACATCATGCACAATGTGGTGTGCCGACCCATGACTAATCTGTAAACATGCTGCAATGTCATTCAGTGTCACTCGGCGGTTTTCCTTCACTGTGGCTCCAACTACTGCAGTATTCTGTGGGGTCACAACTCGTTGTGCCTGACCTGGACGAGGAGCATCTTCCACTGAAGTCACACCATTTGCGAATTTCCTACTCCATTCGTAGACTTGCTGCTGTGACAAACATGCATCACCGTACTGAACCTTCATTCGTCGATGAATTTCAATAGGTTTCACTACTTCACTACGCAAAAATCGAATAAGAGAACGCTGACTGCCCTGGTGCAAGTCGCAAGTGGGGCGGCCATCTTTATACTGATACTGCGATGGTATGTGTGAATCTGCTCTATGCTGCCACCTACAGGTCATTCTGTACGCTGTTTGCAGCACGCTTACCAACTTACAGAATAATGGCGCGAAATTTCGATTCGTTATCACGAATTTAAGGTTATCATTTGACTCACACTCGTAGGTAGATGGTCATAATAATCTGTCTGATCAGTGTATGTGGCTGTCGGTCTGATCATGGCACAGTGAACGGTAATACCACGGGGGTGTTATTGGTGACTGCTTCTACATCTACACTTACATCTGCATCTGCACCTACACTCTACAAGTAACTGTGAAGTGCATGTCAGGGGTACTTCCCTTTGCAACACGAGTTAGGGTTCCTTCCTGTATGGATACTGGGGAAAGTAACTGCTTAAATGCCTCTGTTCGCGGTGTAATCAGACTTATCCTGCCTTCGTGGCCCCTAAGGCAGCGGTAGGTAGAGGGCTGTAATATATTTCTAGATTCTACACTTGATATCGTTTCTTCAAATTAGGTGTTGGAGGGATGTCCGTCTTCGTAGGTGATTGGTCAGTGTGGCTGATTGCCATGTATAGGAACCGAGTTCGATTTCCAGTGCTGACAGGGATTTTTCCTTGGTAAGAGGACTGGAAAGGAGTGCACTTAGCCTCGTGAGGCCAACTAAGGAGCCAACTGACCGAGTAGTAGCGGTTACAAGGTGAAGATATCCTACAAAGACCGGGAGAGCGGTGTGTTGACCGCATGCCCGTCCATACCGCATCCAATGACGCCATTGTCAGAGGATGACACGGCGGTCGGCCGTTCCCGATTGGCCCATAGAAGACCAAAACGGGGAGCTTTATGTTTAATATCCGCGGGATAGTTTGGCTATTCCAGGCCTCTGCCAGTTCGATTTTCTAATCATCTCATATGACAAACGAGCAATTTGTATCTCGCATGACCAATGTTTTTGAATCTACACTGGTTTGCATGAAGAAGGTCGCTCTGTTCGAGTTACTCCATTATGCTTTAGCCCTAAAATTCTACAAGACACGGATGTCAGAGATGCTGAACAGCAGTTTTGTGTGCTAGCCAACTTGTATATTGGTGAACATGTGGGTCCTTGCAAATAATAGACACAGCTTTGTCTTCGAGATCTACGGTATATGATGGTTGAAAGAGAGTCTAAACCAGCCGCAAATTATGCATCAAATCTGATAGGGATTCTATGAGCCCCTTAACTTTGTTCAGTTTTAGTGATTTCAACTGTTTCTGAACGCCAGTGGCAATTGTTACATTAGTCGTGGTGGCCGTTACAGGATACCGCTCCCAAGCTGTTTCAATTACTATTCATCGCTATCATCTTACTAATGGTCGGTCAGATTATGTAGTATGATGCGACAGATATTCCTCAGGAATAGACCGGCATGACACATGTAAACTCGCACAGCGGCTAGAGTCCTATCAAAACAGTAACAATAATTTAATCACAAGAACTCGTATTCCAAGAGTTACCATATTTCATAAAGTCTTTTCCCACTACCAGCTGAACCAGAAAGTTTAGTTCAGCTGTGATTAATTTTTAACATTTTTATGCAGCGACAGCAACTGATATTGTTTATGTAAGAATATACAGCCTACAGTTGCAGGTTAATAATAACCTGCACCTGTAGGCTGTATATTCTTATATATCAGCTGTGATTTGTACAGAAACTGTTCCATTTACCAGACTGAGTCTTCTCTGTTCCATCAGCTGTGCCGCCAGCTACCCAGGGTCTCGTGATTCATGACATTGTTCATCCGAAGTTCTGGCCTGCGGGACCCATATCCGCGCTTCGCGGGTCATTTTATTGTTTAGTCATTGTTCCAGGCTATGGTAACAGGGGTCGGATGTTGCACAGCCTTAGACTGTGTAGAACCTCGAACGAAAATAGCTCGAATTAGTATCTTTGTTGAATTTGAGTAATGATTTCTTAAATTCGCGATGGAAAGTCGCCTTTTTTAACTCCTTCTAAGAGAATCTCTTCTGCTAAACCTTCATGGATAGGGTACTGCAGTGCATGCTTATGTTCATAGAATTTCACAAGACCATACACAGAGGCGCAATACTGACGTTACGGTATGTGTTAAAATACATAAAATATACACAGTGAACAAAAAATTCTACACTTGGAGGTCGGCATGCGATTCATCATCTAGATTCAAGACAAAACTTCATCTAGCAAAATCAGACCGGGTCCATTTTAAAGATACATGTATGAAAACGTGGAGCTGGCTACACTGTTACATCGTGTAGCGCATCGGAGTGTACAGAGGAGAGAGTATCACCCCGCCCTACCATACTATCTGACGTACCTCACTGAGTAGACTGTTGGGGCATCAAACCCGCATCCACCATGGGGCTATGGTTCGAATCCTCTTCAGCTTCCTTTTTTTTATTATTATTATTTAGGCGTTCGTTCCCTAGTTCACATTGTTTATGAGCAGGACATCGTATTGTCACATGATAATAGCCTATCAAATGACAGAGGGATCCATTAAACTGCATGCATGTGTCTAGTAGCTGCACAGTGCACAACTGTAACTGGTCCTTTCAAGTTCATGTAGGGCGGCTTCCCGATGGAGTACACTAGCGATGAGTACGTCGATATGCTTTTGGTTCTGGGTACATATGATAACCGAGCTGCTGCTGCTGCTCGCGCATATGCATCACGTTACTCTCAAAGGCGCCATCTTGAAAGAATGTTTTCCGTGGTCTGGGATAACGCCTTCGCGAAACCGGTAGCCTTCGTCAACAAGTAATGGACAGAGGTCGTATGAGTACAATCGTACTCCACAAGCAGAGGACGCGATTCTTGAAAGCGTTCACCAATCACCTCGTCGAAGTATCGGTGATATTACAAGGTAGTTCCAGGTGTCTCAAAGACTGATTGATGAAGTGTCGTACGATTAAGAACTGCATCCATATCGTTACGCGTTAACGCAACACCAGCGGTCAGAAGGCCGTATTCGACTAGTACAGTTCTGTGACTGGCTCTTGCACCGAGTGGAAGATTACATATTATAAATAACGTGATAAGGACTGACGAATTCTTCACTCGTTAAGGTATTTTCAGCTTCCAAAATAGCCATTTTTGGCCCGAATACAACCCAGAAGTCACCCGTGAGCGTGGCTTTCAGGCATGCTTTGACATAAACCTGTGAGCTGGAATCGTGGGATGAGTGCTTTTGGGCCCTTACCGATCACCGGACAAGTTGAATGCTCGCCTGTACCGTACGTTTCTTTGCACTACTTTGCCTGACGCGTTAGAGAACGTTCGACTTGGTGTTCGGCGACAGCTATGTTTTTAGCATGATGGTGCACCACCACACTTTGCAAATGAATGTGAATAACTTTTTAGATGAAACGTTTCCAGGGAAATTGACTGGTCGTGGAGGTCCAATGTTCTAGCCTCAGCGTTCCCCAGACTTTAATCCATTAGATTTTTATTTATTAGGACACTTAAGTGAACAAATTTAGCAGACCACCCATGCGTGTACAAGAGCTAGTAGCATGCTCGCTTTGGCAGTGATGGATGCAGGTATGTCTAGCAAAACCGGTGATTGGCGAAGTGTTTGCAAATGCAAGGTGGTCGCTTTCAACATCTCTCTAAAATGAAAGTTGCTAGTTCATGTGCGAGCTGATTCTGTGAAGACAACCCTAAACATCAAACTTACAGAACTAAATTATTGTGTCTAGTATATTGTGCCATGTAGTGTAACCAACCTATTGTGTTTTTTGTACGTCATTGGATGAAGACGATGTTACTGCATTCATTATTACTTTCTGCTGGCTTTGTATTATGGACGAAATTAAGTGGTCGTTAACGTCTGTACGAACTTCATGTTATACAATGAAGCGGCAAATAAGCTGGTATGGGCATGCGTATTCAAATACAGAGACATGCAAACAGGTAGAATACGATGCTGCGGTCAGCAACGCCTATATTGGACAAAAAGTGTTTCGTGCAGTTCTTAGGTCGGTTATTGCTACTACAATGGCAGGTTATCAAGACTTAAGTGAGTTTGAACCTGGTGTTATAGTCGGCGCACGAGCGATGGGACACAGCACCTCCGAGGTAGCGATGAAGTGGGGATTTTCCCGTACGACTACGTCACGAGTGTACCGTGAATATCACGGATCCGACATTGCTGCGCCAGGAAAAAAGATCCTGCAAGAACGGGACCAACGACGACTGAAGACAATCGTTCAACGTAACAGAAGTGCAACCCTTCCGCAAATTGCTGTAGATTTCAGTCCTGGGCCATCAACAAGTGTCAGCGAGCGAACCATTCAACGAAACATCATCGATATGGGCTTTCGGAGCCCACTCGTGTACTCTTGATGACTGTACGACACAAAGCTTTACGCCTCGCCTGGGCCCGTCAGCACCGACATTGGACTGTTGATGACTGGAAACATTTTGCCTGGTCGGACGAGATTCGGTTCAGATTGTATCGAGCGGACGGACGCGTACGAGTGTGGAGGCAACCTCGTGAACCCATGGATCCTGCATGTCAGCAAGGCACTGTTCAAGCTGGTGGAGGCTCTGTAATGGTTCTAATGGTGTGGGGCGTGTGCAGTTGGAGTGATATGGGACCCATGGTACAGATAGATAGTACTCTGACACATGACACATACGTAAGCATCCTGTCTGATCACTGCGTTCATTAATGTCCATTGTCCATTCCGACGGACATGGGCAATTCCAGCGGGACAATGCGACACCCTACACGTCCAGAATTGCTGCAGAGTGGCTCCAGGAACACTCTTATAAGTTTAAATACTTCCGCTGGTCACCAAACTCCTCAGACATGAACATTATTGAGCATATCTGGGAAGAGATCTCCACCACCTCGTACTTTTACAGATTTATAGACAGCCCTGCAGGATTCATGACGTCAGTTCCCTCCAGTACTAATTTTGATATTAGTCGAATCCATGCCACGTCGTGTTACGGCACTTCTGCGTGCTCGCGGGAGCTCTACACGATATTAGGCAAGTGTACCAGTTTCTTTGGCTCTTGAGTGTATCTTAATGTGTAAATAAAGATAACAGTAACAGAAAGAAATACACAAGATACAATACAATACAAACACATTGTGTTAGTGAATACTGGGTATAATTTGATGCTTTAACTAAAAAAAAAAACAGTGTGGCGCGAACGCGACACATATATAGGAAAGTTTCATATCCGTTCCCCAACCGAGTGGTGTAACGCAGTGGTTAGTTGATTGGATTCACATTCGGGAGGATGACGGTTGAAATCGCGTCCGGCCATCCTGATTCAGGATTTCTGTGATTTCCCTACATCGCTTAAGGTAAATGCCGGGATGATTCCTTCGATTGGGCACTGCCGATTTCCTTCTCCATCCTTCCCTAATCCGAAGTTGTGCCCCGTCTCCAATGATCTCGTTGTCGACGGGGCGTTAAACACTTATCTCCTTTTTCTCCTTCGTTTCCCTACGGCATTGCCACGTCTCACTCAGCTAATGGAACAGCTCCAGAGCAGCGCAAAGTTCATGCTACATATTCTTGGCCACGCTGGGCGCAGTTACAGCGTTGCCGGAGCCTTGTTTTTTAAATCGCATTTCTATTAAATCTATTTGCGGGACTAGGTTTTACTATAACACTTTTGTCTTGAATTGGGGTGAGGTATCACATGCCGAAA
The DNA here is from genome assembly GCF_021461395.2 of Schistocerca americana. Taxonomy (NCBI): domain Eukaryota; kingdom Metazoa; phylum Arthropoda; class Insecta; order Orthoptera; family Acrididae; genus Schistocerca; species Schistocerca americana. The sequence continues at coordinate 925,695,424 of NC_060130.1, forward strand.
GCTAAGTGAGGCATTTTTTCTTCACCCCATATTATAGGCGCTTACCTTCACGCATTGCCTGTGCGTAAAACATGCCTACAAAAATAAAGAAACACATGATCCACTAGACCACAGGTATGTGCTGCTTTCTAAACGTCACACTTGAAGAGAAAGATTTTATGTAAATCAAGTAGAGCCATTCTTCTAAGAAGCACATGAAAGACAATTATTTAGAGGAGTCTTTTTGTATAGAAAATATTCACCATAAATTAAATAATGGGCGCATAATACAGAACTAATTCTCAATTAATCAACTGGACAGTTTTAGGCAAAGCCTAACTTGAAAGATATCTTTGAACATAATCATTTAATCCTGTTACGGTGATCTGAGTAGGATGGGTGATTAAATGTGCATCGCCACTATGGCAGACAGCTCATCTCTCTATCGAAATTCCACAGTATAAGGATTCAGATAAACAGAAATAAAAACAGATATTTTCCGATCCTCCTTGCAGACGAGCAAAAAACCCGAGCAGAGACCGCTATGAAGTTCTCCGTTATATTCGTAGCCATAAATTCACAGAACCCTGCCTTTAGCCATGCTTTGCTGTTCGTAATTTAGTTTTTTATCAATATCCGATTATTAGTATTACTGACACATGGCAAGGTAGTACTCCGCTCCAATTGATGCTTCAATGCGCCTTAAAACTAACATTTCTACTCGAGTTAGCCTCTATTTTCATTTCCCTATTTACAAATTTTCCGAAACTGGTTATTAATACCCACTGTACGCTTTTCAACGTCTGTCTCTGCGCTGTAGGTATCAACGATGCTTCTGCCTTTAACGCTATATCTCTGCTTCACACTAAGCTTGCTGAAATTCATTGCTCCTTTTGAAATTTTTACTGTTTCATAGAATATAACAGAAATACTAGAACGCAAATATTTTGTCAACAGGTGCTGCTTAACCAAAGGCCGAGGGTACCAACCAGTTCACAAAAGCTCAAAGATTCTTTGCACCATATTATAAACTGGACAACGTGATTATTGTGCCTCATCTCTCACAATAACGTACATCGTATAATTACGTTCTTGTAGATAATTTGAATGTATAATACAAATGCATAAATCAAAACATTCCCTTTTAATTAACATTGAATGTGAATATATTTATAAAAAATAAAGTATTCTTTATAAAAATCGTAACGTTGTTTTAATTGAACGTTTAACCTAATTAAAGATAATCATAAAAATTTAAGGCGATGTTTTTACCCTTGACGTTTGCTTTATTTTAAAACACAAAATGAGTGTTTTTCCCCTTCTCTTCATTGTATTCCATATTCCAAAGCATATTCATACCTCCAGGATAACTGGTCCTGCTTTCAAAAACGTACCTTTGTTTATTCTTTTAAATTCGTAGAATGCAATAAGATAGAATATCACCACAGACTTTCCAATTTCAATTACCAGACATCTTGTTTTTCTGCGTAGTTGCACGTCTAGGAGAGTGTGATTGTTTGCAAGATCTACCAAACTGCTACTAGCAAGCTCTGCAACAAGCTGTGTTAACCTGCAATCAGCAAAGACGATAATTATCTGCAAAATTTTTGAATTTAGTTGGATCGAATTTGCACTCTGTGGTCTCGAGGATGTGGGTACCCTGTTTCGCGAAGTACCCTGGCAGCCCATACTAATGTTCCTCTGGCAGTAAACTTGCTGTCGTCAATGTCCTGTACCTTGGAACACAGTGAAATACTCGCCAGCTAGAAGTTATTCAATCCTGTATGACAATTATTATTTCCCAGTAGCAAGCAGACTGAAAGGTGTTACGAAATTGTATCACAAGTATCTTTCATTTTTTATAGCAAAAGGTAAATTACACAAAATTTAGGGAGCCAAAGAAAGAACTGTGGAGAAGCCAAAAATCGTCGTAACTGCGTTCTAACTTACCGCAGAACGATTGTCAAAGCGAACTGCTCCTTTTTGTCACTGTAGGTTATGCGGCCCTCAGTTTCTGCAGTGCTCCTTCATAGCGCCATTGGTGATGAACTTAAATTCGGCCGAATCTTTCAGTGACTCGTCTAGTAAGCACAGAATCAGTGACAACGTCAGATTCAGCATTTGTATCATACAATGTATAGCTGTAATTAGACAGTATCTGTTATGAAAATTGCAGTCCCATGAGAGAAGCACCATAAATGAATGAAATTTTTTCATTTTAATTAAAATTACATAAAGAAATGATTGAAAGTGCAGAGCAATAAAAAACTACTGCATTTACAAGTTGAACATTTCGTGAAGCCAACACACTCTGCAATAATAGAATGTATACAATAAAAGAGTGTATACGTATCATGTCAAATTAAACGAGCTTTGCATGTATATTTGAGAAACGACATTCCTCATAGCCAGGGGAGAAACTATACTCTTCGTATAGACAACATTCCTGGCAACAAGTGAACTACTACTGGCATATTGGAATATATCTTCAGTAATGCATTGAAGGGAATATATTACTCCGAGCTCAATAACTTTCCTGCCTAATGGTCGCTGTGGTCACTGTTTAGAAACAGAAGATTCGTAACATCTATGGACGCCCGTCATAACTTCTGACACCTAGGTCACTATACCAGATATCGCGCGACATGGCGTTATATAACGTGGCGTGAGAGATTGTATCCATTTTCATAGCGTCTTGTACGTACTTATCAGTCACTGTAGTCCAGATCAAAGCGAAGTTCGATTTTTCTACATTAATGAACCCATTTCAGCCTGATGTGCCCGTAGATATCGCGTGCAAAGGCATATGTTTACGTATTTTTTAGCGCAGGAGATGTTAAGTTGGAGAATAATAGTACGATAGATGATTATAAGACTTACGAAGTTCTGCCAACACTTGTAAGCTCCATAATTCGTCACACACGCAACATGCACGCACTCCCACGCACGCACAAGTCGCTGCACTAGCGTTACGTCCGTTACGAGTTGCAGTCATACAACACGACAAACTACTTATTTTTCAGGAGAAAACCTTTTCCGTTATGGGCTGTAAAATTTTCTGTTTATTTGCTATTGACCAATTTCGACTTTAAGTCATTATCAAGCAACACACACACATTACCTTTTTGCAACAATTGTGACATAAATTAACTCGTCAGTCCGTTTGTGGACTGCAGACACATACCTCAAACAATCACAAAAATTAATTACACAAATTTATTTTTTCTAGGTGATAAAAACATATTGTCTATCTCCTTATTTGTTCATCCAAGATCGATCTATTGCATTACCCGTAGATATTTAGACTATGTGACAGGGTCCAGATACTTTCGAGCTCTTTCTCTTTGTTCTGACCATTGTCTTAAATTTATTCGCATTTAAAGAGAACAGTTATTCATTAGAACAAGTGGAAATACTGTCAAAGGCGTTGTGCACTTCCTTGCGATCATCAAATGATGATATTTTCCTACAGACAACAGTATCATCAGCGAATGATCTGAGAATGCTGCTCACCCTATCTGAGGAAGTCAGTGGGCTCATTATGTTATCCTGGTACACACGCGATATTACTTACGTTTCTGCTGGACAGTCGACAAGCAGAATAACGCATTGAGATCTATTAAGCAAAAATTCTGCAAGCTATTCACGTATTTCTTAAGACAATACACGTGACCGTATATTCGCTATCAGTTGACAATGTGGTGCAGTATCGAGCGTCTAATTAGAAGAAATCTACCTATTTACCTGTATATCGATTACAAGTGAACCGAGCTGTATTTCATTCCTCATACCTATGCTGAATCTTTGAGAACAAATGTTCACCTGTAAGTCTGCGAATCCGTTATTTCACTCTTTATTTAAACAGAAGTTTCGACGTTCTTTCCAGTTAAGAAGATATTAGGAGCTAATACACTGGTCTCGATGGGTGTTCAATGTAAAATTGAGTGCTATTTCTGTTACATGCTGGTGCCTTTATTTGTTTTGAGTTGTTTCAATTGTTTAGCAGCACTACTGGTGTCCATTTGAATATATCTCATTATTCATACACTGAAGCGACAAAAGTCATGGGATGCCTCTTAACATCGTCTCGGACCACCTTTCGCCGGCGTAGTGCAGCAATCCGATGTGGCGTGGACTCAACACGTCGTTGACAGTTCCCTGCAGAAATATTGAGCAATGCAGTCTCTATAGCCGTCCATAATTGCGAAATTGTTGCCGGTGCAGGATATTGTGCATGAACTGACCTCTCGATTATGTGCCATAAGTGTTCGATGAGGTTCATGGCAGGCGATCCGGATGACCAAATCATTTTCTCCAACTGTCCAGGATGTTCTTAAAACCAGTGATATGACGTATTGTCACCCATAATAATTCGATCGTTGTTTGGGATCATGAAGTCCATTAATGACTGCATATGGTCTCTAAGTACCCGAACATAACCAATGCCAGTCAATGATTGGTTCATTTGGACCAGAGGACCCAGTCCGTTCCACGTTAACACGGCCAGCACCATTATGGGGCCACCAACAGCTTGTGCCTTGTTGACAGCTTGTGTCCATGGCTTTGTGGGGTCTGCGCCACATTCGAACGTTACCATCAGCTCTTACCAACTGTAATTGACCAGGCCATGGTTTTCCAGCCGTCTAGGGTAAAACCGGTACCGTCAAGAGCCCAGAAGAGGCGCTGCAGGCGATGTCGTGCTGTTAGCAAAGGCATTCGCGTCGGTCGCCTGCTGCCATAGCCCATTAAGGACAAATTTCGCCGCACTGACCTAACGCATACGTTCGTCGTTACGTCCCACGTTGATTTCTGCGGCTGTTTCACGCAGTGTTGCTTGTCTTTCAGCACTGATAATTCTACCCAAACGTCACTGCTCTCGGTCTTTAAGTGACAGCTGTCGGCCACTGCATTGTCCGTAGCGAGAGGTAACGCCTGAAATATGGTATTCTCGGCACTCGCTTGGCACTTTTGGATCGTGAAATATGGAATTCTCTTACCATTTTCGAAATGGAATGTCCCAGACATCTATCTGCAACTGCCATTACGCGTTCAAAGTCTGTTAATTACTGGCATGCAGCCATAATCACGTGGAAGCGTTTTCACATGAATGACCTGCGTACAAATGACAGCTGCGCCAATGCACTAACCTTTTGTACCTTGCGTACATGATACTACCGCCATCTGTATATTCGCATATTGCTATCCCATGACTTTTGTCACCTCAGCGTGTGTCTTCTTTTTCATTGCCTTTATCCTGTATCGTCCCAGTCGGAATTTGGGCACCGTTAGTGCTATAGGGCGGCCGGATTCCCTTCATGTCGACACACCCAACGCGCGCGGCTACACGAGTGAGCTCTCATTTTTAAAATGTGATGCGGTTAAATATTGGCTTGGTGGTGTACTAACCTATAAACACATTTTTAAACGCACAATAGTTCGGCTTTCTTGCGTGTTTTCTTCATTTTTGAAACCAGACTAAATCACAAGAGACTGAATTGAATAATGGTATCCGTTTATTGATTTTGCTTATGGCCAGAAAATTCTAAGGTTTTCCTAGAGATATTTCGCCAGAATTTGGGTCTGCAAATTATTCGAAACTTCACGCATAACCATTATTACAAATACACAAGTTTTTTCTTTACCAGTTTACGATACCATTTTCATTACAATCTCTTTTGTAACGATGGTTAGCAAGTGCTGCTTTCACAACATATTTGAAAAAGGAAAATAACCCATACACAGTTTTTACTGTCTACTATTGCTCACTAGCTAGTTCCCTACATCTTCATATAGAGGTCGATTTAAGATATATTTGAGCTTCAAAGAAACTGTTCAAAGGCTGTCGGATTTGAACAAAATGTTTTCAGCTTGTCATTTAACAAGATTATTAATGACTGTTTTTCAGTAAAGTCATCATAAACTCTCTTCTAGCTTTATTGGTGTACTTTCTGTCTCTGATGATCGTCACTGCTGTAACAGCATCATACTCGATCATTTCTGTCTGATTGGTGATTCATCTCAAAAGGGTTCGATTCTGTTTATAACCACGAGGTCTAAGACACAAGGGCTTTTCGGAAAGTAAGGCCCGATCGATCGCGAAATGGAAACCAGTGTGAAAATCATTTTTTTTTATTTTCACCAATAAACTACACCTTTAGCTACTTCTGCACATGGCCGACGCTCCGACTTAGACATTTATCGTCGCGTTGTACCAACTATCGAATACTCTCGTCATAGAAGGCAGCCGCCTGCACCTCCCGCAAATTCTTTACGGTAGTTTGCAGTTCGTTGTCTGTGTCAAAATGTGGTCTACATAGCCAGCGGTTCATGTCAGCAGAGATGAAACTCAGGGGTTGTGCTGTGCGTGATCAAACACTTCCCATCGAAAAAGTTGCAACAGTATCTTCATTGCCCCTACAGAGTGCGGCCAAGTATTATCATGAAGAAGAAAATGCATGACAGTTATGTTATGTGGGCTGCAAGACATCAGGCGAAATCTCTCACCAGGTCCTCATACGTGGTGAGAGACACAATATCCAGGCACCTTTATGTGCTCACTGTGCGCCAGAAGTGAAAGGAGCGGCGTGACGCAATCAATGGGCACACTAGAGACGCTGCCCAACACAACTGTGCAAAGCTTCATCCGATTTTCACTGTTGTTTCCATTTCGAACCTGATCTTACCTTACTTTCCGAATATCCCTCGTATATGTCTTGTGTTGGTCTAGCAAACACACTGAACGAAGCGGCACGCTACTGTACGACCATGACGTTCATGACACGGTATGGACACATTGTGTTATCCAGTACCTGCTTCTGTCCACTAGCTCCACGCATGCAGCGCATTGCAACACACAGAAAAAATTGGCCTGATTCATCACGAACACGTAATATATGTACAACAGTGAGATAGCGTGCGCGTAGTCTCGTCACAGTTATCCCATCTGTGACTTGAGAGGTTAGAGCTGCCCCAAGCTCAGGCAGTAAAGAGATGCGAAAGGAAGTGGAAATTTGAAACGAAGTACCAATATGCTAGGCAGCCTTCGAAGTACACAATGTCAGTAAGTAAGGGGGTTTTAATGTGGCGGAATGTTCAGCGTTTCACAAGTGATTTAGTCATGTGTTTCTGATCGTACACGTCGGAATGCTGTGTCAGGGATGGGATGCATCTACATCTACATCCATACTCCGCAAGCCACCTGACGGTGTGTGGCGGAGGGTACCTTGAGTACCTGTATCGGTTCTCCCTTCTATTCCAGTCTCGTATTGTTCGTGGAGAGAAAGATTGTCGGTATGCCTCTGTGTGGGCTCTAATCTCTCTGATTTTATCCTCATGGTCTCTTCGCGAGATATACGTAGGTGGGAGCAATATACTGCTTGACTCCTCGGTGAAGGTATGTTCTCGAAGCTTCAACAAAAGCCCGTACCGAGCTACTGAGCGTCTCTCTTGCAGAGTCTTCCACTTGAGTTTATCTATCAGCTCCGTAACGCTTTCGCGGTTACTAAATGATCCTGTAACGAAGCGCGCTGCTCTCCGTTGGATCTTCTCTATCTCTTCTATCAACCCTATTTGGTATAGATCCCACACCGGTGAGCAGTATTCAAGCAGTGGGTGACCAAGTGTACTGTAACCTACTTCTTTTGTTTTCAGACTGCATTTCCTTAGGATTCTTCCAATGAATCTCAGTCTGGCATCTGCTTTACCGATGATTAATTTTACATGGTCATTCTATTTTAAATCACTCCTAATGCCTACTCCCAGATAATTAATGGAATTAACTGCTTCCAGTTGCTGACCTGCTATATTGTAGCTAAATGATAAAGAATCTTTCTTTCTATGTATTCGCAGCACATTACACTTGTCTACTTCTTCTTCTTTATCGTCGTCTTGTCACACGTCACGTAGGTCGGCGTTGCTCTTCTGGATCCTTCTCCTCCATAGTACTCTATCCATTGCCTCTTCCTTTTCCATCCTTTCTCCCTTAGGTCCCCGGATATCTTATCCTTCCACCCCATCTTCGGTCTTCCTCTCCTTCTCGCTCTTTCAGTCTTTATATTTTCAACTCTGTTTCCGAGTTTCCGATATACTATTCCCCTTTTCTCTGTAAATGTCCGTACCGCCTCAGTCTGCTCTCTTGTATCTTTTCCCCATGAGTCCCACTTTCACAGCTCCTCTAAGAAATTCATTTCTAATCCTGTCCTTCCTTGTTACCCCACACATCCACCTCAGCAGCCTCATTTCCGCCACTTCCATCTTCCTTTCCTGGGCTACTGTGATTGGGCCATGTCTCTCCCTGTATATCATAGCAGGCCTTACCACCGACTTGTACACTTTCCCTTTCAACCCAATGCTCACCTTCCTGTCACACAACACTCTACTCATTTTCCTCCAGTTTTCCAACTGCAATTTATTCGGTGTTGTATCTTGCTTTCCAGTCCTCCGTCCCTCTGTATGTACGACCCCAGGTATTTAAACTTGCAGACCGATTTCAGCTCATCATCCTGGATCTTGCAAGATCTCATCTGCACATCCTTCAGTGCTAAATATTCTGACATTACACTTGTCTACATTAAGATTCAATTGCCATTCCCCGTACCATGCGTCAATGCGTTGCAGATCCTCCTGCATTTCAGTACAGTTTTCCATTGTTACAACCTCTCGATATACTACAGCATCATCCGCCAAAAGCGTCAGTGAACTTCCGATGTTATCCACGAGGTCATTTATATATATTGTGAATAGCAACGGTCCTAAGCACTGTGTGAACTCAACGGTGGGTGTTTGTATCGGTGACTATAGCACACGATGACTGACATTCTGTCCATAGGGCACAGCTTCTTATACTGTATTGGATGTAACATCGAGTACTGCAACGTTTATGGACCAGTCTGCATCGGCGATTCGAAGCTCGCCTAGCTGGGCTGTTGGCACGCATGTCATAGCGACGACGTCGTTAGAGACGGCGTAAAAGTTCGCATTGAGGAAGGATAAGGAAGAGAATCGGCCTTGCCCTTTCAAAGGAATCTTCCCGGAATTCGCCTTAAGCGATTTAGGAAAATTTTATTTCCATAAAATGTCCAGGAATATGCATACAGAGGGATCTGAAGTGGAACGGCAACATTTAATTAAATGCAACTAAGGCAGATGCCAGACTGAGAGTCATTGGAAGAATCCTCAGGAAATGTAGTCCATCAACAAAGAGAGTAGTTTACAAAGCGCTCGTTCGACCAATACTTGAATAATGCTCGTCAGTATGGGATACGTACTAGATAGGACTGACCGAGAAAACGGAGAACATGCAAAGAAGAGCTGCACGTTTCGTTACAGGTTAATTTAGTAAGCGCGAAGGCGTCATGGAAATGCTCAGCCAACTCCAGTGGCAGACGATGCAAGACAGGCATTCTTCCTCACAGTATGGTCTACTATTAAAGTTAGAAGAGCGTACGTTTCTGGAAGAGTCAACCAGTGTGTTGCTTCCCCCTACGTATATCTGCGAAAACATCATCACGAAAAAGTTGTGGAGATTCAAGCTCACATGGAGACTTACCGCCAGTCGTTCTTCCTGCGAACCATACGTGACTGGAACAGAAAAAGTGAGAAGTAACAATGGCACACAAAGTACCCTCCCCCACACACCGTAAAGTGGCTTGCGGAGTATAGATGTAGATGTAGAAACTAAATCTGTATGACCGGATGGGGATTTGAACCGCAGAAGCTACCATAGTGGCCACAATCTCGCAACCTTGCATTCTTGAGGCAAAGTTGAGGAACAATATACAATCATTTGGAGTGGCATACAACAGGTGATCATGATTTCTACGTATTGAGGCCAATTTGAAT